>NC_085880.1:12483756-12543756 GCF_034702125.1 Engraulis encrasicolus | reverse complement strand
CTGGAGGGAGTAAAGAGTTGTGAGATGTCAAATAAATAGATGAGAGGAACAAAATTCCAGTTAGCATTTGATGAACACATAGAAGAAGCACTCGAGCAGCCATTTGTGAAGCTGGTGTTTGAGCATCTATTCCTAATGCAGGCGTTTGACTCAGGTCTGCCCTGACTGTGATAGATCTTGATCTTGCTGCTTGTGAAGTGATAACTGATGAACAGAATCCCAACTGAATTTCACATGATTCAGGCGAGACAACGAGCATGGCTATATCCTTATTGCTGCTTCAAGGATATCTCCTTCTTCTAAGGATAATCGGAGGTTTTTTGTAGTGGCACCACACTGGCCATGGTAACACTGGCCTTTAATTACAGTGTACTTACTCATCAGGTGGAATAACTGCTGAAGTAGCACACAAGTACATGTCCAACCCAATACATTGTACTCACAACATGTAGTTATTATTAAATCATATATTATGATCATTATTGGCATTATGGTATGTAGATACACAACACATATGATGTTATTACATGTAGCTATAGTTGTACTTACATCTTACATATTATTACACCAGTTATTCCACTCTACCTATGAGTAAGTATATTATAATTAACCCTATCCAGACCGGGGGGGTGGGGGGGGTGGGGGGCTAAAAGTGCCCGCATCAACTTTGATGTTGTGTAACTCTTAAATGACTAAAGCTATGACTACGAAACTTTGTGACTTTTCCTAAAATGAAGTTGACTACAATGTGATACCAAAAGAATAGGTATATCATTTTTGTTGTTGCCATGGCAACGGTTTTCTGACGGGTACACCCGCCCAAAAATCACTGATCTAAGTCTTTTCATATTTTTTTACATTTTCATTAGCATCAGACACCCTTGTGAACATTTGAAGTGGTCTGATGCACATAATAACCAAAATTGATATGCATTACCCAAGTTAGATGGAGAATACATTAAGGTGACATTTTGGGCAATAAAATCAGGAAATGATGCCATAATGACGTCATAATATCCAATAATGACACCAAACTGATGTCATCCATAGATCTTTGGCTGAAGATCATCCCCCCCAAGTTTGGTGGCCATACGCCATTCGGTTCCCAAGTTATGAGGGGGGGTCAAAAGAGCCCCCCCCCCCGGTCCCAGGTATGCCAAAAAAGCCCGGTCTGGATAGGGTTAAATCATTGTATTAAACAATATATATTTTTCTATCTGGAAACAAATTAGTGTAGGATTGTCCCCCGATGAGTCTGTTATGTTTGTACTGAATTGACAGAAATCACATCGGCCTGGATGGCAAAATATATTGTGTCAGGTCAGCCTCCCCAACATGGGCTGTGATTTATCACTAGGACATCCACATTCTAATATAGACATCAACAAACTGTGACATTTCATTGGTCCAACAAAGGTCAGGGACTTTCTCTTTGTTTTGTTCTGTGCTACTACGTGTGTGTTGGTTTGCTTTAGTTTGTTCCTGCTGTGTTCATGTGAAGAAGTATAAGCTGCCCTGCCCATTTTTTTATTTCAAGATTTGAAGCACTTGTTCAATAGACCTCTGTTTTAGACATTTTTGAGTAACATGTCAATTTCAAAAATATTTCCAAATTATGCAACTGATCCCCTAACTGATTGTGTGGGAGGTGTTATAAATTTACTTTGCATACCTCTACAGGTTGTGATGGCACAGTTCAAGTGAGCAGAGCAGGTTACACCTATCTATAGTGTAAATAAGACATACTGTAAAAGAGACATTCGCTTTCAACTTTAAAAAATGCTGTAGTATTGCTGTGATCCCCAGCCTCACAGATTCCCCTATGCATAGAGATGCTCATGAGAGCAATTTCTCAGCAATTAGGCTACACATGCATCTCAATTAGCATAACAGATATATGACAAAATATTACTATACTGAAAGACTGACACAATTAATTTCAGCTTGTTTGCATATCAGCAAAGAGGGTAACTCTCACACCGGTAGCCGATGCAATCATTTCTTTACATAAAAGTGATAAAAGTGCAAAATGTTTGCACAAGTGCAAAACATTTTCGGTCAACAGACATTCCTCAGTGCAAACAAACCTCATGAAAGAAGACTTCCTTTGGAATACACCGTGGTTGACATGTCAAGCATGTTTGCATGAAATACGTTACATGTAATGAAGGGTGCCTATAGTGCGGGGCATACAGGCTAACTGGTATAACGAGCAACACGAGAAGTCTGCGATAGCCTCTAGTCTACGATATGGAATCGGTACCAGACATCGGCACTAGACACTCATAAACAAGCATTTATTTATTCCAACATGAATGAATAAACAAACACTTATCATTGATGGAGGGCACAAAAGATTTGACTTTTTCTTAGACACTCCCGCTTTTGTGATGTGCTCTTGTAATTAGTTATGGCGACTGAACAAACAGCTGTGAGAGGCGGAGGCTCAGCGCTGATATGCAGACGCTGCCGAGGGAAAGTTTTAATTATGGAAGATATTGACGGCTCATAAGGAAAAAAAAATAATGCAATCAGCACTCCATGAGGAGTCATCCACACTCTGGGAAACTCTGAGATACAGACCCCCCACCGATCCCCATCACTACCCGATCCCCATCACTACTTCTTAGGGAGATCTCTCAAAAAGTAATTTCCAAAAATGTACTCCTTTATTTGATTGATGGCAAATTATCTGCAAAACTCATTTATTCACGCAAACGCCTGTCAGTGTCATGGGGATGTGGAAAGATTTGTATTTTGTGTAAGGATTCATTTGTCTAGAAAGACACAGGATTAGTTAAATAAATCCCTCTGGTACTGTTTTCTTTGACATGTACTCGTAATGAGGGTTGTTGTCCCATTATTGTTAGGTGTTTTTGATGTTTAATTGCCATTTTCAGAATTTGATCCAAATCCATGCAAATATGCTTGGGCAAACAATACAATGTCCAGACCTAATGAGTGATTCATCCACCAATCCCTACAGTACCATCATCACATTCTTGCATTCTTCCCTGAAAAAAAAACCCTAAAAAAACAGGACCACATGGACATGCCTAAACAAGATTACATTGTTCCTAAGCCAATGGGCAGAACATATGTAATTAGCGCTGTGTTTTTTGCAATTAAATGATGTGGTGGGTTTTTTTTAAAGTAATTTTGCCATTCCGTCATCAGAGACGAGGGTACAAAATGTTCACATGGATAATTTTCCCCCCATCGCAGCCAATTTGGGGGATTTCAGATGCCCATTATCTTGTTAGCTCCCTCTGACATGTTCAATTAGCACATCTTGTAGCAACTGGCTCGCCATTTGTGCAAATGGGTGTGATGAGTCACTGTATTTAATTTCACTTGGAACTTTACTAGGAACTGGGAGCAGCTGATATCAACTGATCTCTTTAGGTACTGTTCACAAAGCGCCCACCCAAAAGATGTTTGCCGGATGGACCCCGAAGAAATGTATTTTAAAGATGATGACAGTTTGGACATGTGACACGAATTAAGTATGATATGGTTACTGGAGTTCTCTGAGGGAAGATCTGATCAAGTTATGAGGGAGACAATAACAAGGTGTTATATTGGTCCAAGTGTGGACATGACCAGGCCAGCCGGTGTACTCTAGTCTCCACCAGGAAAACACATCATGGGGAAAAAAGACCAACAGCAGCTGCTGTTTAGGCAGGGGACCATAAGAAATGTACTGTATGCACAGAACAAATAGGCTACCTCTATTTTTTACTGTTACTATGTCTTCTGTTGTCCAGTCTTGCACTTTAATGTCTGCATGTCTTATTTTCTATATAGGCTACCTAAAGGATGTCTATGTCTGCATGGGAAAGTAAGAAACCCAATTGAAATCCTTTGTTTGCCTCTGGATGTAAAGAAATTGACAATAAATCCGACTTGACCTGACTTTCTTGTATTTCTTATGGAGCTCTCTTCTCCACTCCACTCTGTTAAGTAGGCCTACTGCATTCTATACCCTATCTCCACTCTGTTAAGTAGGCCTACTGCATTTTATACCTTGCTGTATCTCCACTCTGTTAAGTACTGTACCTCATATGGGGCCCTGTCTTAGCTCCTGTAAACTGTATTGCAAACTGTATTGCAAAACATTCACACAATTACTTAACAAAGTGGACAGAGGGCATAGACTACAGTAGGCCTATATAACACAGTAGAGAGGGTATAAATTACAGTACTGTACTTAACAGAGTGGAGAGGGTACAATACGGTACTGTAGGCCTACTTGAGGGCATTACTTACAATACTTGATAGTTAAATTAAGCAGATTTCAAGAAGGTTCCACAACAGGTCATATAGAGGATATGTTAATATCCTACTTACCATATCCTACTTACCATATCCTACCACCTACCATTATCCTACTTACCATAAAAGCAGGTGTCCCGCAAGGGTCAGTTCTTGGCCCAATCCTGTTTTCTCTGTATATTAATGATATAGATAAGGGCCTAAACCCAGCCAAAAGTACATCTGTATGCTGATGATACCATTGTATACACCGTTGGTACCTCAGTGCAAGATGCTTTGGCCTCTTTACAAACTTCCTTCATATCTATTCAAAAAGCATTACTGCAATTGAAATTAGCACTAAATAAAAATAAAACGAAGTATATGATTTTTACACACTCAAGATCTTGTCCTGATGGTAACTTAGCAACACTTGATGGTACCTTCCTGGAGCGGGTTAGTTCTTATAAATATCTTGGTATTTGGCTAGACCAAAAGCTCACATTTGAGGTACACATAAATAATCTTTTAAAAAAGCTAAGACCTAAGGTTGGTTTTTATTTGCGTTTGAAAAAATGTTTTTCATTTCTAGCAAGAAAAAGGCTGGTTCAAAGTACTTTTCTCTAAGTGTTGGATTATGGGGATACAATTTATATGCATGCGCCCTTATGTCTCCTCAAGAAGCTGGATGCAGTTTATCATTCAGCATTGCGATTTGTAACAGGTGCCCCCTCAAGAACCCACCATTGTGATCTGTACTCTAAAGTCCAATGGCCATCCTTGTATTTAAGGCGTAAATTGCATATGTTACTTTTTATTGCAAAGGCACTGTTGGGCAAACTTCCCTATTATATCTGTAATTTATTGACTTTTTGTACTTTATCTTATGGCACACGCTCTTCACACAAGTTACTACTACAGTCTTGTACTCCTCGCACTGAATTAGGGAAAACAGGCTTTTCTTTTTATGCCCCATATCTATGGAATGAGTTGCAGAAGATATTATGTATGGACTCTCTGCCCTCATTAGAGACTTTTAAGAGGGAAATTAATACAGTATACACAGAGGAGTGTCATTGTTTCTGACTATGCAGCACATAGGCTACTTTTTATCTCAAAATACGTTTTATGTAAACTTATTCTTTTTAATGTGTTTTTTGTACATTTATTTTCCTTTTTGTCTATGTGTTTGTCTGTGTCTGTAACTATATGTATGCTGCCATTTTGACCAGGACTCCCTGGCAGAAGTCTCAATGGGACAATCCTGGCTAAATAAAGGATAAATGAAAAAGTTAATCAGGGGTCCTTCTGTGTGGTGTCATTTCCTATGATGTGGTCTTCTAACACAAATGAACAAAATGGCTCCTCAAATGTGTGTTATGCCACTTGACAATTCAGGAAACACAAGTGACACAGTAAATTCCTAAAATTACTGACAATAACTGTGAAAATTATATTCAGTTAAGACAGACAAATGTAGACCTATAATTATGCCACGGTAGTTAATAACATATTTTTTGAGAATGTTACCTGCTTTGAACTAGTTGAAATTTTTAGTTTAGTTTTTACTGTTGCTCTAGTCAATATTTTCACCTTCCTCATTATTCAATCAAAATTGTTTAAATGAAAAGAAATTGTGCTTGATTTTTAAAAAGATACGCGCGCACACACACACACACACACACACACACACACACACACACACACACACACACGCACACACACACACACACACATACACACACACGCACACAGAGAGAGAGAGAGAGAGAGAGAGAGAGAGAGAGAGAGAGAGAGAGAGAGAGAGAGAGAGAGAGAGAGAGAGAGAGAGAGAGAGAGAGAGAGAGAGAGAGAGAGAGAGAGAGAGAGAGAACTGCATGTGTGCTTGGGCACAAATTGACATCTTTATTTGCATGTCCATTATGCTACACAGGGGAAAAAATACAGCAAAAAAAAAAACAAACAAGAAAAAGCTAACAGCTTTATTTTTAGCACAGTTAAGAAAACCAAAGAACCATTACATGTAAGTTATCATATCTAAACCTCAACCAGCAACAGCAGATTTATGTAAATGCAATTTAAGCATCTACCCCATTTCCTCTTATCGCAGGCATGGAGTGGAGCACACTTTGGGTATACAGTGATACACCATGATGTGACGTATCTCACTTATTCCCCGGGTTGGAGTGAATGCAAATGTTACATACTGAACAGCATGTGTCAGAGAAGGTGGTATGGTGATCTCTATTGTCCCTCACCCAGGCAGTGGCCCTCAGTTTCAGATACCCAACGTCCCCCACCTCCATCAGCAGGGACACACCATTAGATGATGCAGCGTGATGGGCAGTGACATGACCAAAGGTGTAAATAATAGGATCTCCATTCTTAAACAGCTGAGCCGCATCACTCTCCCCGAACTGCTGTCCCCAAGCAAGTGGACATCAAAGTGGTATACGCCCCTGTATGGAGCTGTGAAGACACCTGGCAAATGACAGAGAAAGCAATAAGTAGACAGCGAATGAACACTCATTCAGGACGTGCCCACATCCACAACCACATATCACACATGCAGCCAAAAAACATTCAATGGATTTTTTTAAATCATAAAGTTGTGCAGAAAAGAGCAAATATGTGATAATAAACTTCTCACCAGTGTGTGGGTTGTAGGCATTCCCTATGTTGGTGAAGATGTGCTTGAAGACCAGAGTCGTGTCTGCGGAAAAGGGGCCTATATGTGCATCCCCTGTTGACAGCAGTGATACAGAGAAAGACACCTTTCTCTTTTCATTCCTCTCTTGCAACTCCTTAATATCTGCTCGCGTTGCCTCTTCTTTCTCTTCAAAGGCTTTCAGCTTGGCGTCCATGGTCTCCACTTGCTTCCTCATGGTCTCCAGTTGTTGCCGAAGCTCCTGCTCTACTGTCGGGGTGCTCCTCTTTCTATACCGTCTGGATTTCAGGGTGGCAGGGTTGTAGAGTTGAGGCTCAACACACAGTTCAGTGATCTGATCTGTTTGCCAGTGTCAGGTCAGCACTATGAGGACAAGGTGCACTCTAAGTTATAAACCATTCCCTGCCAATCAGGAGGGAGAGTAAGGTCAGCCTCTAGAAACACAATGTGTTCTTTGTTAAACCTTTAAGAGTGTACCGTCACACCGGTGTGACGGGAATGTTCGGGCAGTGAAAGTTCTATAGAATTTTGGGCGTCATTCAATAAAATATGGAATTGTAGAATCTTGCATTGTTATAGAACGCATTGTTTTTATAGAATGTTCAAAAACCCACACTCTTAACCCTATCCAGACCGAGGGGGGGCAAAAAGTGCCCGCACCAACTTTGATGTCGTATAACTCCTTAACAACTTAACCCTGTGAAACCTGAACCATGAAAGCAATGAGAGAAAATTCTAATTTTTTGGAATTTGCTTCAATATTGGTCCCTTATAAGAAATGTAAAAAAAAAAATTCAAAATTTTGTTAAGGTCACTGAGATATTTGATGCATCATATATGATGCATCAGGCTTTAAAGGGAATGAAAATTCCAATTTCATGACCATTGAAAAATGACTTTTAATGCATTTGCATCTTTTTTTTTATTTAAAAAAGTTGTCAGACAATTTAATTTGAGGATTATCTTTAAATATTTAGTGAGATCCTGCCATTTTTTTAAGCCTATCCTTGTTTTAGCAGGACCATATTTTACATTTCCCACAGCCTGGTTGGGCAATTTTTTAAAATCTGTGTAAAAACATAGCTGATCGAATGCTTAACAACCTATTTATGAGTGTAATATAGATCATTATTCATTTTTGATGTGTAATTTGAATATATGGGTCCATTACTACAATTGGACCATTTCTCCATTCACTTCAATGCATTTTTTACGAGATCATAATTTCAACATTTTGCATTACATTTTCAAAATCGCAAGTAAAACGTCTTTCTTAAGGCAATATCTTTGTCTTGAAGTAAAACAACTTGTGTGTTTTGCTAAACGATCGTCGTGGTATGCTTTGTAAGTTTCCCTATGGAGCAAATGCATTGATGGCTGACTTCCTGCCACCGCCGGATGGTGCATATATGTTTCATCAGTTTTAGCACGATCTCTCTGCAACACGGTGTAAAAATATAAACTCTTCCTTGATTAATTGCACAAAGCAAGTGTTCAAATTAAAGGATGTAGAGTTATATTTCGGAAATTTGTACACAAACCTTTTGCAATTTGTCGATATCTCAGCGTCGGTCAGGGAAACCGCTTCTACTCCATTTTTGCATTTTTCGCCGAGCTGTGATCAACTTGTTGTTGACCGCTGCTCTCTTGTGGCGGTTTCCGCGTACTGCAGGACGTTTGGAAATGACACGCAGGATGTTTTTGAGATGGAATTTTTTTTGTGTCAGCGTGGAGAGGGCTTTGAATTTGATGCATCATAGATGATGCATCCGGCGCGATAGGGTTAAGCTATGACTACGAAATTTGGTGACTTTTCCTAAAAATTAGTTGCCTACAGTTTAGTACCAAAAGATTACGTTTATCATTTTTGCCGTTGCCATGGCAACGGTTTTCTGCCGGGTATGTCTGACCGAAAATCACTGATCTAAGTCTCATTATTGTTCCTTTTTCAATTTTTTTTGTTATTTCCATTAGTATCAGACAGCTTTGTGAGCATTAAAGTGGTCTGAAGCATAAAATCATTAAAATTTAAGTGCATTACCTAAATTTGATGGAAAATACATTATGGCGAGATTTAGGGCATTATAATCAGATGATGTCATTATGACGTCATAATACCAGATAATGACACAAAAATGATGTCATTCATAGATGTCCATATGTAGATCATCTCCCTAAAGTTTGGTGGTCATACCGTATTCCGTTCATGACTTATGACGGGGGGTGTCAAAAGAGCCAGCCCCCCCCCACCCCCACCCCCCCCCAGGCCCAGGAATGCCAAAAAAGCCCAGTCTGTATCGGGTTAAAGGTTAAAATACTGTATGGGTTGTGGTATGAGCCCCTCTCCGTGCTCTGCTGTCATGGTGCACATCTCTCTCAGCACAGTCTTGATGTTGATATCACAGCATTGTTGAGTTGAGGCTTTCTTTTATCTGACTTCTCCAGGCTGGGCTGCCACCACAAGCAGCCCTGACCAGAACAGCAGCAGCAAAGATCCCAGGGTCCTCATGCTCAACAACACTGTTCAGTTCAGTTATCTACAGTACTGTAGCGTTGGGCTGTCTGCCAGTGTTAGCGAAGGACTGTGTGAGGACAAGGTCCACACCGATTTGTAAACCATTCCCAGCCAATCAGGGTGGGTGGCGCGTAATGGAAGCCAATCTCTAGAAACACAAGGGACTTTTTTTTCAGGGCTGGCCAGTTAAGATGACGAGGAACAACAGGTGTATGTGGCATTTTCTAATAGGCCTATTTCTGTGCAGCACTGTGCCCAAAAAAAAAACCAATCCCACAGTCATCCAAGACACTGAAGAAGACTTAAGTTGACATGTCCATTTCACAAGGCTCTGATGATGTCATCTGAGATGCTATCTGTAAAATAGGCACCAATGGGCAGCCCCATCTAAATTGTGGGCTGTCTACTGTAAAGGTAAAAATGAAACAAACAAACACATCACTTGCTACCTTCCAGTCCTGCATGTTCTCATTCTATTCTGTCTAGCAACCAGTTTGAGTAAAGTAATGATTTACGTAATCACCGTCGTTCTGTGATCATTACTGAAACAATTTTCCTCTTTCTATTGATTATTCTATTACAGCTAATGTTCACTGCTAATTGAATAGCACTAACAACTGAACCAACTTCTAGCCCAACAACAGGGCAGCCGTGGCCTGATGGTGAAGGAGATAAGCTTTAAATCAGAGGGTTGCAGGTTCAAATCCCAACCTTCCATTCCCTACTGCACTCTTGAACAAAACACCTAAGGCCACATTGCTGCAGGGGGTGTATCTGATACATGGTAAATAACTGAAGAGTTCAGATGCAAAACCCCCTAACTCCATTTCTGAAGACCTGCACTTCTATATTTTTAGAGAACCCTGTTGTTGGTTTGGTTTACATTTATGTACTTGATAATACATATAAATAATTATAATACATAAATAAAATTTAAAAATGCAATTTTGGTAGCTTTGTATTAAATAAAAATGAATTAAGATTATTTTCTGAAAAGGCACTTAGGGGGTTTTGCATCTGAACTCTTCAACTGTAAGTCACTTTGCATAAAAGGTTCAGCTAAGTGTACGTTAAATGCTAGTTGTGCCAAGTAGCCCATTGTTTATTTAGCCTTCTCCATAATTACAAGAATTGAACATTATTGCTTGTTCAATGACTGGAAATGATGGTTACACAGGAGTCTGTATGGTTTAAGGTAGGCCTACCTTTTATTGTGTAAGTGAATTGAATTGTTATATTTGGTCATGTAGCTCAGTGCATACAATCCATTGTTTGTGTAGCGAAGGGAAATTGATTTTTCCTGCCGAGACTCGAACCTGGATCATCTGGCGTGCAAAACTGGGGCTCTAACCGCTACATGGCTACACCAAATAGCCAGACTCATCTGCAGGAAAGTCAGGACACACCCACATACCTATTGATGGTCACAGTTTCTGTTGTAGGCTATTTTGTGTATTTTAAAATGCAAAATACAGTATTTTGATTATTGATACAGTTACTGTTATGTATTTTGTAACGTATTTGTAACATTTTAGAGCTGGGTATTCCATATTGTATTTGGTAATACATTGGCATAGTTGTGTCTTTGCCCATCCCTGGGTGGTGGTGTAGATTAAAATTCAAAGAAACTCAAAGTAATAACAAAACAGGAACACTAGATGGTGCTGTATATTTATCAGCATGTGTCTATTCCCGGCAGTGCAAGGTGGGTGGGAAGGGTGAATTATAGCCCCCTTAGGTCACCTGTTGGGCTGCTTCCTAGCAGTGCTTTAGGATTTAGGTAAGCCATTATTTGACTTTCAGGTTTTTTAACTTCCATTTTGAGTTAGTTCTCTATTTGCTGTAGGTTGTAATATTTACATACATTTTGGTACATAAAAGATAAGAAGTGTGAAAGTTATCTGTAGGCCCTGCATAACACTAATTATTATAGCCTACATGCAATTACTGAAAATCACAATGGGGGCCTGCGTGGTTTATACCACATTTACTTGTCATTGTTAGCCTATATCATTTTGAATGCTGAATACATTTGTAGTTAAATTTATTAGCAATATATATTTTTGTTAACACTATTGTACTTAGTTAAACTGTTGTTGTTGTATTTTATTATTTTAAAAACACAAAGTTGGGTGTTCATCCACTTCCTGAATTACAGTGAGCTTCAATTCCTTTTTGAATTCCATTTCTTGTCATTCAAATTAATTTCTATTCAACATCCTATAGGGGATCCAGTAGACCTAGGTCAAATCAGGGGGTGTTCACTCACGGAACTAGCTACTAGCACCTGCTACTAGCCACAACTGGCTAACCCTAATCCAGCCTCAGTGCAAAATTAATCAATGTAGTCAATGGAGTTTTCTACTATTATAATTTTTTGTGATTTTTAAAAATAAATATTTGCCCTGAAATATTAATATTCAGTTCGAAGCTAGAAATAATAAGACCTCATTTGAGTAGCGTTTCGATTATTTTGCGCCACTAGATTATTATATACTGGGTCACAAGCTCAATTTTTATGAGGCCAAACCCATAAACATTAGCGGGATGCTAGCGAGTACAGGTCGAAATCTTCTTCCCTGCTGTAAAACTACACACCTGGAAGATTTGTCAATATAGCCTATTGTTATACACCAGCCATAGTGCTTACCAGGAATGTTTTGTTGATGAGATTTGTGACTGGAAATAGCAGCAATTTATTTAGCATGTGGGCTCCCCTTTCCATTCCATACCATTTTGAGCCCTATATCAAGACGGTAACAAGATCAGCCTTTTATCATCTATCCAACATTGCAAAAATTAGACCTATGTTGTCCATGTGTGATGCTGAAACACTAATTCATGCATCTGTCACATCTAGATTGGACTACTGCAATGCATTATTTTCTGGCCTTCCATCTAGCACTACAAGTAGGCTTCAGCTAGTGCAACATGCAGCAAGGGTATTAACAAGGACCAAGAAATTTGAACATATTTCACCAATCCTAGCCTCCCTTCATTGATTGCCTGTTCACATCAGAGCAGACTTTAAAATCTTTTTGCTCACATACAAAGCCCTACACGGCCTAGCACCTACTTATTTGTCCGAGCTGCACACTCTACATTCCAGCTCGGTCCCTGTGGTCCATGCATGCTGGACTCCTATCAATCCCTGTGGTGCGGAAGAAGTCTGCTGGCCAAAGGGATTTTGCCTTCCGCGCACCCACAATATGGAACAATCTTCCACTTAATGTTAGGCAGGG
This sequence comes from Engraulis encrasicolus, assembly GCF_034702125.1. Classification (NCBI taxonomy): domain Eukaryota; kingdom Metazoa; phylum Chordata; class Actinopteri; order Clupeiformes; family Engraulidae; genus Engraulis; species Engraulis encrasicolus. The sequence goes on along the minus strand of NC_085880.1, from coordinate 12,531,077 downwards.
AGGCTCTATAGGGATCTTTAAATACAGATTGAAAACATTTTTGTTTTCATTGCATTATGTTAGGCTCTGAAATGCATTGGTCTTTTGTTAGCCTGATTTTGTCTTTCGTCTTAGGTTCCTATTTCTATTATTATTTTTATTTCATTTTTTCCACCTATACTTTTTTTTAGTATTAGGCTAAGCTTGTTTAAATTACCATGGCCTACTTTTGATTATTTCCCCATCATTTTTATTTTCCTCATAATTTTCTTTTATTATCTTTTAGAGTTAATTCATTATTTTATTTTATTTTATTTTTTATTTTATTTTTGTTTTACAGTGTTTTGAGACCATGCTGTATGGTCATACTGCACTTTAAACAATAAATTATTGTTATTATTATTATTATTATTATTATTATTATTATTATTATTATACATTTTCCCACATGAAAGACTTACCAACGTTCGCCAACTAGTGGACACTCCACGGGAACTGCAGTATGCATGCAAAGCTAACTGACTACAATGGGAACCAATCAGACTGAATCATAGAGGTAGAATTGGGGTGGGGGGGGTGGCAGATTGGCAGGAAAAACGGCAAAATATAATAAATAATTTAATAATTTGAATAACTAAAGTAGCCAAAATAAACAAAAAATAAGCTAAACAATCCCAGTGGAATCATTTTCTTCTTTACAATGTTTATATAGGGCATATAGGCCTATGTGTTCTGTAGTACCGGTACTTCAATGGGTTTAGAAATGCACCAACTACCTCGAGTTGTGAAACAGGGTGCACAGAAAAAATATTGTGGCATGCTTCATGTAAGGGCTTGGCGGGAATCTACCCCGTAGTAAAGTTTGGGAACCCCTGGGCTAGGCTATAGTAGTTGATTAATATAGGAAAAATCACGGGAGAAAACTTAGGGGAAAGAATGGGTGGTGATTTGGTGAGAACCGCGAACTGATAGCATAGTAGCCTGAGTCAACTAATTAAGGCAGGACTCGGTTGATCACCGTCAGCTGTAGCTGATTTGGTTTACGCGGCAAACTGGCGTGCAGGTGTTTAAATTAGGCTCTTTAGACCGGTTTTGCTGTTTGGGAGACACTACTGGAAGCTACAGACCGACTTTATCGTGCTTGCCTGTGATTCAAGCCAAGACGACTTACGTGATATCTGAAAGGAGGCAGCTGGTAAGCGCTTATTGTATTCATTTCGGAATGTTTAGCGCGCAGGGTAAGGCCAGAGATAGTAGCTATCTGAGGAGATGGTGACCATTTCTGGTAGGGTATGGCGCTGGAGTGAAGTTCTGCTCGATTGATGATAAGCCTACCACGGCTAAATGTCGACTAGTGTTTAGTCAGAGACCTGGGGATGTCTAAGTAGAAACCACAGTGTTTTGCACTTTCTCTGAAATTTTGAAGAGAGTAGCTGATTATCTGAGGGTGCTTCAGCAAGGATGAAATTGGTCAGAATCATCTCTGTGGCACTGGCTTCAGTAGTGCGCCCTTCACAAAGTTATTTTGTTAGAAAACTTACTTCCCTCTACTCTGACAATGTCCCCTAACTATCATCTTGTTTTCTTTGGATTATTTTAGGTAAAAAAAACATTATTTATGGTATTTTTTTATATATAGAAACAACAATGTTCATTTTACTGAAACACATGTCAATAATAGTAGGCCCTAAGACCAGAAAAACTGTCCATTTCGAGGTGGTCTCTCAATTTTTGCTGCAAATCTTTGAGACACAAAATCCGCTTCAGTTTCACAGATTCTGCCAAAATTCCGTGCCTGGCCTGGACACGGAATTGTTTTCCGTGATTGGCTCACGGGAAGTGCTTTATTCCCACAGACAGCACTGTGTTAAGTCTGTCATTAGAAAATGGATACCAAATTCTAATAGCCCCTAGGCCTACTAAATTAGAGAATGCTAGAGCAATTTAAGTTGTGCCCAGACCAAAACAATCCCTAACCTTAACCTGGTCTGGTTTAAAGTTGGGCATTTGTATTTTGAGCAGCCTAATGGTAGTTTGCAACCGATGCTTATGGACTGTCTGTATTTTTTTTATTGGGGCTGCTCAGATTGATTATTCCAATTGTCATTTTTGTATAGCTCTTAAGTTACGATGGCTTGTGGTTATTCAATCTGGTTTGTAGTCTAACATTGTAACGTTTATTTTTGAATTATTGCAGACATGGTTGCACATTTCCTGCATGTTTGCTTTTTCGCACATTTCCATGTAACTAATTTCTTTTCTTTGCCTACATGTGTCTCTCCAGGAAGACAAAACCACAACCACAACTGTTGAACTGTTTCCTTGTGCCAACTTATACACTGAACTTTTTTTTTTAGAAAGAGGAAAATAAAAAAGGGAAAGTCTCGTCAAATCCTTTCAAGTTGAATCTAGTGCCTTAAACCCCCACCAGAAGTCACCATCCTTTTTACAAGTTGGGGAAAATGCACAGAGGTCAACGAAATAAAATAAAAAAAAACCTGAAATTAACAGTCAGAACATCTACACCACTTTCAAATGTGGAAAACCCAGTACTGATATACACTTGACAGTGGAAAACCAAAGCACCATTGGAAACCGACGACTGCCAGTGCATCTCTGCTGCACCAGTGAGCCATCTGCCAGTGGACCACAGCTAACCAGTGATGCAACTGACCAGTGAACAGCCTTCTGCTGCCAGTGACGAAGATACAAAGACTCCATTCACACCACAACCCAACAAAGAGCGAAAACACTTCACATCTTGAGGATAAAGCTTGAAGAAAAAAACAAAAACGGGTAAAAAGCTTCCGCTTCACCTCCCCGCTTGACATTCAGGAAGCTTTTAGCCACTCTTTATGTCCATGCAACTGTCCCGGCCAGCCGCCTTAGACTGCTGAAGCACCTTTTGTCCAATAGCTCATGACTGCTGCTGTTGTGGGTGGGGGGGTTCTGGATTTGTACTGTGCGTTGTCCTGGACAGCAGTTTGATGTTGGGCCTTTAGCTGACTTCGGGAAAGTACTGCAGTGAATGTTTTCTTCTGCATTTCTAGTAGCATTGTCTCTTAACTTGTGCAGTAATGTCTTTTACTTACTTTGTTGGCTACTGAAAGTACTTAAATTTATGTTTATTTATTTAACAAAGGGATAGCATATATTACCAGCATTTAAACAAAATGCGAAATATACAAGATTATAGCAATGAGGCTAATTTCTATCTTTTGTCCCCTGCACACCGCATTGCCACTTGGAACTTCAGATAGGTCTTCAGGACTGGCCTGATGTCTGCTATGTTCACAGCACCTGGAATGCATCACCAATCTCAGTCTGTGCTGCTCTGGATTTTGCCAGCTCCGTTTCCATTGAGGGTTTGGCATCCCTAACTTTCATTCTGTATGGCTGGTCTGGCTGTCAACTATGTGATGCCACTTCTTGACCTCTATGCGGCAGTGCTTTTGTTCTTCAGCTGTGCTGCAAAGACTGTTCCGCACATCTTCGCCTTGACTGGGTCACCCTTGTGGTCAAGAGGGTTCAGCTTGACCTTGGCCTCAACTAGCCTCACGATGACGTCGTGTCTGCAGCTCCACCGCAGGTACAGCAGCGTACCAGTAGAGTAGAGTAGAGTAGAGTAGAGAGGTAGATGCTTGGCTCAACTGCTCTCTTCTGGTGAGTGGTTATCTCGCTGTCTCTCAGCAAGTTCTGGCCGAAGCACATTTCTTTTTTTCTTGCAGAATTTGAACTCCGCTGATGTCTGGTGGCGAATTCTGGGTACTGTGGGCATAGTCCCCGGGGGGCTGGTCCTGATGGCCTGGCTGGGGATTCAGTGGCAGTGTGGTGCGGGGTTCCTTTGGCTTCGTTGGGGTGGGTGGCCAGCAGGGTCAGTAGAATGCCTAACTGCGCAGACGAGAGGTGGTGCTGCTGGAGTGTAGAGGAGGGCGTTCACTGCTGTGCTTGCCCGGGCTCAGCTGGAGCCACAGCACCCAGTTGCGGTCCGAAACAGTGCGTGGTCCGAGTCCCGGGCTTCGCCACCAGCAGTGGCAGCAGTCAGGAGCTGTTGGACGAAGGGCGCTTCCGCGGTCTGGGTTAGCTGGTCAGGGCAGTTGCATGGACGTGGAGAGTGGCTGTGGGATTCCTGAATGTTGGGAGGGGGAATGGGGGGCAGTGCCTCCTCCGGCACTGTCGGCGAGGGGGAGTGTGTAAACAAGACCACCAGTGGCCCTGTCCACAAAGTTGTGTGCAGGGGACAGTGGAGTTTTCGAAACGGTTGACAACACCTATCCCATCAGAAGACTGTAAGAAATGCAAACACAAGTTAGCCTGTTCTGAAGTCCTGGAGCAAGCTTACAGGTCCGAACCTGCTCATGCACAGGAAGTTGCACACTGCAAGAAAAATGTTGCTGTGCGTAATGCAAAATATGTTACGGGGGCAATTCAGGCTCGCAAGAGTGGTCAATGTGACAAGTTCAAGGCCAGACACTGTCTGGAATGTCCATGTGAAATTCCCTCCAAGTGAAAATTCCAAAGCAAACCAAAAAGTCCCCACAAGGTACCACACTGCATCGGGATGTTCGACAGCTCTTCGTCCAAGTTAGCAGAAACCATCTTGCCTGATGGGTGCGATCTTCCTGGTGGTCACGCCATGCCAGGATCGAGTGGGAAGTGTTGCGCCGGGTTGTGTGTGTACGGACTCGCTGATTGACAGCCTCCACAGGTCCTCGCTGCATTGGATGTATGGGGTGAGTAAAAGCCAATGTAACTTTTTGTTTTTTAACCGAAGAGAATGCCCGTAAATAGTGTACTTCCAGTGTCATATTGGTGTCAGATGAATCCGGATGAAGACTAAAGATCTATTTTGATCTATTAAATATCTAAACTGATTCTCATTACATGGTCTTGTGGCTCCATCGTTCCTCACTATGTGGTGTGAGTGAAAAGCCAATGTAACATTTATGTTAACGTTAATGTTTTTAACCTAAGTGAGAATACCCTTATATACTGTACGTTCAGTGTCGCATTGTTGTAAGATGTGTCTCTCTCTCTCTCTCTCTCTCTCTCTCTCTCTCTCTCTCTCTCTCTCTCTCTCTCTCTCTCTCTCTCTCTCTCTCTCTCTCTCTCTCTCTCTCTCTCTGTATAGCTCCATCTTGGCATCAGCATGGACATATGCATTTTGTCCTTGATGGAAGAGAGGAGGAACTGATGCATCGGCTTCTTGGTCACCATGGCACACCTCATGGGAGTGAGTATCACAGTTTCACACATACTCACATTGCTCCCTCTTTCTCATAGTTCAACATTCTCCCCCTATTTTGACGCACTTGTTTAAACTGAGTCACCAGGGCCCACCAAGTACAGTGACAATAAGTATTTCAAACCCTGCTGATTTTGTTGCTTTGGTATGGACATCTGTCCTGTGTGTACTCACCTGTGCACTGATGAAGGTAGAACCTGTAGTGGAAAATCATGTATCAATAACCGAAATGATCAAACTAAGGCACAAATTCTATGTAGAAAAAAGTTTATTTCAATCCTTGCTACACAAAATACAGCGAAATGCAAGCAAGGAGTGGCGAGAGCCCTTGGCTGAAGTGCTACGTGTAACCCACCCCACAAACCGGCCGGCTCTTATCCCAAAAAACTCTTGTCCTCCAAAAATCTGTCTCCTGAAACGCCTGCTCTACTCTGCTTTCAGGGGGAAAAACCTTTTGTGTTTGACCTCACTGTCTTTTATAGTGTGCAAACCTGCTCTCTCCCTTGAAGTTTTTTTTAACATTCAAGTTAAAATTCAACTCTGAACACTATTTGTTTCTTTCAGATATTCTACACTGGAGCTGAAATTAACCCTGCCAGATCCTTCACCCCTGTTATGTTCAAGAGGAACTTCATGAACCACTGGGTTAGAAAAATAACTACAATTTATGCATTAAAATTATGCTGTGCTGGACACTGAAGCACCAACAGCTGTATCAATAGAGGACCAGAGCTTGGAAAACACAAACAGTTTCATATACCTGGGAAGCACCATTCATAATGATGGTGGAACCGGTAAAGATATTCAGAACCGGATCAACAAATCACAGGAAAGCTTCACAAGATTAATGAAGATGTACAACTCAAAACAATAGAGCACCAAAACAAAATTCTGACTCTACCAAAGCTGTGTGATATATACTCTGCTATATGGTGCAGAAATCTGGAAAATAGAAGGCGACCAGCACAAACTCTCCACCTTTCATACATCATCTCTGCGGAAAATTCTACACATCTACTGGCCCAAAACCATCTCCAACAATAACCTCCTCAACATCACTCAGCAAGAAGATATGCAATACATCTTCAAGAGGCGCAGATGGACCTGGATCAGCTATGTACTCAGAATGGAACCTTACACAATTCCAAGAGTGATTATACTGGACCCCAGAAGGCAAAAGAAGGAAATGGAGTCCAAAAATGACATGGCACAGGACCATTGAGAAGGAGCTCCAGCAGCACCGTCAAAGCTGGGGGACCATAGAGAAGTCGGCTACAGACAGATCGAAGTGGAGAGACTTTGTTGCTGCCCTATGCGCCGAAAGGCGTGATGGGGTTAAGTAAGTGTTATTGTATTCAATTAAATCAGTCATTAGATTATGTATTGGTGTTTTGCAGAATGTGCCATGCACTGTATGTTTTAAGATTGTTCTGTCTTGCTCCAATGTCTCTGCAGCTTACATGTAACTATAATATGGTTTTCTGTTCTTCCCTCCTTGTGCAGGTGTACTATGCAGGTTTCATGATCTGTGACGCTATGGGCGCCATCTTGTACGACTTCATGCTCTTCCCCCACACGTGTGGCCTGGCCGAGAGGCTAGCCACCCTGAAAGGCAGCCGGCCCCTGGAGGTGAACCAGCAGGACACCTGCGGGGGAGCCCATCAAGCTCAACACCCAGGCCCTATAAGCCTGCTGCCCAGCCAGGGGCAAGAGCCAGCCTCCATCGTTCCTCACTATGTGGTGTGAGTGAAAAGCCAATGTAACATTTATGTTAACGTTAATGTTTTTAACCTAAGTGAGAATACCCTTATATACTGTACGTTCAGTGTCACATTGTTGTAAGATGTCTCTCTCTCTCTCTCTCTCTCTCTCTCTCTCTCTCTCTCTCTCTCTCTCTCTCTCTCTCTCTCTCTCTCTCTCTCTAGCTTGGCATGGGCATGGCCACCACGGTGCGGGTCTTCCTGACCATGCAGCTGGTCATCTGCTGGTCATCTTCTCTGTGATGGATGAGGGGAGGAAGACCGGATCCATGGGCTCCGCTCCCATGGCTTTTGTCACCATGGCACACCTCGTGAGAGTGAGTGTCGCACACACACTCACATTGCTCCCTCTTTCATATAGCATATAAACAGTTGTAAAAAAAGAGGGACTAACTGGACTGAGTCACTGGGTACAGTAAGCATTTCATCCCTTGCTGATTTTGTTGCGTTGTGTACTAATAAAGACATGAATAGTCTATAATTGTAATGGTAGGTATTCTAACATGGAGACAAAATATCAAAAAGAAAATGCTGAAAATAACTTCAAAGAATATATATTAATTGAGTCATATTTCATTGAGGAAAGAAGTATTTGATCCCCTGCCAACTATACAGTTAACAGCTCTGGTCCCACATACCAGATAGGCACTTCCAACAACATGTCATCTGAATTAAAGACTCCTGTAAATGTTCACCAGTAGGGTTGTAAATATAATTGAAATGAATCAATGCACCGATCCTATGGTCGACGATTTTATCGTATCGTGGGGCATTCTTAAGTATCAAAAATAATAAAATTGCTGGCCCCTGTCCAATGCCCTAGCTCCATAACATAATGTGATCGTAGAAAAGTAATTGGAAAAAATCTAATCATATCATACGCGGGGAATTCTTAAGTATCAAAAATAATACAATCTCTGCTTTAAGAAAGCCATGCCGTATCGCATCGTCATGGAGGCTGTGATTTTACACCCCTAGAGCACTGGTCACCAGCACCATAGTCAATCAATCAGACTCCAAACTCGGTAGCATGGGAAAGACCAAAGAGTTGTCAAAAGATGTCAGGTACAGAACTATAGACCTGAACAACGCTGTCTCTTGGTTTTGTAGCCATTTTCAGTCAACTGTTGGTCATTTTGTATTTCTTAACTTTTGGAAGAAATGCACCATCAATCTGCCTGCCTGGGATTCACACAAGAGATGTCCTTGTGGGGAATCAATAATAATGGTGATAAAGCTCCCTGGAACTGTACTGGAGGAGAAAAGCAATGATCTCAATGCTCTATGGGAAGCACATTAAGGTCATGAATTGGCTAGACAGTAGGGCTGCTCGATTATGGAAAAAAATCATAATCATGATTATTTTGATCAAAATCACGATTTTGATTATAATCACGATTACCCCCCCCTGTAGTGGAAAATCATGTATCAATAACCAAAATGATCAAACTAATGCACAAATTCTATGTAGAAAAAAGTTTATTTCAATCCTTGCTACACAAAATGCAGCAATGGTGGGGTGGCGTCCGCGCCAATGTCTTATCCTGAGCGTATCGCTCGGTACGCAATTCCAAGAGCAGTATAATGAAAAGGAAGAAAGGAGTCGCAGTAACTGGGAACACTGATGATGGGCTAGACCCGAAACGTTTGTCCCCTGTCTGTCGGTTTTATTTACTTTTTTCGGCTTTGTTTAATACAGTTTTTGATTCTGCATTCAGCTCCAGTGTGCGACTCCTTTCTTCCTTTTCATTACACAAAATACAGCGAAATGCAAGCAAGGAGCGGCGAGATCCCTTGCCTGAAGTGCTACACGTAACCCACCCCACAAACCGGCCGGCTCTTCTCCCAAAAAACTCTTGTCCTTCAAACATCTGTCTCCTGAAACGCCTGCTCTACTCTGCTTTCAGGGGGAAAAACCTTTTGTGTTTGACCTCACTGTCTTTTCCAGTGTGCAAACCTGCTCTCTCCCTTGACATTTTTTACAACATTTAAGTTAAAATTCAACTCTGAACACTATTTGTTTCTTTCAGATGTTCTACACTGGAGCTGAAATTAACCCTTCCAGATCCTTCACCCCTGTTATTTTCAAGAGGAACTTCACGAACCACTGGGTTAGAAAAAAATAACTACAATTTATGCATTACAATTATGCTGTGCTGGACACTAAAGCACCAACAACTGTATCAATAGAGGACCAGAACAGTTTCATATACCTGGGAAGCACCATTCATAGTGATGGGGGAACCAGTAAAGATATTCAGAACCGGATCAACAAAGAACAGGAAAGCTTCACAAGATTAAGGAAGATGTATAACTCAAAACAATAGAGCACCAAAGCAAAATTCTGACTCTACCAAAGCTGTGTGATATATACTCTGCTATATGGTGCAGAAATCTGGAAAACAACAGAAGGCGACCAGCACAAACTCTCCACCTTTCATACATCATCCCTGCGGAAAATTCTACACATCTACTGGCCCAAAACCCATCTACAACAATAACCTCAACATCACTCAGCAAGAAGATATGCAATACATCTTCAAGAGGCGCAGATGGACCTGAATCAGCCATGTACTCAGAATGGAACCCTACACAATTCCAAGAGTGATTACGCTGGACCCCAGAAGGAAAAAGAAAGAAAGGGAGTCCAAAAATGACATGGCACAGGACCATTGAGAAGGAGCTCCAGCAGCACCGTCAAAGCTGGGGTACCATAGAGCAGTTGGCTACAGACAGATCGAAGCGGAGAGACTTAGTTGCTGCCCTATGCGCCGAAAGGCGTGATGAGGTTAAGTAAGTAAGTGTTATTGTATTCAATTAAATCAGTCGTTAGATTATGTATTGGTGTTTTGCAGAAGGTGCCATGCACTGTATGTTTTAAGATTGTTCTGTCTTGCTCCAATGTCTCTGCAGCTTACATGTAACTATAATATGGTTTTCTGTTCTTCCCTCCTTGTGCAGGTGTACTATGCAGGTTTCATGATCTGTGACGCTATGGGCGCCATCTTGTACGACTTCATGCTCTTCCCCCACACGTGTGGCCTGGCCGAGAGGCTAGCCACCCTGAAAGGCAGCCGGCCCCTGGAGGTGAACCAGCAGGACACCTGCGGGGGAGCCCATCAAGCTCAACACCCAGGCCCTATAAGCCTGCTGCCCAGCCAGGGGCAAGAGCCAGCCTCCATCGTTCCTCGCTACGTGGTATGAGTAACGCTGACATACATTTTACATTGGCTTTTCAATGTTTTTAACCTAAGAGAATACGCTTAAGTACTGTTCTTTCAGTGTCACATTGTTGTCAGATGAATGCGGTGAAGACTAAAAGATCTATTTTTGATGACCTTTTCTGTCTGTCCTCTCTCTCTCTCTCTCTCTCTCTCTCTCTCTCTCTCTCTCTCTCTCTCTCTCTCTCTCTGTCTCTCTCTCTCTAGCTTGGCATGGGCATGGCCACCACGGTGCGGGTCTTCCTGACCATGCAGCTGGTCATCTGCTGGTCATCTTCTCTGTGATGGATGAGGGGAGGAAGAACAGATCCATGGGCTCCGCTCCCATGGCCATTGGCTTCTGTCACCATGGCACACCTCGTGAGAGTGAGTGTCGCATGTTTCTCATAGCATATAAACAGTTGTCAAAATAGGGGGACTAACTGGACTGAGTCACTGGGTACAGTAAGCATTTCATCCCTTGCTGGTTTTGTTGGGTTGTGTACTAATAAAGACATAGTTTATAATTGTAATGGTAGGTATTCTAACATGGAGACAGAATATCAAAAAGAAAATGCTCAAAATAACTTCAAATAATATACATTAATTGAGTCATATTTCATTGAGGAAAGAAGTATTTGATCCCCTGCCAACTATAAAGTTAACAGCTCTGGTCCCACATACCAGATAGGCACTTCCAACAACATGTCATCTGAATTAAAGACTCCTGTAAATGTTCACCAGTGGGGGTGTAAAGATAATTGAAATGTATCAATGCACTGATCCTATGGCTGACGATTTTATTGTATCGTGGGGCATTCTTAAATATCAAAAATAATCAAATCGCTGGCCCCTGTCCAATGCCCTTTCTCCATAACATAATGTGATAGTAGAAAAGTAATTGGAAAAAATTGAATCGTATCATACGTGGGGAATTCTTAAGTATCGAAAATAGTAGAATCCCTGCTTTAAGAAATCGATGCCGTATAGCATCGTCATGGAGGCTGTGATTTACACCCCTAGAGCGCTGGTCACCAGCACCATATGATATCAATCAATCAGACTCCAAACTCGGTAACATGGGAGAGACCAAAGAGATGTCAAAGGATGTCCGGTACATAACTACAGACCTGAACAGCGCTGTCTCTTGGTTTTGTAGCCATTTTCAGTCAACTGTTGGTCATTTTGTATTTCTCAACTTTTGGAAGAAATGCACCATTAATCTGCCTGCCTGGTAGGTGGTGGGCACAGTCTCATATCTTGTCAGTTCTTTGGTGTTACTTTATTTTTGCTTATATAACACCCTGACAACCCATTAATCAATATTTTGGCTGTTGCCATCCTCAAAACTTGCACATTTATTTAAAAAAATGACAAAAACTAGCCGGCAGAGTGACGTCACGTCAATGCAAAGCCAACGAGGCAGAATACAGCTAGCACGTGCATGCTACCCGGAACCGTCAGATTTCATGGCAAAAAGTTACAAGTTGGGGGATAAGTGGGCTCACTTGTGTACATGCAACAAAAAAAAATCACTCAAACTCTCTGCTCTTTTTCGCTGTTAGTGTTTGGTTGTCTGACCATCATTAGGCAACGAGAGATAAATGTCAAAAAGAGGACAGGTCTGTTCCCTCAAAGCAATAGAGCAATGAGGTGACGGGGTAGATCAATTCGCCAAAAAACTATGTGTCAGTAAAGAAATGTAAGCTGTGTTATTTTTTCCAGTAACAGCAAATTGGTCAGGAATGAAATGCCTACGTTGTTTCAATGATTAGGTGAATTATCTGCCTATGAAAAAAGCCTGATATGCGGATAAATATTCCCTTTTCAACTTTGAGGGGCTGAGACTTCCCATTGACTGTGCATTATGTGACGTCATCCCCAGTCTTTTTATTTTCGTTATTTTTTAATATCAACGTGCAACTTTTCAGCGTGGCAACAGCCAGAATATTGCTTTACATATTGTCAGGAGGTTATATTAGAAAAATCAAGTTGCCACTCGTTTTCTAAAGGAGCTACGAAATCTAGCCCACCGTCTATGGGATTCACACAAGATATGTCCTTGTGGGGAATCAATAATAATGGTGAGAAAGCTCCCTGGAACTGTACTGGAGGAGAAAAGCAATGATCTCAATGCTCTATGGGAAGCACATTAAGGTCATGAAGTGGCTAGACAGTAGGGCCATGGGCGCCGCCAGGGAGGGAAAGGTGGTACTGATTCGAACGGCCCAGACCAACGCACCACGGTCCAAACGGCCCGCGGATGGCAATTAGTACAAAAAATATTAATTCTCTTTTTTTTCAGAAATGTCTAATTACAAAGAAATGGTAATTGGATAAACATATAAAACTCACAACTGTCGATTTCCATAACGTTTTCGTCAGTTCTTTATTATATTGTCACTTAACCTTCCCCTTGAGCTCTTGCGAAATGGTGCGGTCCAATCTGACAACGCGCGAGGCGTTGAATCAGACAGCATCCAAAAAATGCTGACAGCAGGTGTACAGAGCAACTGAGGTCTTAGGCGTGGGCTAACCCATAGAATGTTAGTAATATACAATCTATGTCTTAACCACATGATGGTGAGCTGGTGGTGACACAGTAGCCTAGTGAAGGCAGATCGGCAAAAACTAAGGAAAGACGGGAGAAAGAGGAGAGGGCCAGAAGAGGCAGGCAACTGGTCCCTCAATTTTTCTCCAAGAAAGAAGGTATGCTCACTCAATGACATTGCGTTTTCAAACGCTATCAAATGGTAAGAATCCTTGGATCAGCCTCCTAGAGAGCAATTTAGCACATTTCCTAGGCCTATTTAAAAAATCCACCTTTATTGTCACCGCGCACAAACAGCAAAAGTGAATGAACGTCTGTGATAAACTATGAGCCTCCAAACATAATAGCCTACTTTCCTGACGACCATAACCTACTGCCGAAGCGATTGCATCAGGGCTGACAAATGGCTTGCTTCGTGGGGATTAAGTGAAATCTTAACCACAGAGTGGTGGGCAAATGTGAAAGCCACCACCGTTTTGGCCACCGTCTTCACTCAGATGTTGGTAAATTGAATAGCAGAATTGCATACCTTAACTGTATTTTCAGGTTATATACCGTTTTGGCCCGAATATAAGACAGGTTTGTTATTAAAAAAATAATAGCCTAATGCTTTCAAGAGGGGGGTCATCAAATTTTCGCAGACTAGGCCTAGAGTGAATAGGCCTAGTGCCAAAAGTTTTATAACTGGCATTTCTGTGCAGGATAATGGTTGAATCATTCAGTCATGATGGAGGGGTCTCATCAAATTTTTAGATTGTATCCGCGTTTCGTGATTGTTGCACGTCTATCAATTGTCAATGTCAGCGAGATGCGGACCGACAGCGCGAGGGGTTAACAGCGACTCGTGCCCTACTTTTGTTTGTGTTCGGTTTTGACCCTCTCATCAGTAAAGTTTTGGTTCTCTCTGGTCACCCAACAGCATCAGTTGAAACTAATGTGCGGGAAATGAACGCAGATTTGACAAACAACCTGTAGCCTACGTTTTGGATGCTGCCATCATCCATTGAAGTATCATGTTTACTCAGGAGAGCAAAGAAAGGAAAAGGAAAATGTTGAGTAAGCTATTTGCGCTATTTAAATTAAGTTTTAGTGAAAATGATATTTAAATTTGTCTTATTGGAATAGGCGTATGGAAAAATGAGGGGGGAGTGGGAAGAGAGAATCTAGGCTCAAAATTATAATGTTTCATAGGGCCCAAAATTCCTGGCGGCGCCCGTAGAAAGTCAGTCATCCAGGCATGTACCCTGCAGTAATCGTATGGAGGGAACTCTAGCCCCCATTTGCCAAGCTCCAGCCACTAAATCTTAATGATTTACAGACGATCTGCAAAGAATATTGGACAAAATTCCCTTGATATATGCTCAAACGTTGTCAACAACTAAACGAAACGTGTGACCTCTGTCCTATGGAGCAAGGGCTTTTCCAACTTGTACTTTGTATTTCATTGAGGGAAATAAGTATTTGACCCCTCTAGCCAAAGACAAATGTAATTTATATGATATTCTTTAAAGATATGCACCATGTAATATTTTTAGTAATTTATTTCCAGAATTCATGCTGCCCATTCACAAATGTTACCTTTTGCATGAATACTTACCACCACCTTCAAATTCTAAGTATTCATTATGACATGTTTTGCTGCAAAACTCCTGTACTTTGGTCATACTAGTAAATATTAGTTCATTATTTAGTAAATGTTCATGAAAAGATCCAATTTCACAGACAGCACAGTTTCAATGAGCAGCATAGTTGCAATACCTACTCTGGCCACCATCTTACACAGTGCACCTCTTAATGTTATTTTTCGGATTTTCTTTTTGATATTCTGTCTCCGTGTTAGAATGCACCTACCATTAAAGTTATAGACTGATCGTGCCTTTATCAGTTGACAAACCAACAAATTCAGCAAGGGATCAAATACTTTTTCAATGTGCGAATCTGCTCTCACCCTTGAACTGTTCTGTTTGGGTCCACACACGTGCTTATTTCCCTACACATCCATGCCATACCTGTCAACTTTGAGCTCCCAAAATCCGGGAAAATTCCTTCATTTTCAGCCAAAATTCGGGAAATTTTCTAAAGGCCAAATTCTGACAGTCAAGGGGATGACAGAGACGGATCGGACGGTGCGTTCTACTCTGCTTTTCACAACAGCGCGTGTACAAAGACAGTCCTGTATAAAATCGCTCAGCACACGTTTTACAGTGTGGAAAAACAATTAAATGAAAACAAAACGAAATGAAATGAGCGCAATGAGTTTCTTCTTGTTGTTTTGTCGCATAACTTGTCTGCTCGTGCAAAACTTCGTGCTGGTACAGGTTGTGATTAGGTTAATCGCATGATTCCGAGGCTGTTTAATTCGTTGCATGAACTGACAGTTTCTGAAGAAAAGAGTGGGCGCACAAGCGCTACGGAGCTTGAGGGTGACGGCTCGTATTTTTTCAAGGAACTTCAATTCTTCGTGGCCTCTGGCATAGAATCTTCTGGCAGGTAGCCCGATAAGCAAGACCTTCTGTCTCTTTCTTCAAGAGGGGTAACTGGCAGGGCCGTGGGTATAATTAGTGGACCGACTGTGTTTTTTGTTAATGTGAAAAATCCGGGATATATCCGGGAAGAAATCGGGAAATGAGTCAAAATTAGGGAGTTTCCCGGGAAATTAGGGATGGTTGACGGTATGATCCAGGCTGCAACAATATCTTGCTTCCTTACTTTTTACATTAAATCTATTACTCAACTATGAACACTGTTTGTTTCAGATGTTCCACACTGGAGCTGAAATGAACCCTGACAGATCCTTCACCCCTGCTATGTTCAAGAGGAACTTCATGAACCACTGGGTTAGGAAAAGTATACAAATTATGCATTAAAAACGTGCATATATCCTCTCATTGTTTGTAAACTACTTTCAGGTCAGATATGGAATTATGTGGTGTACTGTTAGTGTGTCAAGAAGTATACAATGTGGTCTGCAGCACTGTTTGTGGGTCAATAAGTATTCAATTAAATTAGGCATTACATTGGTGTTTTGCAGAATGCGCCATGCACTGCATGTCTTCATATTGTTCTGTCTTGCTCCAATGTCTCTGCAGCTTACATGTAACTATAATATGGTCTCTGTTCTTCCCTCCTCATGCAGGTGATGTATGACCTCATGCTCTTCCCCAGCGTTTGTGGCCTGGCCAAGAGGGTAGCCATCCTGAAAGGCAGCCGGCCTCCTGAGCAGGACACTTGCGGGGAGCTCATCAAGCTCAAGACCCAGGCCCTACACCGTAAGGCTGCCACAAAGCCAGGGGACGCAGGGGCCAGCCAGACTTGTTAGCCCACTACTTCCAGTAACCCAGCTCTTCTCCTCCCAGCAATCCAGCTCTCTTATTCACCCAACCCAGTCACCCACAACCAGCAAGCCCAACAATTAAGACTAACATCTGCCCTATCCAAGCCCCCCGCCAGCATCATGGACATAGTGTGATGTGTGTGTGTACAGTATGTATGTCTGTATACTTCGCTCACACTGACAAACTAATTCTAACCTTTGCCAGAGAGGGACACGTGTGCACTGAAGTGGTGAAAAAGAGACCTACGAACAAGCCAACTAGCACAATCAAGTAAGCCCTTGCACATCAGTGCTAGGGGGGGCACAGAGCCACAAATATTCAGACTAACAGCTCTGACATAGACAAAGGCATAAATACACACAGTGTCACTTGTCAGTGGAGGGGGTGAAACGCTCAGAATCTACACATGAAGTGGCACACTTCAAAAAGAAATGTTGCTGTTGGAAATATAGTGTGGCTCTGTGACCAAAATTCATTGAAGGAGTTCAAGCTTGCAAGAGTGGTCAAGGTGATCGCTCCAAATGCGTTGTCCAGGATGTCCATATGAAATTCCCCCCAAATGGATGTGCTCATGTGAAGATTCCAAAGCAAACCAAAAGTCCTGGGGACCCACAGGGTACCCCACTGTATCGGGATGTATGACAGCTCATCATCCTCCTCCCAGTAGAGGAACAAGTTAGCAGAAACCAGCTCGCCTGATGGGTGCGATCTTCCCATGTCGCGCCATGCCAAGATCGAGTGGGAGGTGTCGCGGTGGTCCATGCCTGAGCACGGGCTTGCTTTGATTGACAGCCTCAGTCGTTTTACGCTGTATTGTGTGAGTAAAAAAGCCAAGATAACATTTGTTGACGTTAAGGGTATTCTCTTAGATTAAAAACATTAAGTACTGTACTTTCAGTATCACATTGTTGTCTGATGAATACGGAGAAGACTAAAAGATCTACCTGTATTTTGATGGCCCTGTCTGTGTCTCTCTCTCTCTCTCTCCCTCGCTCTCGCTCGCTCGCTCTCGCTCTCGCTCGCTCGCTCTCTCTCGCTCTCGCTCGCTCGCTCGCTCGCTCTCTCTCTCTCCCTCTCTCTCTCTCCCTCTCTCCCTCACTGTCTCACCATACAGCTTGTCATCTGCATCTTCTCCGTGATGGATGAGGGGAGGAGGAACGGATCCATGGGCTCCGCTCCCATGGCCATTGGCTTCTGTCACCATGGCACACCTCATGAGAGTGAGTCTCACACACACTCACATTCCTCCCCCTTTCTCTTAGCATATAAACAGGTGTCAAAATAGGGGGACTAACTGGACTGAGTCACCACAGTCAATGCAAATCAATGGAGATCACTCCCACCTCTGTCCAAAACTGGACTAAAACTGTGTGAATATGAAGTGACAAGTTGAATCAAGGACCAGATGTAAAATATTTAGCCTGACATAGCCTGAGTCGATAAAGTACATTCTAAGATCAGTTTATATTGATTGTGTAGTTATTTAGCAACACACTTCAAACATTGTCCTTGTATAGTGTGTTGATGGGAATTTTCACATTATTAAGCATTTTTGACAGGGCTTCCCAACTACTACTTTGGCTAGAGGGGCAAATATTTATTTCCCCTGCAAAGACGACAAATATAATTAATATGATATTCTTTGGGATTATATTCTTAGAATATCAAAAAGAAAACCTGGAAATTACACTTGTCTCTGTGTTAGAATACACCTGCCTTTAATTTACAGACTGATCATGTCGTTATATGGTCCCTTGATGATTTTGTTGGTTTGTCAACTGATACATATTATTCTCACTGTGTAAGGGGGCCCCACAGTGATTTGGTTTTACATAAGCCTGTTAATAATATATAAAGGGGATCCATTAGAGCTGGTTGAACATGGGGAATTTTGTGCTTCACCCCTGTACATAAACATACATTCACAAGAATTTCCTTTAGTTTGATTAAGGTTCATTTCTGTGACACCTGTGCATCGATGAAGGCAGAACCTTGAAATGTCTGCTCAACTCTGCTGTCACAAAAAAACCTTTCAATGTGCAAACCTCACCCTTGAACTGTTCTGTTTGGGTCCACACACATGCTCATTTCTCCACACATCCAGAGTGGGACAATATCTTGCTTCCTTACTTTTTTACATTAAAGCTAATACTCAACTCTGAACACTATTTGTTTGTTTCAGATGTTCTACACTGGAGCTGAAATGAACCCTGACAAATCCTTCACCCCTGCGATGTTCAAGAGGAACTTCATGAACCACTGGGTAAGAGAAAATATATACATTACAAACAATGGGAGGGTATAAGCATCATGTTTTTAAACTACTTTTAGGTCACATATAGATGTATGTGATCTGCACTGTTGATGTGTCAAGAAGTATTCAATTAAATTAAGTATTACATTGTGTAATGGTGTTTTGCAGTATGCGACATGCACTGCATATATCTTAAGATTGTTCTGTCTTGCTCTGATGTCTCTGCAGCTCACATGTAACTATAATATGGTTTTCTGTTCTTCCCTCCTACAGGTGTTCTGGGTGGGTCCATGTATCTGTGGTGTTATGGGCCGTCATGTACGACTTCATGCTCTTCCCCAGCATTTGTGGCCTGGCCGAGAGGGGAGCCAATCAAGCTCAAGACCCAGGCCCTATACCGTAACCCTGCCACCAAGCCAGGGGATGCAGGGGCCAGCCAGACTTGTTATATAGCAGCCCCCTACCTCCAGCAACCCAGCAATCCAGCTCTCCTCCTCCAACCTCCCCCCACCCCATCACTAACAACCAGCAACCCCAATAATCAGACTAACATCTGCCCTATCCAAGCCCCCCGCCTCCATCATGGACATAGTTTGTTAGTATGATGTGTGTGTATGTATGTATCTGTGTACTTCGCTCACACTAATTCTACCCATTGCCACAGAACTGAAATGGCGAAAACCAGATCTACGAACAAACCAACTAGCACAATCAAGATAGCCCTTGCACATCATTGCTGGGGCGGGGGGCACAGAGCCACTAACATTGAGACTAACAGCACTGACCTAGACAAAGGCATAAATACAGTGTCACTTGCCAGGGGAGGGGGAGGGTGGCGCTCAGAATCTTCACTCATGAAAGGGGTGAGCTAGAACAGTCACCTTGGAAATACATTTTTTCATTACATTTGGTTACCAGTATGATCTCAACAGTTTTGTTTTTCATTTCTTTTGTTTTCTACAATACAAGATGTGGATGTTTGATACATGTGTGTGTCGGGGGGGTTACTGAATGTTCACTGCAGCTTTTTATTTTGGGCTTATATCATTACAAATCATGCATGTGTTTGTGTTAGTGTGTTTGAGAGTGAGTGTGGGCCAGTGCAAGTGGTTTGTGTGTATAGAACGTGTATGGTGTGTGTGACGTGTGCAGACTGCTGCTACTGTTGGTGGTGGAGTTCTAGACTTGGACTGTGCATTGTTCTGAACTGCAATTGGGTGTTGTGCCTTCAGCTGACCTCGGTGAGTACTGCATTGAATGTTTTCTTCTGCATTCTAGTGACATTGTCTCTTGTTTGTTTAGCAACGTCTTTAACTGACTTTGTTGGCCACAGAAGGAACTGCACACCGCATTGCCACTTGGAACTTCAGTTAGGTCTTCAGGACTGGCCTGATGTCTGCTATGTTCACAGCACCTGGAATGCATCACCAATCTCTGTCAATGCTGCTCTGGATTATGCCAGCTCTGTTTCCGTTGAGGGTTTGGCATCCCTAACTTTCATGCTGTATGGCACCTAAGATGGTCTGGCTGTCAACTAGGTGATGCCACTTCTTGACTTCTATTCGGCAGTGCTTGTGGAAGTAGTTCTTCATCCATGCAGCATACTTGTGGAAGTAATTCTTCATCCGTGCAGCAAAGACTGCTCCGCACATCTTCACCTTGACACTGTCACCGTTGTGGTCAAGTGTGTTCAGCTTGGCCTTTGCCTCAACCACCCTTACAATGACACCATGGATGGAGATCCACTGCAGGTAGAGTAGAGTAGAGTAGAAGCTTGACTTAACAGCTCTCTTCTGCTGTTTGTTCTTTCACTCTGTCTCCCAGCAAGTTCTGGCCGAGGCACATTTCTTTCTTCTTCTTGGAGAAATTGATCTCCGCTCACATCTGAGATTGGTGGTGAACTCTTGGTACTGTGCGGTCGTAGTAACCCGGGAGGCCAGTCCTGATGTCCTGGCTGGGGGTTCCGAGTGGCGGTTGGGTCCGTGGTTCCTTCGGCTTCCTTGGGGGGGGTGGCCAGCAGGGTCAGTTGAATGCCTTACTGCGCAGACGTGAGGCGGTGCTGCTGGAGTGTAGAGGAAAGGCGTACAGTGTAGTGCTCACCCGGGCTCAGCTGGGGGCAGAGCACCTGGTTGTCGTCTGGGACGGCGCATGGTCTGGATCATGAGCTCCGCCGACAGCAGTGGCAGTGTTCAGCGTGTTTGACAAGGGGTGTGGGCCTGTGTGAGTGGTTTTTGTGTGTGTGTGTGTATATGCGTTAGTGCATGCGTGTGTGCGTTACTGTGTGTGCGCGTGCGTTACTGCATGTGTGTGTGCGTGCGCTACTGTGTGTGTGTGTGTGTGTTACTGTGTGTGTGTGCGTTACTGTGTGTGTGTGCGTTGCTGTGTGTGTGTGTGTGTGTTACTGTGTGTGTGTGTGTGTGTGTGTGTGTTACTGTGTGTGTGTGTGTATGCGTGTTACTGTGTGTGTGTGCGTTACTGTGTGTGTGTGCGTTACTGTGTGTGTGTGTGTTACTGTGTGTGTGTGTGTGTGCGTGTTACTGTGTGTGTGTGCGTGTTACTGTGTGTGTGTGTGTGCGCGTGCGTTACTGTGTGTGTGTGTGTGCGTGTTACTGTGTGTGTGTGTGTGCGTGTTACTGTGTGTGTGTGTGTGCGTGTTACTGTGTGTGTGTGTGCGCGCGCGTGCGTTACTGTGTGTGTGTGCGTGTGTGCGTGCGTGCGTGCGTGCGTGCGTGTGTGTGTGCGTGTGTGCGTGCGTGCGTGCGCGCTACTGTGTGTATGCGTTACTGTGTGCGTGTGTGAGAGAGAGAGACTGAGATTGAGCTTTTTATTTTATCAAATACCAAAAAATGCTTTTGTTCGTTTTGCAGATCATTTTTCTGATTTGTATTAAAATAGGTTTGCCCTCCAACAACTGTATTATTTGCTATGATATTAAATTGACTTGGATTTTGTGTGATGGGTCGTGGTTTTTTTTCTTATTTGTGGTGAAGAATCACAGAGAAGATTTTTTTTCAGAGACTGAAGTCTGAATATCTCAGTCCATACACCACAGACTGGCATACCGCATTTCTCTTATTTTTTTAAATTGCATACTTTTGAAGGGAAAAGATAAAATACTATTTCATTACGCAGATAAAACAATTCAGGACACAACACTTAAAACAGTTTTTTCTTCTTTTCCTGAAGAAGTTGAATCGTGTCAGCATTGTAGTGAATCAAAACTTGGCATAGCAGAACTGACAAAAACACACACACACGTCTCTTGTCAGTACATTGTCATCTCTGGTTTAATTAGCATGTCCCTCTCCAGTCAATGTAATGCATGGCAAAGGGTAAAGTGACAGTGTATTTGCTCAATCTAGTGGATGTTTTGGGAGAAACGGGCCAAGACATTTTACCCCACTACACTGGCTTGACCAAAGAAGTAGACATTGTTTATAACCATGGAGGGACAAAAAGTTGTTCGTTTTCTTTTTTATTAAATGGCTTGGTGTTGCATATTCATGTTTTGTTCTGCAGCTAAGTATGAATCAAGTAGTCTCCTCCTTGGAAATGCAGTCCTTTCCTTGAGTGGTTCCTGTAGAGTAGACACAAGACAAACATGCATTGAGTCACAGTATGGCCAGAGTAGGTATTGCAACTATGCTGCTCATTGAAACTGTGGTCATTATAGTAAATATTAGTTTATTACTGAGTACATATTCATGAAAAGATCATATTTGGCAATAGGCAGCAAAGAACAGCAAGTTTAGCAGCAAAAATGTTAACATTTGTGAATGAGCATCACTAATTCTGGAAATAAGATACGAAAATATTACACAGTGCACCTTTATTGTCATATACCAATAATCTTAATTTTTTCCACAGCAAACTCTGGTGTGAATGTATGGATAAAAATGGCGTCTATGTGGCATGCTTGCACCACATGCAAGACAGATTAGCCTTTATAAATTAAGTTTGCTGAAGAAGAATAAGAGAGAAGAACTTAACTGTTAATTGAGGGTTGTCGGATAATCTGTATAAAATGAGCACGAACAGAAGCGGAGATGACAGTGTGATAGGGGTTAATTGGTTTCAGGTCTGTGATAAAATAATTTCCAGGCTCTCGTCAGCGCGGTGACATTAAAGGGGGGTCATCAAATTGCAAGGAGGGATGACAAAGATTTATTACGGCCCGCGTTCGTTTTAATCCTCCCTGCCATGGCGACAAGGCCTGATTGACAAGCATGGAAGGCACCCGCATCGCTCTCTAGAGCTACAATGGCTCAACTAAAGGGTTCGCGACAAGCAGATCCAGCAACAGACACAGCATGTGCGCGTGCCTGCATACATGTGCGTGTGTGTGTGTGTGTGTGTGTGTGTGTGTGTGTGTGTGTATTCACGACAGACAGATGCAGACACAGCACGTGTGCATGCGTACATACGTGTGTGTGTGTATTCACGACAGACAGATCCAGACACAGCATGTGTGCGTGCGTGCGTGCATACATGCGCATGTTTGTGTGTGTGTGTTTGGATCTGTAATCCTTCCCTGTGTGACGATCCAAATAAAAGTACTAAACTCTGCGTGTGTGTGTGTGTGTGTGTGTGTGTGTGTGTGTGTGTGTGTGTGTGTGTGTGTGTGTGTGTGTGTGTGTGTGTGTGTGTGTGTGTGTTCATGACAGGCTGCATGCGGCGAATGCAGAATACCCACCGCATCCTCACGTCTCTATGGGTCTGTATGTCACTCTGCTGCGAAATGTCACTTGTTAATCCATTGTGATTGGGGTAGGTGGGTAGAGGACTGTGTGTGTGTGTGTGCGCGTGTGTGCCAGGCAGCTCGGCTGTGCATGCTGAACTGGACTGTGCTAATGTGCCCTATAGCTGTCTGACTCTGTACATCGTGTGTGTGTGTGTTCATGATTTGCATGAGTGTGTTTATTTGTGTGTGGAGTGTGTGTGTGTGTGTGTGGGTGTGGGGGGGACGACTGAGCCATTGGCTGCTCGTTATCGCCGGAGGTATGACGAATCCACTCTCGTGCCGCTATATGAGTGCAAATGCATTCATCCATCGCATACACAGACACACACACACACACATGCACACAATCATTGTTATAGCTACAGTATATATCTTAGGCTGGTCTGAGGTGTCTCACTGCACATATTGTAACCTCGCTTTATATAAGTCTATGCAGAAATCAAGAAAATTGTACAGCCCAGCTGCGTTGTGCATAATGTCTGACTGCCATGCCATGCCATGCTGCCAGAAGGTGTAAATAATTACATGTATATCATTTTTTTAAAACACGAAAAAGTACATGCTGGTCTACTTCAGCAATAAACAATAAAGCAATGTCGAATAATAATTGGCCAATTTTGAAAAAAGGACAGAACACAAGTAATAACCTTTTTATACCGGCTATAAATAAGGCAATTTAAATGGCTGTCATAAAACCCGGGCCATCAGACAGGCCACATTCTAGAGCACTAATAAGCCTCTCGCTCAGCTGGTGGAGGGCAGGCGGAGAGAGAGAGTGCCACCTTTCTGAGCTGTGTTACATCATGTGAATTTCGCTCACTCAAAGACTATGGGAATAAAGATAGCTACTTTAGTGGTTTAGTCTATAAACCACTCTCTGGGGTGTTAAACTCAAATTCACAGTGGACCAAAATCCCAATTTCTGAGGCAAAGTCTTGGGCTAAACTCAATATTTACTCAAAAACTGTACTGAAAGCAAGCACACACCTAATGGTAGCCTAATATATAAAGCTAGACAAAGTTCTCACTCACATTATATGGTTCAAATGCACCTGCACATATTCTGTTGTACTGTACTTAACTGTTGTGCTGTTACTGTTACTTTTAGCCTACTTTACTGTTTACTGTTACCCGCCAAATAAAATCTCACAGCGTGCCAGAGTCTTTGAGTTTGACACCTGTGGTCTACAGTGCCATTATATGTGCATGCCCTGCTATTGTCTTGGTCGATGTCCACCGTACCTGTCTTGTAATGCACTATACGATGTGTTATGCATATACGTACTGTATAAATGAACTGTGGTTGATTAAGTATGTACTGTGCGTCATACATCCTCACATCCTCTTTATCACAGCATCTCTCTCTCCTCTTGTGGTATAATTCATTTGACTTGTCTTGACTTCACTTGACTACAACAGATGTGCTCTTAAGGAGAGTACTGTGACGAGTCACGCAAGGCATGCACGCACGCACGCACACACGCACGCACACACACACACACACACACACACACACACACACACACATACACACACACACACACACACACACACACACACACACACACACACACACACACACACACACACACACACACACACACACACACACACACACACACGAGGGGTGCCGTGACTAAGTACTACTTACTTGACATGGTGTTCTGCATAAGATGCATGGCTGCTGGTGAAGAGAGATGCACACACACACACACGCACCCACGCACACACACACACGTACGCACGTACGCACCCACACACCCACGCACGCTCGCACACACACACACACCCACGTACGTACACACACACACACACACACACACACACACACACACACACACACACACACACACACACACACGGTTCGCTGCTTCTGCTGCTGGGCTGAAGGGAGATATATACCCAACGGCGTCTGAGGTATATTTAGAACTCTCCTCGCTGGTGTTAGAGATCCACCCTCATCATCTGCGGAGCTTCGTTCTGGGTTAGATGGGTAGATTTTCATGATAGCAGGGCAGGATGCTGAAACACAGCTTCCCTGTTTGTTAAATAAGTCATTTGTATACAGTGAGTGACTGGGTGTGTGCAGATAAGGGAAAAAAAAGCCCTGCAGCTATGTCAAGCATCACGCGATACATTACGCTACATAAGCTGTTTTGGGGCTTTGATTTGCGAATGAAGCCAATTTTGTCGTATGGGGAAACAAAACGTCAAAGCTGGAAATCATATTTTAATGTTAGCAAACTATAGTGTGTTAAAACAAAATAAGCAGTATGACAGACGAGATATCAGCATTATTGGAGCATGCTTCTTTAAAGGGAGTGTCATGTCATTGTGAGTTGGACTTCAAACAGACTTCAGCTTCGTCTGTTGCCAGCGTGTTGTCTTTCAGATAAGAAGAAGACACTAGGAACAGTCAGATCCAGCGGAGGACTTGCTCTTACAAATGGATGGATTCTGCACTCAGAGGAAATTTCAGATTGCAGGAAAATAAGTGCTGCTTTTGAAAACAGCAGTACCGTTGCCTCATCATCTGTGTGAAACAGCGCACACACACAGACACGCACGCACGCACACATACACACACACACACACACACGCGCGCAAGCACGCACGCATGCACAGACACACGCACACACACATGCACTCAAGCAAATGCACTCGCACGTACTGTACACTCGCAAAGATCTGACACATGGGCACACAAAAGTGGACATGCACATTCGAGCCACTAATTATCTCTGTGGGGGTGCGTGCAGCGTATTAAAGCCTGTTTGATAACTGGCAGTTCCTGCAGTGGAGCACAGTCACACACACACACATAGGCACTCACACACACTCTCTCTCTCACATACACACGCACACACACACACGCAGGCACTCTCACACACTCTCTCTCTCACACACACACACACGCAGGCACACACACACACACACACACACACACACACACACACACACACACACACACACACGCAGGCACTCTCACACACTCTCTCTCACACACACACACACGCAGGCACTCACACACACTCTCTCTCTCACATGCACACACTTTTCAGACCTTACACATCCGCACGCGCGCACACACACACACACACACACACACATACACACACACACACACACACACACACACACACACACACACACACACTCACACACCACACACACACACACACACACACACACACACACACACACACACACACACACACACACACACACACTTTCATCCATGCTCTCCTTTTGTATTCACCACACCAGCTTCCATACGATCACAAAATAGGCCTGCTTTTTTTTCGTCATGACAAAGACTTTTCCCTAGGAATGAGGCAGCCGGTGTATGGTTATCTGTCATCTCGGAGCCCACATCATTAGCTTTGACTACAGTGGGAAAGCGAGCGACGTAATCCCGGTATAATAAGGCTCAGATCCCCTTGGCTTTGTGTCAGCGTAGGCTATATCCGTTAAACGCGGCCGCCAGGTTTCACCTGATCGAAGGGCTCGTCTCAGGAGCTGGAACGAGACCGAAAAAAAAGAGGCCGGGGCCGCACAACTCAATATGATGGGCCCGTCTTTAAGAACGTACAAAAGAAAATCTAACAGCATCGACCGTTGAGGACTGCGGGTCCACCGGGAATTGCCCCGTATGCCCAGATGACCGCTCCTGTCTTGGCTGGTCTGCTTAAGTCGTATCGATGGCGTGGAGGCATGAAGGCTGACCTTGACACACTGGCTTGGCCTTTTCACATTGGGCCCTGCGCCACGCCGCCTATTTTCGGGAACCGCGGATGCATAATGAAATCTCCACAAAAGGGCAGCTTTCAGCAGCCCAGAGAGAGAGAGAAGAAGAAAGAGAGAGAGAGAGAAGGAGAGAGAGAGACAGAGACAGACAGGGAGACCGAAACAGAGAGAGAAAGAGAGAGAGAGAGACAGAGACAGAGACAGACAGAGAGACAAAGACGGAAAGCATTCAGTGAAACCATCCGCATACCCAAAGCCTTTATTCCCCAGTCATCCAAATCCTTTATGTCTATAGTACAAAAGACCGCAGATACAAAAGACGGCTGAGGAATTATTATTGCTACGCACTATACACTATTATAAAAAAGGCGCGAATACAGCAGCACTCACTGTGTCATCCGCAATAACTCAGTGTAATACTGCTCATTTTCACGTTCTATTCTAGTCATCAAATGCTGTTGTTGTAGTTGTTTTTTGTTTTTTTTACACACACACACACACACACACACACACACACACACACACACACACACACACACACACACACACACACACACACACACACACACACACACACACACACACACACACACACACACATTTTATGTACTTTATTTGATTCCACATTACAAGTTAAAATAAAATATGATGAATAATCCAACAACTACTTTGACCAAAAGACACTTCTTGTTATGGAAATGCATCATTAACACACACACACACACACACACACACACACACACACACACACACACACACACACACACACACACACACACACACACACACACACACACACACACACACACACACACACACACACACACACACACACACACACACACACCTTCATGTACTCATCTTGTGAGGAGACTACACCCAAAGATTTATACTCTCTAATACACCTTCAATGAAATGTAATAAAAGAAATCTAAAATTCTTGTTGAAGATGAAGAAGATGAAGATGAGGATGAGAATCTGCAGTGACCCAGCCGTCTCCACGGTTACCAAGGAGGCAAGGAGGGAGCTTTGCTGTTATTTTCACCCTGAGGAGGGCAGGGTTGTGGGGTTGAAATGAGGTGCACATTTGTGTGTTTGTTTGTGTGCGTGCGTGTGCGTGTGCGTGTGCGTGTGTATTTGTGTATGCGTGTGTGTATTTGTGTATCTGTGTGTATTTGTCTATGGGTGTCTGAGTGTATGTGTGTTTGTGGAGGGGGTTGGGAGGGGGGGGCTGTGTAGGTTGTTGATCATTGTGACTCAGTCTTGGCTCCCTGTGGATCAGGGGACTGCCTGGCCTGGCTCTGCGCTTGGCAGGAGCGTAATGACAGAGGCTCCATAGGTGATGCTCTTGAGGCTGAATGGGGACTGCCATTTGAGTGACCTGTCAGGGCCACCTCTCAGGGGCTGTCAACTGCAGAAGGCGGGGCAGGGGGTGGATTGAGGAGAGATGTGGAGTAAGGGGTTGGGGGAGTGGTGATGGTGGTGGTGGGGTGGACGGTGGATTGTCTATAGTAGGCTAGTGGGCTATAGGTCTTGATGTTATGAAAGTAGGCTATGTTACGATGGCTTCCAGCGTGTTTTTTCAGGAATTGTATTACTGCCTGTGTGTGTGCGTGCATGTGTGTGCACTTTCTCACATGAACACTGGACAATTGGCACCGTACGGCATCCTCCAGTGCTGGTGTTTGAATGTAGAAATGTGTATTTTGTGTGTATATGTGTATGTGTATTTTGAAAGCACTTTGAGACAACCTCATAGTTGTGATACTGCACTATATAAATACATGTATTGTATTGTATTGTATTGTATTGTATTGTATTGTATTGTATTGCATTGTATAGAGGGTGGTGGTTTGTACGGATTGAGGGATGTAGAGTGTAGTTGGGTAGTGGTGAGGGTGCTGATGGGGGTGATGGTGAGCAGTAGGGGGGGGGGTGTATGGCTGTGTGGGTGGTTGGAGCTGTGTGGGAGCTAGGTGTGGATGTAGTTGCTTAGCAATCAGCCTGTGGTCCCTCTGATGGTACTTGTATTTTCCTGGACTGGACTCATTTGTGAAGGGTATATGATTCCTGTGGAAAAGGGGGACCCTCATACATGCCTGCTTCAATGTTACACATAAAGTTCTTTACAGACATAATTTCTCATTTATGATGAGTCAGGTGGAAGTCCAGTGTTTTTTATACAGTCATAAATTCACTTATAAATTCATATATTCAACACATAGTGAGAGAAGGCAGGGGAGCAATTAGTTTTCATCACCTGAGAACTTGGTAGAACTGGGATTAAAAAGATACATGTTGTCATGACAACTCGCCCGGAAAAAATTGGGCTTATCAAGTCAGGAAGCACCAGAGCGACACCAAACACGATTTGGCATCAATGTGGTAAACAAGCAATTTAGACCGGAACAAAGTTTTTTTAGGGGTCAGGTGGAGCCCAATCATGCATAACATCTGTCAGTACTTTCGGAACAGGGGACATGTTCATTAGCGCACTTCTACTATTAGTCATAGTGACGTTCTAGTGTGCGTGCCATGCAGAGGCGATTCTAGGGTAAGATGGGGCCCCAAGCGAAATTTCAAAAGAATGAACATTCACAACAAATGGCCGCTACTTTAGTTTAAATCTTTGCTGTTATTAACCATTTAGGCTTGGGGGCCCCAAGTGGCTGCCTGCCTAGCCTGGTGACAAGATTCGCCTCTGGTGCCATGTGTAGTACCGTATGTCATCTGATGAAACCATGTGTTTTCAGTGAGTTGAAAAGTATGTAGGGTCTGAGTCAGAATTTGTGTGTGTGCGTGTGTGTGTGCGTGTGTGCTTGCGTGCGTGTAGAGTAGAGTAACTTTATTGTTCCCAAGAGGGGAAATTCAGGTAATTGTGTGTATGAGTGCGTGTATGTGTTTGTTCATTCATACACCGAGGGCTCTGAATTAACTCTGCCAACCAGCCAAATGCTAATGAAAAATCAATTTGATTGGTAGGTGATAAAACTTAGTCGCCACTTTGACCCATTAGTGAGATTTTTTGTCGCTTGTAAGATTAACATCTACCAGCCATTTCCACTGGTTAGGAAAATAATAATAATACACAGCCAAGCCCTGTATACCAACCATGTTACCTGATTCTCGCTCAGATGGTTGAAGTTGAGTAGAAATGCACAAAGGTCTAGGGGAGCCAGGCAAACACCCATGTTGCAGTATGGAAATATCTGTAGTAGAATGTGATAGATGTACCTGTACATATGCAATAACTGTACCTTGTTACGCTGGATCGTGTTGTAATTAGAGACACGAGGACTTGTTCTCTCATCTTGGTCACTTGAGGAATCGGTGTCTGTCTTGTCTTGAGTAAATATTGTAATCCTATTTAGAATATTAAAGCGACCTCGTTAGATGACTGTGGTCTCGTTAGCATGTCATTAGCATCTCATTACTCTCTGGTTTCCTCACATGTCTGACCCCAATTAGCGAACATGCTGGAGTGACTGAGCGCAGTATTCAGCATGACATGATTCTAGCAGGCCACATCACTTGAAATGATATTTATTTACATGCTGCAATATCAAGGGAGGATGAAAGTGTGTGCACATCTTAGTTTTCATACTGCCGTACGTCTGCCATGTACAATATTTGCACTATGAATTCATCTTATTAGAAATGTTAGCAGTGCTTAATCGGCTAAATAGAAAAGCCTTTTTAGTTTCCTTATTGCAGTGTATTTGCATCTTCTTTTCATACTACGTCTTTGGGATTTGCACTGTAAATTAATCATATTGGAAATGCCATTTTAGTTTGCACATAGTAGATTCCTTCTTGTGATTTTATTTGCATGCTGCAATATTAAGGAACATAAAGCACGTAGGAATCTTCTCTTCTCCACATGAAAGAATTATAAGCACTATAAATAAATCCTATTAGAGATGCTGTTTTACTTTGCATAGCCTACAGTAGATCCACTGATCTTAACATCTCTTGCACATATGCGATCCTTGTTATGAATGAATAAGTCTTGGTTTTCATGCACTTTTACCGTGGTCCTTCAACAGAGAACTGTTCCAGGAGAAATGCAGGGAGAAATGCCAGCAGAAATGACAGCGCCATCAATCAAACAGCCATCGAGATGCACTCTCTCTCTCTTTCCTATTGGTACCCTTACAAAACACAGACGGTTTTTTAATGAAGATGTCTTTTATCTTTCATGCTTTTAAAGGTTGTCGCGTTTCTGTCAAGCACATCATTGACAACATAGGCTACCAGCGTGTGATGTAGTTCGTTAAAATCAATGCAGAGATGTCTCGTCGTGATTAGTTTCCCAGGTAGATAAAACCGGTAATTAAAGTAATTGCTGTATTATTACTGGCCTGCCAAACAGTGTCTAAGAAATATACATAATAACAAAAATAATATCAGTCCTCTTTTAACCACACACACACACACACCCACACGCGCGCACACACGCACGCACGCACGCACGCACACTGACACAAACACACACACAAAGAGTCTGGCACTTCTTCCATAATCGTTATTGGACCTGAATCCAATTTTCGGGTCTTTTGTGGCTGTGAAAAAGGCCTTCGTGTCCAGTCCAGTGGTTTCCTTTGTTGGCTGCGCAGGTTGCATTGACCTCACAGGGGTGTCTCGCTAGCATGAGTCACTAAAAAGAGTCCTTGACTTATGGGCCTGTGCAGCTGTGAGACAGAGAGTTTTGAGCTGAAGAGAGACTTACACACCAGAGGCGGACTTTCCATTAGACAAACCTAGGCAATTGCCTAAGGCCCCAACCAAATCTGCATGTCCTCCATAGGGGCACCAAGTGTTATACCAGTCTCGCTAAACACGTAAAAAAGGTGGGTTTAAGTTGTGACTTATGTACAGTAATCAAAGTTATATATATAAAATGCAATAAAATAGCACCGAAACACAAAATTTGATGTCTATATAATGACTTTTGAGGGCCCCATGTTTGTATTTCGTTAAGGGCCTCGAAATGGCTAGATCAGCCCCTGAGAGACACAGAAATAGCACTCCTGTCTGACTAACACAGAACTGAAGCATGCGTAGGTGACTGGTCAATACCAGACAATCAGCTGTGGATTAGAATGTGTATCAAAGGCTTACTGTATAGGAACGAAGGTATAGCATACTCTTCCACAACAAACTACACTAAAAAGCTACACTAGTGACTGTGAACTAAAATTATGCTTTAGTAAAGAGTTAATATAAATATAAAGATTAAATATAGAGTTCAATACGATGCAATGTAATCTAATGCAACAATGCAAGCTGTCGTGAGTGGAGTAAAAAAATGTTTATTTGAACAGCAGCCTGACATTTTCATTGCCACTTTTGCCCTTTTGTTAGGGATGCGCTGTAGGCTGCAGGGGAAAATCTCCCTAAGCTTTTATGGGATGATCATGTGTGATTCCCATGTGTGTACACATACATATACAGTACATGTCTTCCGGCTTTTATTTCAATGTTTACTGTATCTACAGTCAGCAGCCCATGTTCTGAGCAGAGCTTGTATGCGGATTCTTGTTTTTGTGTCTGTGTCTCTTGGTATTTCTCTCTCGCTTTCTCTCTCTCTCTCTCTCTCTCTCTCTCTCTCTCTCTCTCTCTCTCTCTCTCTCTCTCTCTCTCTCTCTGTCTGTCTCTCTCTCGCGCGCTCTCTCTACATTTCACTAATGTTGTCTTTTTGCATTTGTGAGTATGTGTTCATGCATGAATTTGTTTTGGGCCTGAAACCCTCTTTGAGTTGTGTGCGCACGTGTGTGCATGCGTGTGTGCATACGCATATGTGTGTGTGTAAGTGTGTGTGTAAGTGCGTGCGTGTGCATGTGTGTTTGTGCGCCTGTGTGCACGCGTGTTTCTTCATGCATAATTGTGTGTGCACGCCTGTGGAGCTGCGAGCGTGTAGAAGCACTGATGTGAAATGATGATGCAGGATGATGCCCACTCCTCCTCCTTCTCATCCTACCGTCCTTCCCCTCCTCTCTCCTCTTCTCTCCTCCTCCTACTCCTCCTCCTCCTCCTCTCCTTCCCCTCCTCTCCTCCTCTCTCCTCTTCTCTCCTCTCCCTCCTCTCCTCCTCCGCCTCTTCCTCCTCTCTCCTCCTCCTCCTCCTCTCCTTCCCCTCTTCTCTCCTCCTCCTCTCCTTCCCCTCCCCTCTCCTCCTCTCTCCTCTTCTCTCCTCTCCCTCCTCTCCTCCCCCGCCTCTTCCTCCTCTCTCCTCTTCTCTCCTCCTCCTCCCGTGTCCCTGCTTCCTGCCCTGACTTTCCCATAATGCCCCTGTCTCTTCCCCTCTTTCTGTCCCCACGCCCATCTCCATATTTCCTGCATGGTCCCTCCTTCTCTATCCATCCCTATTGGGTGCATTCCAATATGCAGACTCCCATCCTCCTCTTGGTCTTGTGGCCCTGCGTATTGCTGACGCCCCGCCTCCATGGAGAAAACAATAAAGTTTCCCGGCAGTCAGCCTAGTCACAACAACGTTTGGGGGACTGTTCTTCATTCACCATCCCGATTGGAAATGAGAAAATGACATTAGAATTGAGCTTTTGCTTTTGAATTGATTTCATCATTCCGACGGCAAGCAGGCAAGTGAGCAAGGGAGGACGGGAGTCTGCATTTTGGAATTCACACATTTTGTGCCTCTTTCTCCTTCTCCATGCATTCCAATGCACCCTCTCTCCTTGTAGTTTTTAGCACTGCCTCATTCTGCCCCCCCCGCCCACCTCCGCTTGCTGTCTGCGACCCCCCCCCCCCCCCCCATCACTGCCTTCTGACAACCCCTGTGTAATCAGGTGCCACCCTTCCCTCCTCCATCTTTTCTGATACCCACACCCCACTCCCCAACTTCTGGCACACTCCCACCTCAACTTGTGCTTTCACCTGCCCCAACCCCCCCAGCCCCACTACTGTGTGTACAGTACTGCAATCAGAAGTACCTCCCCTGTGCACTCCAAAGCAACCCCGTACCCCCCACCCACACACTCACTTCCAACAGCAACTGCTCACTGCATAACAGCCCACAGCATCTTCTTGCGCTGTGCTTTTGAGGTTTCAGCCAGAGCGGTGTTGCAGCCAGAGCGAGCATGTCGGATTCCCCTCTGTGCTACACCCTACTGCAGAGGTTTAGTACTCTTACAAGGCTTCACTTCTTATTTCCATTCATTTTGGACATTTTTGTTGACACACAGAAATCCATTGTACTGCACAAACAACATAATTATGCAATGTGAGTTGGGTTTGTCGTAGGCTATATTTGATCAGAAAGGCAGGTCTAACTTAAAGCCAGCCTTTGTGTGTTCAACAAAAGGGAGAGATAATTGAATGTTTGGTGACAAAAGCGCACACACTGGCTCATGGAATTGCATCTCTGTCTGTTCATCAGAGTTTTGTGTGTGTGTACCTGCCTCTGTCTATGGAGATCTAGAATTCCTTTCTAAACACGCTCTCTCTCTCTCTCTCTCTCTCTCTCTCTCTCTCTCTCTCTCTCTCTCTCTCTCTCTCTCTCTCTCTCTCTCTCTCTCTCTCTCTCTCACTGCCTCTCACTCTTCTAAAGACGCACTCACTCACTCTTCCTTTCCTCTCTCTCTTCCTTTCCTCCCTCTCTCTCTCTCTCTCTCTCATATCATATTATTGAGGTGACATCAGAAATAGCCTACCATCCCGTAGGGTCATGTAAAATTTAGAGGGCTCACCTAAGCATTCGCAAACATCAATTCTCCCCCTCCCTCTTTACCACTTTCTGGGCCATTAATTACCCACTGTCCTTTGCAGGTGTCATAACTGGCGAGTCCGTGGCTTGTGGACAGTACTTTCTAAAATATTTTCCCTACCTCTCTTTTCCAGTTCGTCCGTTTTTTTTCTCTGTCTGTAGATTTTTTTCTAAACCTTTCCCTCCTCCCACTCCTTTTATTCCTCCTTCTCCTCACCCCCTCCCCCTTCTCATCGTCCTCCTCCTCCTCTTCTTCTTCCCTCTGGTCCCCTTCACATTCTCATTTCCCTCCTCCTCCTCCTCATTCCCCATCTTTCTCCTTTTCCTCCCTCTCATCTTCCTCTTCATCCTCCTCCTCCTCATCCAACTCTGCATCTTTCTCCCTCTCTTCCCCCTCATCCTCCTCGTCTTCCTCCCTCTATTCCCCCTCATCCTCCTCTTCCACCTCCGCATCTCTCTCCCTCTCCTCCCTCTCATCTTCCTCCTCATCTTCCTCCTCATCCTCCCTCTACTGCCCCTCATCCTCCCCCTGCTCATGGTCATGCAATTACTGCAGCACGTAAGGGGTCTTGGAGCTCCATTGTTATGTGTGTGTGTGTGTGTGTGTGTGCATGTGTGTGTGTGCGTACGTGTGTGTGTGTGCGTACGTGTGTGTATGTGTGTGTGCATGTATATATGCGCACATGTGTGTGTCTGTGCATGCACACATGTGCGTGCGTGTGTGAGTGTGTGCGTATGTGTGTGAGTGTGTGCGCATGCGTGTGTCTGTGCGCATGTGTGTGTGCATGCGTGTGTGTGCTCCATTGTTGGATGTGGGTGCTGGCGAGAGGCGAGAGGGGCACAGCGCTGTCAGCTCTCTGGCTGCTCTGCTCTGTTCTGCTGTGCGGTGCGGTGCTGTGCGGTGTGTTGGCAGTGGGAGGTGGGAGCGAGGCGAGGCAGTGTTTAAAGCCCTTTCTCTCAGACTAATTATCTCACCCACATGCTGTCTGTGCCCTTGTTCTTCCAGGCTGATGGGACAAGGCCAACAAGACCTGCAAACGTAGACTCGTCTCGCCCTCCTCTCGAACGCAGACCTGTCTCACCTCCTCTCGAATGTAGACTTGTCACGCTTCCTCTTAAACATACGTATAGACCTGTCTCTCCTCCTGACGAATGTAGACCTGTCTCTCCTCCTGGCAAATGACCTGTATCTCCTCCTCTCAAACGTAGACCTGTCTCTCCTCCTCTCGAATGTAGACCTGTTTCACCTCCTCTTTAACATATAGACCTGTCTCTCCTCCTGCTGAAAGTACATTTAGACCTGTCTCTCCTCCTGTCGAATGGAGACCTGTCTCACCTCCTCTTTAACATACAGACCTGTTTCTCCTCCTGTTGAAAGTGGACCTGTCTCTCCTCTTTTTGAAAGTGGACCTGTCTCACCTCCTTGCAAACGTAGACCTATCTCTCCTCATCTCCTTTCCTTCTCCTCCTTACTCCTTGTCTCATCTCCTCTCCTCTCTTCCTCAACCTATTTTTTTTGCCTTTTAAATCCTTTTTGTATTTCCTCCTTCATCCTCATTCTCCTCCAACTGTCTGTCCTCCTCCTGTCTACACGCTTCCCTTTTTTCCTGCTCTTCCTTGTTCTGTTTTCTGTCTCTCCCCTTCCCTTCCCCTCACCTCACCTCAACTGGATGAAGAAGGTATTGAGGAAATAATCATCTCCAAGGTCTAATGTCAGGAAACATTCTGCCATGTGATGTTCTGGATTCATGTGAGAGAATGTGTAACTTTGACCATAGTAGCCTATACAAACATTGCTGTCATAGCAAAAAGGAGGAGGGGTGGGATGGGGGGTAAAACAGAGAAAAGAAGATGACAAGCTGGCCATTTGTTTTAAATGCACTACATTTTTATTAGATTCAAGTCACAAATATAGATATATTACTATGTATTTTACACAGCTTTTACAGTAACAAAAATATAGAAACATCTCGTCAAATGAGCTAAGTCGTATGCTGCTGGGCTTCCTTTTGGGACTTTGAGATTTCACCACTAATCAGACTGCACCACTACCTAATCTCCTACAGTACATCCTCAGAGGTGACCTAAGATTAAGTAGGAGTAAAAAGAAAATGTGCAATAGTTTCCTTCCCACACAAGTACCTTCACTGAGTAACTGGTCTACAGTTATAGAGCGATGTACCTGACTCTCCACTGGTTGTATCAAATTTGGGGATTTTCTTTTCAGGTTTGTAGGTTTTTTCAGTAACAACGTCTAACCACCATCATTGGATACAATGGTGTAACCGCTATAAAATATGATGTGTTAGTTTTGCACTTACAGTATACTGTGCATCATAAATTTACATCTACTTTTACTTTGGCCACCTCTGTCCATTCTGAAATCTCATCCCAGGAAGTATAACTGCAGTGCACCATCAGAGCAGGTCTGATTCTCTGATTCCACCAGTGCAAAACCACACATTGACTAATGTGACCCGTATTTTGTCATCTGAAGAGGAAATCCCATTCTTTGTCATAGGCTACGTTTACATGACGGTTTTGATTCCGAATGTATAATTCCGAATGAAATAGTTCTGTCGAGTTTACTTTGGTCTTTCATTCAATTCCGAATTAAGAGGTGTTTACATTACGTTTTCAAAGCGGAATTAAGCTTTGTTCAGAATTAAATGGAGTTCATTCAGAATTAAAACTGCCATGTAAACGTAGCAAGTGTGGCACACAGATCCCCACATCCCACAATGGGGGCTTTCAGATGGTGCTTTGCCAGGCCCAGCCAAAGCTTTCAGCAGCCTTGAGTGTACCCAGATAGCTCCAGGTCCTCCAGTTCAAAACTAAAAATTCAATACAATTTGGAGTTTCTCCGAGCTCCAAAAAGAAGCCCAGTTGCATGTAACTTCCTTCTCTTGACTACCATGACCTGGTAAATGGGACTCTTCACAGACATATAAATAAACATCTCGTTTCCTAAGGCTTCACACTTTCACCAACAAAAGTGTTTCTAACTACGCACCATCAAATATGATCACCATAACGCTGTACGTAAAACCCCACCTGACTTCTTCAAGCTTTGCGTTTCACCAGTATCGACTGATATTTGTCTTTTCAGACGTCTTACGTCAGTCAAAAAGTGCAAACATACAGTACATCACATGATTTCTATAATAACCCTTTGACATTCGAATAGAAATCACTCCCCACATCACCACGTCCCACTCTTTGAAACACAAATAACACAATTATTCAACCCTGTTAAAGGAATACAATGGCCAAAATGAACACCCATGTAACTGCTTAGTGCTTATCATTAAAATAACCCACACCAGACACGGCATTCATTTTCTGCAAGATGATTCAGGCTCGCTTGCCTTTGCAATTTGCACCCAGCTCATGAATGCAATTTGCAAACCAACTGTACAGCGTCTGCCCTAGTTGAAGGTCTGCAAAGCTACAGTGTCTGCTCTTGCTGAACATATTACGTAAAACAGATGCTGTCAGTGTCCATTTGAGGTACATAGTGTTGTGTTCAGTTGGTTTATATTTCCAACACATACACGTACGCGAACATGTGCACGTACACACAAGCATGCGCCCACACACACACACACACACACACACACACACACACACACACACACACACACACACACACACACACACACACACACACACACACACACACACACACACACACAATCACTGAGAAGGGAAGGGAAACATCAACACATACACGTACGCGACCATGTGCGCTCACACACACGCACGCACGAATACAGGCACGCACACAGGCACGCACACACACACACACACACACACACACACACACACACACACACACACACACACACACACACACACACACACACACACACACACACTCGCTGAGAAGGGAAGGGAAGGGAAGGGAAGGGAAAGAAAATAGAAGTGACATTTGAAGTCCACAGCTGACGTAGTGCCCGGCAGCATGTGTGTGTGTGTGTGTGTGTGAAAGAAAAATCTATCTCTCATGCTGCAGTGGAATACCAATCCCAAACAGGCTTGTTCAAGTCCTGGAGACAGGGGTGAACCAAAGTGTCCAGATCCTGTTGCTGTGAAGAAGAGGACAGCTTGCCACCTCTGTACTTCCGCAGTACAGTTCAAGAGTTGTAGGTGCTGAAATGATAATCTAGTCCTTGTAGTTTCAGCATAAAAGAAACTCTGACACCCCCACCCACACATAAACACACACACTTGCTCTGAAAAAAAGGCACAACATTTGTCTTATCACTCAACCACAAACAATGTACAGTCAACTCAGAGGAAAAGAAAGGACAACATCCCTCAATTTTCAACATTGCTCAGCAAGATAACAATATGCTACACCTTTAGAAGACGGAGCTCCAGGTAGGAAAAAGAAATGAAGAGTTCAGATGCAAAACCCCCTAACTCCATTTCTGAAGACCTGCACTTCTATATTTTTAAAGAACCCTGTTGTTGGTTTGGTTTACATTCATGTACTTGATAATACATATAAATAGTTATATTACTTAAATAAAATAAAAAAATATGCAATTTTGATAGCTTTGTATTAAATAAAAATTAATTAAGATTATTTTCTGAAATGGCACTTAGGGGGTTTTGCATCTGAACTCTTCAAATATATAAAAACGTACAAAATGTTTCCTATATGGGTCAGCCGTGGCCAAGTTGTTAAGGATCAGAGGGTTGCCAGT
The DNA here is from genome assembly GCF_034702125.1 of Engraulis encrasicolus. Classification (NCBI taxonomy): domain Eukaryota; kingdom Metazoa; phylum Chordata; class Actinopteri; order Clupeiformes; family Engraulidae; genus Engraulis; species Engraulis encrasicolus. Next base: position 12,491,831 of record NC_085880.1, on the reverse strand, counting down.
TCAAATCTCTCCCAATATCCCTCCATGGCTGAAGAGCCCTTGAGCAAGGCACCTAACCCCACACTAACCTAGGGACTGAAACCAATACTCTGTTGATAATAACTGTAAGTCGCTTTGGATAAAAGCGTCAGCTAAAAGTAATGTAATATGGAATATGGATTAAACAATAATGCAGACTTTCGCATTTCATGTACTGCAGTATATCAACATTGCACAGTGCATGGAATGTGTAAAAGTGTTGACTTATAAGGCGCATACCATACAAATGGCCTATTCTTTCTATTTACACATACAGTAGAAGATTTGTATAGTCATGTACGTTGTTTGTATATATCTTTTTCCTATGGCTCCAGGCTACTTGCTTCGGTTGCGAAGCTGTAACACTGCAAATGGCAGCAGCAATCAAAATGGGACTTCAACTTCAGTACAGTAGCTTTCCTCATATCACAGCCAAGCAACAAGCAAACTGCACATCAGTTCCATCATTAACATAATTTGCTACAGTGGAACAAAAACTCTAATTATGCTTTCTGCAAAACCTCCAGTTCTTCAAATCATTTCAGTCATCCATGCTGAGAAATGCATGGTTTTTATTTTTTACTAGCATTTGTGTCACAACTGATTGAAAAGTAAGGGGCTATTGTATGTGTGCGTGCGCGTGTATGTGCGTGTGTGTGTGTGTGTGTGTGTGTGTGTGTGTGTGTGTGTGTGTGTGTGTGTGTGTGTGTGTGTGTGTGTGTGTGTGTGTGTGTGTGTGTGTGTCTGTGTGTGTGTGTCAGAGAGAGGGAGGGTTGAGGGACATTTACTTTCTCCACGTTAGGCATTATGGCTTATCATTTTGGGAATCCTATTCCTTGGTACATCTTGGCTTTGTGCTCTAAGCAGAGGCAGGCATACCACACAGTAAAATGTACAGTGTTTATTAAACACTGTTCTGGGCATATATGGTCCCAGTCGATTTACGTAGTGTTGAATGCAACTCTTTGAATGTTGAATTAACACTTAGAGAATTGTATTTAACACTGCGAAGAAGCCATATATGGTTTAAAACCATGTTAATTCTGCACTCAAAGACTTAGAATTTTACAATGAAATCTAGTGGAACCATATATGCTCAGAACAGTGTTGAATTACCACAGCAACATTTGCGATGCATACTCAGGGAATTAAAGTCCTACCGTATATTCATTCCAGCCATCTAGCCTATGAAGATCAGCTAATGGGACTTATTCCACATGGCACCTTTGATCCAATGCAGAATGTATAAGTAACATCCAGTGGCACAGACAAAAACTTCGTTGCCACTGCTTTCTATGGAGAATAGTAGTTTATCTCCGCTGTTTTCAGGACAGGCAGAATTTACAAGGCAGGACTTTAACGGTCGAGATTCGGTTTGCCCACCTCTGGCTACATACAGTACACACATCCATCAGTTCATTACAGTGACCATATAAACTAGCAACGCCTCCTTATACGTTTGCTAAATCGACCGTGTCAGACCTGTACTGACAGCCTCGCAGCTTGATGAGTGCTAATTATACTAGCGTGATTAGACACGTAAGTGCCGCTTAAGCGCTGCTGCTACCGTGGTGCTACATATATATCAACACCACCCATCTCTGATACAGTGAAAGTATCCACCAAGAGGGAAATAATTTTTCCCAGATACAAATATCGAACAGCCTGTCAAAATCTATTACACATAATAATATGAAAGTCGATACAAAATTTGGGTTAACATTTTTGTCCGATTCTTAGTCTGTCCTTCAAAACCTTTTCTTTCATCAAGTTGTGTGGTTTAAAAAGGGGTGTGTGTGAGAAAAAAGTGGCTCTTTCACCACTGTCCATCCACATCCAGTGTATCTTGGAACTCCCTTTCTGGTTCCAGTTCTCCTCCACAGTAGTTTTGGTTCCTACATGGTTCCTGTCATAGAACCACTAAGTTCCGTGCTCAGGGTGTTGCTCTCTCCTGTCAACTCCTCTCTACTCACCTCCTTCTCCTCCTCTCCTGTCTCCTCCTCCTCCCTCTCCTCCTCATCCTCATCTTCTGCCAGCTCCTCCACAGTCTTCTCCTCCTTCACCTCATCTTCTTCCTGCACCTCCTCCTCCTCCTCCTCCCGCTGCTCCTCCTCTTCCCCCTCCTGCGCCTGCTCCTGCTCCCTGGTCCTCCGCACCTCCTTCTCCCTCCTCCACTTCTTGCCGTTCTCCTGCCTGCTGGGGGCACCGCTGTTGATGTTGAGGGAGCGCGCCCTCCTCTTGAGGAGGCGGTTGGCGATGTCCCTGCAGGTCTTGCGGTACTGGTGGCGGAGCAGCGAGTAGACGAAGGGGTCGCAGGCCGCCTTGCTGTAGGCCAGACACTTGCACAGCGCCCCCCACTGGGGACTGATGGGAATCAGCTCAAACAGCTCCATCACCCTGGATATTGGGGAGAACACACATGAATACACACACGTGAGTAGATACAGTACTATACATACATGACTGGATACATGCACAAGAAAACGCATGTGCAGACACATGATGCACACATATACACATGCATGGGCATGTACGCAAACAAGGTCAGGACAAGCACCTACTGTGTACAAAGACAGCACACATGTACACAAGACAAGACATGTACACAAGACGAAGGAGAGAGAGAGAGAGAGAGAGAGAGAGAGAGAGAGAGAGAGAGAGAGAGAGAGAGAGAGAGAGAGAGAGAGAGAGAGAAAGAGAGAGTGTATAACACCCAATAATGACACCCAATAATTCATGGGATGAATAAGGTCACCTCCCATTCTACCAATCCAAAACAAACCCTACAATTCTGGATGCATCTTAAGTCAAGTCCCAATGTTACACTCAAGTTTGAGGCATTGAAAACCCAAGAGATGAACCCTGAAAAGAGTCCTCTAAACCAGTGTTTCCCAACCAGGGGTACGTGTACCCCTAGGGGTACGCGAGCACACTGCAGGGGGTACATGGAAAAATGTAATTTTAGCAAATGCATGGATCATAGTAACACTGGGATAGAGAACGCAATGTAGAACATGAGTTAGGGGCTACTCATGGCACAGCAAAAAAGGCTTAGGGGGTACATGAGACAAAAAAGGTTGGGAAACACTGCTCTAAATCAGCTAACTATCCCAGTAATCGAAATTAACATGAAGCTAAGTCCAGCACTGCTTCCACAGGCGTAAAGCAAGTACTTCAGGCCCCCCTGCAAGCTGCCAAGAATGGGTCCCCGAACGAAAAAAGAGGGCCGGCCTAATATCATGTGGAGGGTTTCTTCAAGACAAGGGCCCATGTGGGCCCCCCTCCTCGTATGGGCCCCCCTGCCTCGTGGGGGCTGCGGGGGTATACTTTACGCCCCTGACTGCTTCCCAAATCTAAATTTTGAATAAATGAAAGTGAAAGTGAAAGCCCAACAGGGAAACTCCAAATCCCATTGTCATCATGACACAGCACATAAGTGTTCACTGCGCACTGCACAAAACAAAATTGCATTTATGCCTCACCAGTGCATTTATGCCACACCCGTGCAGCCCCTAATAGCGCCCAAAAGGGAGCAGTGCGGTGGGACGGTATCATGGTCAGGATACCTCAGTCATGGAGGAGGATGGGGGAGAGCACTGGTTAATTACTCCCCCCACCAACCTGGCGGGTCAGGAGTCTAACCGACAACCTTTGGGCTACAAGTCTGATGCCCTAACCGCTTACACATGACTGCCCTTCAATAAAACAAAAGATGACTACTTGGATCATTGAACAAGCCTATTTACTAATCAAAGCTGAATGAATGCCCTAAACAAAGAATATGACTTGGCTGAGTATCATTCTCATCTCTGTCAGAGTTATGAAGCAGAGGCCAATCCGGACCAAGTACAGGCTCGCAATAGAGACAGGGAGACAAAGAAAATCATGGCTAAGCTGACAGTGTTGAGACAGAGGTGAATTTTTTCCAAACAGTGAAACATGCGAGGGCCTGTGAAAGAGCTTCCCCTAATTCAAAAATACTGTATAGCCTATCCCCAAATCCCCGGAAGGGGAAAAGATGTCGATTTCTCTTGTCGAAGGACCCTCATGAGATCTTATGCCTCAATATGCACTCAAATATCCACACCGTCTTCTCCGTTATCTCTCTCTCTCTCTCTCTCTCTCTCTCTCTCTCTCTCTCTCTCTCTCTCTCTCTCTGACACACACACATGCGCGCGCACGCGCACGCACGCACACACACGCACACACACACACACACACACACACACACACACACACACACACACACACACACACATACAAACTCACCATGATCTACTGTAAATTTAACAGTAATTGTACATTTGTTTAATCTTGTTATTTGTGTGCAATGATGAGAGGGAGAGGGAGAGAGAGAGAGACAGAGAGAGAGAGAGAGAGAGAGAGAGAGAGAGAGAGACAGAGAGAGAGAGAGAGAGAGAGAGAGAGAGAGAGAGAGAGAGAGAGAGAGAGAGAGAGAGAGAGCGAGCGCACTGCTATACCACTAGCCTTTCCAGGAGCACCCTACTGCTACGGCTCGCCTACCCAGCACCCCAGCGGTAGCCCTGACTTCAAATGGGCCTGATTGAGCAGCCGTGGCCCCCAAGGCACTGCAGTCATCAAAATGGAAATATTCAACCTGCCAGTCAATCAGCAATCATTCTCTCATTCACCTGCACTGAATAGCAACTCAACACCTTCTCACATTTGCACTCGCACACGTACAGTACATACACACACACACACACACACACACACACACACGCACACACACACAGACACACACGGATGCACGGACGGATGCACACACACACACACACACACACACACACACACACACACACACACACACACACACACACACACACACACACACACACACACACACACACACACACACACACACACACACACACACACACACACACATGGATGATGTACGCTGAAGAATGCACACACACACACACACACACACACACACACACACACACACACACACACACACACACACACACACACACACACACACACACACACACACACACACACACCTTGTGAAGACTCCGTATCTCCACCTCTGCCTTATCCAACTCCTCATCCTCTGTCTCCACCTCCACCTTGTTACCAAAGATTTTCAATATGGTAACCAAGATCAATTGTTGTAAACGTCACCAGTTCAACTGTTCTAAATGGACATGACTTCTGTCCTTTCAATCAGTTTCATTGTGAAACCCTAGTCTTGTCTCCTGAAAAGGGCATGGCAGAGTCATAGGCATGCAGCCTTGAACCTTTTTCGATTCCAGCAACCCTTAGCGCAGAGCCTATGTTATAACCTTACTGTCACCAAATTGTAATGGCTATGTCTTAATCTGTTATTCAAGGCTCTCTGTACTCTCATGGCAATGTTCAAGATTCAAGATTCAAGATTCAAGATTCAAGATTAGTTTATTACGTCTTATTATAGGTTTGAAGCCTATAAAGAGTAAAAATTGTTGTGTTTTTTGTGTCCTCAAAAAGATTAAAAATAAAAATAAAAGAGAGAAGAGGGGGGGGGGAGTGCAAAGAAAGTGCCTTGTCTTCAGCATGAATTCAGTAATCTAACTAGGTGGAAGACACTACTTTGTAGTTTGGTAGTGTGAGATTTCAGGCTTCTGTACCATTTCCCAGATGGTAATGTGGAAAACAGTTCATAGTTGGGATGACTAGGATCAGGCAAGATTTGTTTTGCCTTCCTGATATTCCTTCCGTCGAATAGCTCCAGTATGGAGGGTAAGTTACAGCCACATATGTTCTGAGCTGTACGCACAACCCTCTGAAGAGCTCTCCTGTTGGCTTGAGAGTAGTTCCCACACCATACAATAATGGCCCCCGTCAGAATGCTCTCAATGGTGCCTCTGTAAAAGACCTCAGGATCTTGGGTCTCATCCCAAACTTTCTCAATCATCTGAGGTGGTACAGACGTTGCTGCTTTTTTTTTTTTTACAATGCGCTGTGTGTGACTGTCCCAGGTGAGGTCTTCTGAGATGGTAATGGCAAGGAATTTAAAGTCTCTCACCCTCTCCACTGTCTCACTGTTAATGTTAATGGTTTCAAACTGGTGTTCTTTCCTCCTGAAGTCAACTATTAATTATTTTGTCTTGGACACATTCAGAGACAAGTTGTTTCCTCTACACCACTCCATTTTGGTATGATGTAGTTGAGTATTTTCAGCAAATAGTGAATAGGCACACCGACGACCTCATCTGCAGTTAGAGGCTACGATGGCCTGGGGCCCCAAGGCTACAGGTTGTTGTGTTCCTCTTTTAGATGGGCATGTCGGCCGTGAAGCAGGTGATGAAGGTGCTTGATCAAGATGCTCATCAACCCCCTGCTTGCTTTTTGCCATAACCCAAACTTCTTAACCACAGTTCCTCTTCCTGCAGTACACCTTCTCCTAAATATACTGTACAGTAACCCTCCTCTTCATCATCACCATCATCCTTCTCCTCCTCCTCCTCCTCCTCCTCTTCCACCTCCTAATGTGTTTCACCTGGTGAGATAGTGTGAGGCAAATGATACAGGTGTTGAACTCCTCCATCAGCTTTCAAATCATACTCTTACTCCTAAAGGCTCCCCCTAACGACTCCTCCAAATCGCAGCCCTTCATCTAACCTTGCAAACGCACTAAAAGCGACTAGAGCAACAAAAGCAACAGAGGTAATTGACTGTATGGTGGAGCTGGCAACAGAAGAGACAAAAGCTATTTGGGTGGCAAGAGGTGATTTCAGCGGCACAGGTGACAGTTTGTAGTTGAACTTCAGCAATATCATGGTAATGAGCTATGATGCAGTTCGGCAACAGCTGTCACAGCAAATTTGAATGCATTCTTGGGTTCTTGTATTCTTGCAATGGTTATACTCCATTGCTTTTATCGTTTGAATTGCTCTTTGCAGCTTTTGTCACTTCTGGTGTGTTTGCATGGTAAGTCCTGTCTTCTAAGGTAAGTCCCGTCTTCTTCACTCGGTGTTGCCCTGCCTCCGTGGAGAAAACAATTAGGTGACCCGTTGTCAACCAGCAGAGAGCCAATTTTGGGGGGCTTTTCCCAATTAAACATCTAATTTGCAAATGAGAGAATGACCTTTGAATTGGGTTTTTGGGAGAAATTGGAAAAAAAACCTTTGACCTGATGCCAAAGCTTGCGCCATAAGGCTGAAAGCCACAGGACAGACAGAAGGAAGTCGTTTAACTTGCACACAATATCCCACCTCATTCAAGACACCTCCATCTAAGGCTAAAGCTGGGGTCACTCACATGCAAATGATCCGGCCCGGGTCATTTGCCAGTCCTTCCCCGTCTCTCTCCCCACTCGTTTCCTGTCCCTCTCTCTCTAAGCTATCACAAATAAAGGCATAAAAAGCCTTCAAATATCTTTAAAAAACAATGCATGGTGGTGGGTGTGTTTGATGGAGTTGGGAAGCAAAGAAATGCTGACGAATGCAGCGCATGCAGAGCCACAATTGACCACATGATCTCACCCAATGTAAAGGGAAATGGACAGCAACAAAACGCGGCTGATAGACACATGTGTCTAACCCCAGAGTTACCCATGTCATCCTCCTCCTCTTTCACCTGGTGAGTACCTGGCATATGGAACACGTGATGAAGGTGCCTTGGATCTTCTGGCCCTATTGTAAGCTCTCTACTTTTAGCTAATCGTCCTCCTCTTTCTCCTCCTCCTCCTCCTCCTTCTCTTCATCGTGCTCCTCTCTCAGATGGTGAGTTCATGGCATATGGAACATATGATGAAAGTGCCTATGATGATGCTTCTCTTCCTGGTGGCTATAATGTCAGCTCTCTACTTTGATCTAATCCAACTACACCCCCCCCCACCACCACCACCATCTCAAGGCATGAAAGGTCTCTACATTGACCTCCCTACGTTTGACCCTCTTCATGCTCCTCCTCCTCCTCTCTCTTCTCCTCCTCCTCTTTCCTACTCCCCCATCTCTTCCTCCCCATCACCTCTTCCACCCCATCTCTCCCTCCCCATCCCCTCCTACTCTTCCTCCTCTTCCTCCTCCACTTCCTCCTCTTCCCCC
>NC_085880.1:12473756-12478756 GCF_034702125.1 Engraulis encrasicolus | reverse complement strand
ATTGAATTGAGCTTTGCCTGAGCTAAGGAGAACATGACTGGACTGGGGAGTGTGAAGCCTGAGTGAGTGAGACCTACCTCGGATGGATGTCCACGAGCAACACAAGCGTTTGCATGGTGATCACGTCGATGCGCTTGCAGTGAAACCGGGCCACTTTCAGCACTTTGAGGTACGTTACGCAGAGCACGACCAGCGAGAGCAAGAAAGTCACCGAGTGCAACACGAGCGTGTAGACGACAAACTGAGTCCTGACGCCGCTCGCCCTGGTGTTGCAGAGGGTGCACGAGGCGTAGAGTTGATGGTATCCCACCCAGGACAGGCACGACGCGACAACGGAAAACGACAGCGAGTGAATCCACGTGTAGCACAGGGCGATCACGGCGTCCCTATGCCGGATCCGGGAGTGGTAACTCAGGGGAAAGACCACGGCCACCCACCGGTCTATGCTCAGCGCGGCCATGCTCAGCATGGAGTTGGTGGTCAAGAACGTGTCCAGAAAGCCCACGATCTGGCAGAACCCCTGTCCGCCCGGGTGACCTCTGTAGATAAGTCCTCCGAGGGTCAGGGGCATGTTGGAGACGGTCAGCAGCAGGTCGCAAAGTGTCAGGTTGAGAATAAAGAGCCCCGGCACCTGTTTGCGGATCTCCGCGTTGTAGAGGAAGCAAATCAGCACCACCACGTTGGACAGCAACGACACCACGATGATCGCGACCAACAGCAGGGAAACCGCTACCTCCACTGTGTGCATGGTGGTGCGTCCCGCCGCTCTCGCACCAGATCAGATTAGATCCGCTGGCAGCTGACGGCTCAGCGTCTCAGCACGCCTGCACATGTTGCCCCGACCCGACTGCCCCGTCACATCACATCACACCGCAGCTTGCTTTGCAGATGTGTCTCCAAGACGCGAGATACCTGGTCGCCGCGCACAGCAGAGCGCGGGCAGCGTGCTGTTGCCTCCCCCTCCCCGTGATTAGGGCGAGAGAGAGCGAGGGACCCATCAACTTTTAAGGTTGCGGTGATTAAAAGCAAAAAAAAGAATCGCACTTCACAGCACCCGTTATCTACCACGCCGCTCACGTTTTACTCCACAGATGTTTCCCGCCGGCCACAGGTCCCCGAAGTGCAGCCTTGTTGCGCAATTGCGCAGTGCCTCCTCACTTCGTGCTCCTTCCTTCGCTCTTTGAACATCGTCCTCCGCGCTACTTTATGCCTGCTTCTATCCGAGGCGCACACTGCCCCCCTTGTAAAAAATAGACTATAGTTTTCACTTGTGACATAAGCTTATGCAACAGACAGCGAGGCCATGCACGGCTCCTCGGTCCCTATTGGAGATCATCTAATGTTCGATATTGATCATATTTCTGGTGGAGGGAAATCTCTGGAGTCTGCGTCACTGGTGCACGCGCCACACCACACTGTGGTATCGTGCTGCTGCATACTACTCCACACACGCGCCACCCCCGTGCCGTCTCCACAGTTTCGTTTGTATTCTACACCCGGTCGGTCACTGTTGAGAAACTGTCAAAGTGATCCGTGTATATTGGCAAGCAAATTGCCTTTGGGCCACTGTTTACTGAGCATGCAAACATGTCACATATTCTGCGGGAGCACTGAAACAATTTCCATTCTGACCAATTCCAACTTTATATACTGTGCTGTGCATGTAAGCCTATATAATATAGGGCCTATACATCTACAAAATCAAAATTAATCTATGCTTCTTTTTAAATTTGGGCTGCTACAGTCTATACCCAGTAAAGAAAACTCCAGTGCACATGCATATATTTTCCTTGTGTGCGTGTGTGTGTGTGTGTGTGTGTGTGTGTGTGTGTGTGTGTGTGTGTGTGTGTGTGTGTGTGAGAGAGAGAGAGAGAGAGAGAGAGAGAGAGAGAGAGAGAGAGAGAGAGAGAGAGAGACTACGTGAGAGATCTGGATATTTTCTGACGTGTTTGATCTACCCACATACTGTACATTACTCTTTCATGTGCAGAGCCACAGTTGTGCATCTGTGTGTGTGTGTGTGTGTGTGTGTGTGTGTGTGTGTGTGTGTGTGTGTGTGTGTGTGTGTGTGTGTGTGTGTGTGTGTGTGTGTGTGTGTGTGTGTGTGTGCGTGCGTGCGTGCCTGCTTGTGTGTGTGTGTGTGTGTGTGTGTGTGTGTGTGTGTGTGTGTGTGTGTGTGTGTGTGTGTGTGTGTGTGTGTGTGTGTGTGTGTGTGTGCGATGTGTATATGGTTGTTTGTGCATTTATGACAGCTTAGGGGGAATTTGAGCCTGTGTGACACAGACAGAAACAGACAGAGACCAAAGAGGGGGAGAGGAGACAGAGAGGGCATGGAGAGAGAGAGAGAGAGAGAGAGAGAGAGAGAGAGAGAGAGAGAGAGAGAGAGAGAGAGAGAGAGAGAGAGAGAAACAGACAGACAGACAGACAATACTATAAGAGAGACTGAGATAGAGGGAGAAAAACATGTCAGAAAGAGAGAGAAGAGAACGATTGACACAGAGAGAAAAAGTGGGGAGGAGAAAGAGAGAGGGGTCTATGTGTGTGAGAGAAAGAGAGTGAATGAGACAAGATGAAGGCAAAACAAAGAGAAGACCAGAGAAAGAATGAGAGAGAGAGAGTGAGAGAGAGATTAGAACAAGAAAGGGAAATATATTAAACATGATGACATCATGATGATTAGCGTACAGCCTTTTTTTATCCCGTCGCCTCGTGATCCTGAGCTGCCTGTTGAATGATGCTCAAGTCACTCTCACTGACATAGAGTACGAGCCTTAAATCCTCTGAATATGCAAATGCACCATATGTACATTATAGTCGTATAGTAGGCCTGTGTGTGTGTGTGTGTGTGTGCGTGTGTGTGTGTGTGTGTGTGTGAGAGAGAGAGAGAGAGAGAGAGAGAGAGAGAGAGAGAGAGAGGCAGGTGTGCAAATAGAGGGGCGAAACAGAAAGCGATAAAGACTGTAGGTCTTTTAAAAAATAAAACCTTATTTTTTTCTGCATTTTAAACATGTAATGGACATACATCAACTGCTGCTGTGCATGTGTGTGTATGGGAACTCACACCAGCCCTCTCTTGTCACTGTCACCACATGCTTGTGGCTGCGTACCATCCAAGTGGATGCTCAGCACGTGACTATAATCTCTCTCTCTCTCGCTCGCTTTCTCTCTATCTCTCCCTCTCTCCCTCGCTCTCTCTCTCTCTCTCTCAAACACACACACACATACACACACACACACACACACACACACACACACACACACACACACACACACACACACACACACACACACACACACACACACACACACACACACACACACGTCTCATCTCTCATGGAAATCTGATATGAGGGCTTAGTCACGCAGTAGGTACTGAATGGTGCTGTGAAGAGGTGCCACGCGGAGATGGAGATCCTGAGAGAGTGTATCATGTCTATTCGGTAGCGTAGCCCCATAATGCATGACATTCCACCAGTGGAACGCTGTAAGTCATTGAAGAGTAGAGTAGAGTAGAGTAGAGTAGAGTAGAGTAGAGTAGAGTAGAGTAGAGTAGAGTAGAGTCAGTGGTGTAGTCTAGGTAGAACGCAGGTATACGGAGTATACCCACTTCTAAATTTTAGGGGATTCAGTATACCCACTTAAAATTGATTGATCCATTATTTAGAATGGCATAAATATATACAGTATACCCACTTCAAAAAATGCGAGAATATACAGTATACCCACTTCAAAAAAGTAGACTACACCGCTGAGTAGAGTGGAGTGGAGTGGAGTAGAGTATCATTTTTTGATCCCAGGGGCAAATTAAGGTGTCAAGTAGCATACATATATATACATTCAGAAGACATTACACACAAGACATTAAGCACATCATTACACTTACACACTTACACATTATATTAACCATATATAGCTCACTCTTACATACATTCAGCCCAAGGTCTCTCTCTCTCTCTCTCTCTCTCTCTCTCTCTCTCTCTCTCTCTCTCTCTCTCTCTCTCTCTCTCTCTCTCTCTCTTTCTCTCTCTCTCTCACTCTCTCTCTCTGGGGATCACAAGTCACACACTGTGTCTCTCCACCTCTCTCTCCACACACACACACACACACACACACACACACACACACACACACACACACACACACACACACACACACACACACACACACACACACACACACACACACACACACACACACACACACACACACACACACACACACACACACACACAGACTTAACTACCAACTACCACAGTACTACACCACTATAACATAACGCAGGACCTTTAGTAATGCACAACAATTTGGTCACTCCCATTCTGGTAACAGCAAATTTATAACATCTTGCCTTAACAGGCTAAAGGCACCTCATTTACCTGACAAAGGTCTCGGGCCCAGATGTTGTGTACTAAAGAAAACAGTGAAATGGTCAGTGTGCGGGGTTTGTTCAAACTGTCTGATTAGAGACCCATGGGTAATCTCCTACGCACCCGCCAGCTGAGGTGTGTGAAAAAGTCAAAGGTTTATCATTATTACTATCATTATTGGTAGCAAGGCCGCTGACAGCTTTGGCTGGGCCCGGGACAAGTCATCTGAAAGGGCTCCTCTGCCCAATATATTCAATGGGGATCCAATTCTGGGCCTTCCCTTCTCCATGGGCCTGGGATAACTGACCCCTTTGTCCCCCCCCCCTGTTGGCTTCCCTGATTGGTAGTGGCAGTATTGATGGACTGACTGATTGACTGACAGACTAATGGATTGATTTACTGATTGAGTGATTCATTGATCCAAAGGTGATTCAAATATCCATGCGCAGCTTCTAGGCACTGGTAAATGCAGGAGTATTCAATACTTAAAAAAAAAAAGTTCATAGCACACTTGTTTCACTTTTTGCTTGTTGGACTTTTTCCTGTTTGAAGGATAATTTGATGTTCACGGGGGCCCAGCCATTTGTCTTGGCAGGACAGTATCCAGATGTATGTGGAATAGATGTACTGTAC
>NC_085880.1:12446256-12468756 GCF_034702125.1 Engraulis encrasicolus | reverse complement strand
AGGGCTGCTGCAGGTAGGGAGGAGGTGCACGCTGATAGTGGGAGCTCACAGGAGCGAACGCAGCTGGTTGAGGAGTCAGTGACCCAGGCGACCACGGAGGGCCCGGTGGCTGAGAGTGGTGCTGAGTTAAGCAGGGGAGAAATGGTAACTGAGACTGAGATTGTTGTTGTTAGTGAGCAGGCTGGTATTGATGCGCAGTCCGCTGGTGGTTCAGAGGAGGTGGTAGGCGCGGTCAGCAGTGCAGACGCTAGCGTGGACGGAGGCATGTTGCCTGATGAGAAAGAGTTGCTGTCTGACGACGAGATAGAAGAAGATGACACCTGCTCAGAATATTCCGATATTTCTGAGGTGACTGTCTCACAGATAACAGAGGATAATGTTTACTTCCTGGAGAGCATAGTGAAATTTTTGGATGATACATTTGGAGGGGCTGTTGATGTGCGGGAGTTTTTCCCCGATTTAAAGAAATTTGATCAGTCTGTGATGTACTGGAGAAAGAAGGCAGGGCCGAAACAGTTGAGTAAAAGGAAGAATTATCGTTTGAAAAATCATTTGGCGAAAATACGAAAACTACGGAAGCTTCAGTGTTTGGGAAAGTGATTTTAGTTTATGCTATTTAGTTCTCCATGATGGCTCCACTTTTTATGTCTTTCTCTTTTTGGGTTCTGGTGTTTTCGTTTCTCTTTGGTTCTCTTTTCCCCCTTTTCTTTTTCTCTATGGAAACTTTAACTGTGGGATCCCTTAATATCAATGGTGGGAGGGATAGGGGGAAAAGGGCTCTGGTGTCAGAGTATGTAAAGTTAAAGGGATTGGATGTGTTGTTTTTACAGGAAACACATACAGACTGTTACAATGAAATTGAATGGAGGAGATGGTGGGAGGGGGAGTGCATTTTGAGTCATGGGACTAATTTAAGTGCTGGGGTTGCAGTGCTTTTTGGGAAACATTTAGATGTCACATTGGAATCTACTGTTGAGGTGGTGCAGGGGAGGGTATTAATGGCAAGAGTGGGGATAAAAGGGGAATCTTACATACTGGTTAATGTCTATGCCTATAACACTGGGGCTGAACGAATGACACTCTTTAGGAGGTTGGGGGATTTCTTAAAGCAACAGAACCTGGATGCATGCGTGATTATGGGGGCGACTGGAATTCCACAGTAAACGGGGCCCTGGATAGACTCGGGGAGGAGAGTCACCCCGCATCGGGGCGGGTATTAGACACATTTGTGAAGGAGTTGGATATGTTTGATGTATGGAGAAGTAGAAATCCTTTGGCTAAACAATACACATGGGTTAAAGCAGTGGACTCAAGGGTGGCGGGTGCTAGATTAGACAGGTTTTATGTGTCGGGGTCTCATAATAACAAAATTGTAAATTCCCTTATCATGCCTTGTGGGTTCTCGGACCATCATTTGGTTACAGTGGTTTTCTGTTTATCAACTTCGCCAAGGCCAAAATATTACTGGCATTTTAACAATACGCTCTTAAAGGATAATACTTTTTGTGAAAATTTTGTTTCTTTTTGGGAGATCTGGAGGGCTCGGAGGGGTGATTTTGAGACTGTCTGTCAATGGTGGGAGATGGGTAAAACTCAAATACGGTTGTTCTGCCAGAGGTATACTTTCAATGCTACTGCCATTTTGAAGGGGAATATAAGAAGGGTGGAGGAGGAGATTAGTAGGATGGAGGTGGGGGGGGATGTGAATGCACTTGTGGACATTAATGAAAAAAAGAAAGAACTGAGTTCATTTTTGCATGAACGAGCAAAAGGGGCCCTGGTGAGAGCCAGGTTCTCTTCGGTGAAGGACATGGACGCTCCAACCTCATATTTTTTTAACTTGGAGCGGAAGGCAGTGCAGCAGAAGCACATGGTTTTCCTAAAGCGCCAAGATGGGACCGTAACTACCAACCCCGTGGAAATGAGAGACATTGCAATAGACTTCTTTGGGGGCCTGTACAGCAAAACAGAATGTGACCCTCTGTGTGCTGAGCAGCTGTGCCAGGGCCTCCCAGTCCTAAGCCCAGAGGACAGGGGTGCCCTGGACCGGGAAATGACCTTTCTGGAGTTGACTGAGGCGGTCCAGCAAATGGCGAAGGGGCGGGCGCCAGGAATTGACGGTCTGTCAGCGGACTTTTATCAGCACTTCTGGGGGACTATTGGTCAGGACTATTTTGAAATGCTGCAGGAATGTTTCAGGGAGCGACGGCTGCCAACAAGCTCCAGGCGTGCTGTGCTGTCGCTTCTACCCAAAAAGGGGGACTTGGGGTTGCTGAAGAACTGGAGGCCTGTTTCCTTATTGTGTTTGGATTACAAAATTTTTTCCAAGTGCCTGGCAAACAGAATTAAGCAATTTTTGTCGCTCCTTGTCCATGAGGATCAGTCGTATTGTGTGCCAGGGCGCACAATAACAGACAATCTGTTTCTTGTGAGAGATGTTATTGACTGTGCACAACTCAAAGACATTGATGTGGGTCTTCTATCCATTGATCAGAAAAATGCTTTTGATAGGGTGAATCATGAGTATCTGTTTAATGTGTTGAAGGTTTTTGGGTTTGGGGAAAGGATGTTGGCGTGGCTAAAACTATTGTACAGTGATGCGTCTGTCATACTTAAGGTGGGAGGGGGGTTAAGCAGGCCTATCGAACTGACACGTGGGATACGGCAGGGGTGTCCACTGTCAGGCCAGTTATATACCCTGGCCATAGAACCACTCTTGAGTAAGCTCAGGGAGGGCTTAAGGGGTTTTGTGGTTCCTGGGGATCCTAAGGGGGCCACGTGTAGCATTTCAGCATACGCTGATGATGTAACTGCGTTTATTTCTCATCAGGGGGATGTTGATTATGTGTGTGGGGCATTAGAGGCATATGGGAAAGCATCGTCAGCCATGGTAAACTGGGGCAAAAGTGAAGGGTTTTTAATGGGGAAGTGGGCCGATAGTGGCCCACCTTCTCTTCCTGGGGGACTGGAGTGGGGGAGGGAGGGGCTCAAAGTGTTGGGGGTTTTCTTGGGGGGCTCTACATTTCAGGAGAGGAATTGGGAGGGGCTGCTGGGGAAGGTGTCTGCCAGGTTGTCTAGGTGGAATTGGCTGTTATCTGAGCTGTCCTACAGAGGTAGAGTTCTGGTCACGAATAACCTGGCCGCCTCCATGCTCTGGCATAGGTTCAGTGTCCTTGATCCACCTGAGAGTTTGGTGAGGGAGCTCCAACGCAGGATGAACAATTTCTTCTGGTCTGGCCAGCACTGGGTCCCAGCACCAGTGTTGTATCTGCCGCTAGGAGAGGGGGGGCAGGGCTTGGTGGACATTCAAAAACCGTGTGCGTGGTTTCAGGCTGCATGCGGCGCAGAGACTGCTCTACGAGAAGGCTTTGGTGTGGGGGCCAGTTGCTCTCTCGCTCTTGAGGGAGTCTACACCGATGGGCTATGACCGGCAGTTGTTCCTGCTCAGTGGGCATGAGGAGTGCTGCGGTGGGCTTCCTCCAGTCTACCGCACAATGATGAAAGCGTGGATGTCGACATTCAAGGTGCAGAGGACTAATTGTGCTGTGAAGGACTGGGTTTTGGGGGAGCCTTTGTTCTTTAACCCTTGGTTGAGGAGCAGGTTCTTCGCATCCGCCAGTGTCCGAAGCACTTTTGCTGCTGCTGGATGTACGGTTCTAGCTCACTTGAGAGATGGGGGCGAGTGGAAAACGGCCAATCAGCTACAGAGGATGACTGGACTGCATTCGCTGAGGGTCCTAGAGGGGATCCTGGCTGAGGTCCAGAGAGCGCTGCCGGGTGCCTGGAGGCAGGTGCTACAGACTTGCGGGCTGGGTCCAGACTGGAGGATCACATACAGTTTCCCTATGTTGGAGGTGTCTGCTGCATTGATGGAGTCTGCACAAGACCAGGGGGAGGGTCTTGTGTGTGTTTGGAGATGCATGGGCAGAGAGACTTTGTAAGCCTCAGTAAGAAGGAGTTGTACTCGCTGTGCGTTAAGGTGGGCCATCAGAGGGTGCTGGAGCGTGTTGGGGCATGGAGGTGGTCAGAAGTGTTTGGGCCGGGGTTCCCCTCTAGGGGTTGCTGGAGGTCCCTGTACAAGCCTCCCATTGAGAAGCGTACTGCTGATCTGCAGTGGAGACTTGTTCATGGGGCGATCGCTACAAACAGACACGTGGCATACCTGGACCCAGCAGTGGGGAGGGGTTGTCCATTCTGTGGGGAGGAAGAGTCTTTAACTCATTTGTTTTTGCATTGTAAAAGGTTGGAGGGTCTTTTTCACTGGTTCAGGGAGGCTTTGGGAGGGGTTGGGGAGGGTTTCTCAGAGTCCCTTTTTATTAGTGGCCCTAAATACAGTGTCAAATTCAAGAGGGAGGTTTGTGTGGTTAATTTCCTACTAGGGGTGGCAAAGTTGGCTATTTGGCTGACCCGCAAAAAGAAAATGCTGAATCTTGACTCGGTAGACCCCTTGGAGAGTTTTCTGGGACTGGTCAAAAGTCGTATCAAGGTTGAGTTCATGTACTACCATTTGGTCAATGATGTAGGGACTTTTTCAAGCATTTGGTGTGTGTGGGGTTTGTTGTGTCGGGTTGGGGAGAGTGGGGAGCTGGTTATGAGGATATAAGGGGGTTGTAATGGATGTATTGTGAGAATGTACTATGAGTAAGCGGTGTTAAAATAAAGGCATTTTTAAATCTCTCTCTCTCTCTCTCTCTCTCTCTCCGTCTCTCTGTATTACAAGTTACTCTACTCTACTTTACTCTATAAGTTGTTTGCCTATAATGCACCTTACTGTATATGGAACATTTAACACTTGATGCTTTTGCAGGGAAAGCAATAAACAATAATAGGCCAACAATAAAAACAAATGTGATAGAATAGAATAGAATAGAATAGAATAGAATAGAATAGAATAGAATAGAACAGAATGGAATAGAATAGAATAGAACAGAACAGAATAATGAAATAGACATTCAAAAAAAATAATAATATAAGGACATTGTTTTCAGTTTGGATAACAGTGTAACATTCTCTCTCTCTCTCTCTCTCTCTCTCTCTCTCTCTCTCTCTCTCTCTCTCTCTCTCTCTCTCTCTCTCTCTCTCTCTCTCTCTCTCTCTCTCTCTCTGCCTCCAGACTGGACAGAAATGCAGGCAGGAAGGAGAGGCAGGCAGGCAGACAGACAGACAGCTTGGCAGAGTATGGGCGAGTAGTCAGGGAGCAGAGAGATGGTGAAGGCTTGGTATTATAAGGCAGGGCAGACAGGGAGGTCAAGGCAAGGATGCGTAGGGTTGAGTTGGGGGTAGTGCACGGCAGGCTGTCTTCACGCATGGCTGGGCTGCTTAGGGTGAGTAGGCAGGAGTAACATGACATCATACCAGAGCGTTAAGATAACACGCAGAGGCCTCTGCTGTGGCCAACCGTATAGGGCACTCGCCTGCCATGTGGCTGACCAGGGTTCGATTCCCTGCCTGGGTCCTTTGCCGACCCCTCCCAGTCTCTCTCCCAATTCGCTTCCTGTCCACCTCTCACACTGTCCTATCAAATAATGTTGAAAAAGACCACTTTTTTAAGATAACACGCCGACTTGAACCATGTATCACGATTGTGCATCACGACTTTGCAAGAGGACGCGTCCTCCACAACTTCCTCTGGCAGGTTAGGTTTAGGGGTGGTTTTGGTCTGGGCACAATTTCGTCACAATTTTGCCATTTCCCTGACTTGTTTTGCTGTTCTTGGCAAAACTGAAGCGGCATTTAAGTTGTTTAACTGACAGGTTAGGATTAGGCATGGCAGGAAAACTGTGTGAACTTGGTTCACCAGACAAAAGTGCTCTCCCGCAGCGTTGAGGACCACGACTGCAAAGGCATCGCACCTCAACGAGGAATGCACTGGCGTGAAATAAATGTACCTTTGCATGATGCCACACTGGCAGGAGAGGAGGCAGGTCATGTGGGTTGGAGCAGGGCGAAGAGGTAGTGAGAAGAAGGGATGACTAGGCAGGGAGAGGAGGCGGCTGTGCAGGGAGGCCGGGATGGGTAGAGTAGGGTTCAGTGGAGCAGTGCCGATGGCCAGTCACGTTTCAGCAGTAGCACACGTCAGGGCGACGCAACGACAGCCAGTGCCACTATTGTATGGATTTGTTTGTTAGTTTATTTTTAGTGGACTATAAGCATATTCATTGCAGCATAGCAACCACCAATCACTAATTAATTGAATTCATCTGACACCCCCCCCCAAAACAAACAAACAAACAAACAAACACACAAACAAACGTCTTTGACCCATGAACACTAAATGCGGCGATGACCACTCCATTGCATTGGAACGAATGACTCAAGTCAGATCACTGACATGTTTAGCTGATGTAGCATCGTCATCAAGCGGTGACAAGGTGATACACATGTTATCCTGTACTAGGTGGCGGTAACACAACATCTATGAAAAACAGAGGATACCAGACCAAGGTGGACCGATGCCCAGAGTTGGGCCATGTGAAAAAGGCTAAACACAGCATCTAGCATCTAGCACAAGTCTGAGAGTCTAAAGCCACTTTTCCATATCCAACATAACCCCATCGTGTCGTGTCAAGCTGAGTGGTGGTGCTGGTGGGAGGACAGACCAGTGGTGTAGTCTACTTTTCTATGGTGGGTATACTGTATATTTGAGCATTTTTTGAAGTGGGTATACTGTATATATTTGTCCTATTCAAAATAATGGATCAATCAATTTTACTGTAAGTGGGTATACTGAAATCCCTGAAATTCAGAAGTGGGTATACTCCGTATACCCGTGTTCTACGTAGACTACACCACTGGGACAGGCGCAAGAGCGGGACACAGGTAGGCACAGGCCTGTTTTGGATACCAGATGGACATTAGCAATTGTGCCTACTGTAGATTGTGCATACATACTGTATATGTGCACATGCTCATTGATGTGCAATGTCCTGAAAATGAAAAGTAAAGTTGTGTTGGGCAGCTCAGAGCAGTGCTGTCTTTATGCATGGCTGGTCCTGGCGAGCTGGCTGGCCGTGGCTGGCTGGCTGTCCCCACTGGCAACAGCACAATTCCAGCTGCTGTCCCTCTTCATCAGCCCTGACGCCCCCTGACTGGATCCCAAGCACTCTGCACCACGACCGCCCGCCACAAGTCTGTTAGTTACGTAGTGTGTGTGTGTGTGTGTGTGTGTGCCTGTATGTGTGGCAGTGACTGTGTGTGTCTGTGTGCAGGGGCGCTGCCAGAAATGTTGGGCCCCATGAAAGATTCAAATGTTGGGCCCCCTTAAGGGCCCCTCTCAGTGCTTAGGCCCCCTTAAGGGGCCCTCCCGGTGCTTGGGCCCTTAGAATCTGTACCACTTCCCCCCCCCTAGCGGCCCCCATGTCTGTGTGTACACACTGTGTGTACCTGTAGCATGCATGTCCGTTACATGTCTGTTTATCAGTGTGTGTGTGTGTGTGTGTGCGTGTGCGTGTGCGTGTGCGTGTGCGCAGATGTTTGTAATCAAGAAGGTGTGTGTGTGTGTGCGTGCGTGCGTGCGTGTGTGCGCACTTCCTGCGTGCATGTGCGTGAGTGTGTGTGTGTATGTGTGTCTGTGTGTCTGTGTTCGGGTAAATGAGTAAGAATAAGAAGTAAACAGCTCAGCCTTCAGCCTCATGGGATAGTGGGACTACAGAGCTGTGACAGCCTTTACTGCGCTGCGTAGCATTAGCCTGCACTGCTGAGGGGATTTAACAAATCAAGTATGGAAACATAAATAGGCGAAAAATTGTGGAGTGTGTGTGTGTGTGTGTGTGTGTGTGTGTGTGTGTGTGTGTGTGTGTGTGTGTGTGTGTGTGTGTGTGTGTGTGTGTGTGTGTGTGTGTGTGTGTGTGTGTGCATGCTTTTGTGCATGCGTGTGTGTGTGACTGTGTGTTTGTGTGTGCCTGCTGGGACTTGTGTGTGTGCTTCTGTGTGTGTCTCTCTCGCCTCATCACTTGTACGTGAAGCACACAGAGCGAGAGAGAGAGAGAGAGAGACGAAAGAGAGAGAGAGAGAGAGAACAAAACATAAAAGAGGAAGAAACCGAGGAAGAGAGGGCAGGCGTTTCAGACACGGTTTTGTTCTCAGTACTAAATCATCCACTTGTAAGCACTGCAGAAGGTGCCAGAATTTAAAGACCACCATCATGAAATCTTTTTCATCATCATCTCACACACTACAGTGCACATCAGTTCAACACATTCAAAGACTCCTCCGTCATCCATCACAGATTATATTCCACCATCATCTTATCTTATCTTACATAGGTTGCTGTATAGCGCCCACGTTTCATGTCAAAAGTCATCACACTACAGTAGATACTGTGTAGTGCATTTTCCTCCAATTTAATTTCACATAAGCTTTGCAAAAAAATTCCAAATGCTTTGTGCAAATCTGCCTTTGACAGATGAGATCGGCAGGGTTATGAACTTCGCACGCACACACGCACGCACGCACGCACGCACGCACGCACCGCACACACGCACACACGCACGCACGCACACACGCACACACTGCACTGTCCTCAATTGTAGCATCATTAATTAAAAAGTATTATTGTGGTGTATATACCATCAACAGTTAGGCCTATCTTTTATTTAAGTATACTATTTATATATAAAGGGTACTCTTTCATTTGTAGTAGCACTATATTAGATTAGCCTGCATTTATGCTACTTATGCTGCTATTTATGCTTCAAACTACAGACACACTTAAACATCAACACTCTTAAACCGAATGTGCAGCCTGTCTCCTCAAGTGGATAGAGGGTGTTTTATTGGTTTCTTCAATTAGGGAGCACTTACAGCATGCAAATAATGCCACAACTTTGGAAGAGAAGCTTTTAAAGGGGCTTTTAATGTGCCCAAATAATGGCTTTCTTTCTTTAAGGGTGAAGTAGTCCTCTTCTTAAATTATAGGGTTTTTTTCTTGCTTTTCGGTTTCAGCAGTGCTGTGAAAATGCCAAGGTTTTCAGATTTGCTTAGCAACCACCGCTGGGTTCCTCTCCAAAAATAGGCCTGTGTCACACCTCCAGCTCATCATTATTATGTCCTTATTACAAAATTTCACCAAAAAATGGCTTAATACTAATAAAAGTGTCTTGTCTGACATTTACAAGAGTGACAAGACAACCTACCGTATATTGCTTCTTGTTCCCGTTACCGAACATCGGATCACAATGTTCATTTAATGTTCATGTTCATGTTCGTGTTCACGTTCATGTTGATTTTCAATTTCATACCAGACTCTTCCTCCTGTCTCCATGTCTGCTTATAGCTGTGGAATGAGGCTCTGGGGAACGTGTACCACGAGCAGGGTCGCTGACAGCTGATGCCGGGCCCAGGACAAAGTCATCTGAAAGGGCCCCCTATCCAATACATGCAATGTAATGGGGACCCAATTCTGGGCCCCATATTTCTCTGGGCCCGGGACAACATACCCCTTTGTCCCCCCTGTCGGCGGGCCTGTCCCGAGGGTTACTCAAGCACACTGTGGGAGTTACGGACACCTTTAATAATAACAAATGGATGGTACATATTGTCCCATTGAGCTAGGAGATGTAGAACAGGAGTAGGGTCATGGTATGACATGGTAAGCTCATGGCAAGACAAAAGTGGGAACATGAGACACAAAAACACAAACCTAAGACACTGAACCACACAGAAAAAATAGACATATCTCTGCATAATACTCCAGGGAAATACATCTTCCTCCAACAGTGTATGCATAAATTATAAATCTTGCAGTACTCTTAGTAAATCCAGTCTTACTGAACACATATTTATTATTATTTTATGATCATTTTCAGCCTATTGGGCCCAGAGTTCATATATATACATAAATTCTAGTAGGCCTACATGAATTTGTTAATTAATGGCACATTGTATTGTTGATTATGTGTGCGTGTGTGTGTGTGTGTGTGTGTGTGTGTGTGTGTGTGTGTGTGTGTGTGTGTGTGTGTGTGCGTGTGCGTGCGTGCGTGCGTGCGTGCGTGCGTGCGTGCGTGCCTGCCTGCGTGCCTGCGAGCGTGTGTGTGTTGTATACATTTAGTTTGAATTGCACATTGGAGTGTGGTGAAACACAATTTCTACAACATGAGCTAATGCCTGTTAGGCCTACATAGATTTTTGACACTTTTCACTTTAAATTCAACTTGATTTCAAGTGCTTAATTCAAGACTCAAGCGGGTACATAGTACTAGTGTATGTTTAAAATAATGAAAATCTGCATGACATTTCAATAGAAAATGATGAAAACCTGACTGGGCTTGGGCACTGCACCAGTGGCAGTTTGTTGACATAAACAAGTTCATCTGTGGCAGTCCACAAGCACAAGGACAGATTACTGCAGGGCCAGGCCAGGGGCCCATGAGCAATGGAGGCCCTGAAGCCTAATGCCTTGTTCGGACCAGGAGCGACCAACGCAAACGGAACGACGGAAGTCGTTATTTCTCCATGGAGGGTGCACGACCAGCGCTACCAGAGCGAATTCGCCAGGGGCGAAACTTCCTGAGCGACCCGAGCGAATTTTAACAATAAAAAGTCAGCTAATTTTATGGTAATGAGCTATGACGCGGTTCGGCGAAAACCAATTGGAATGTTCATATCAACGAATGTCCCAGGCTGTCAAGCCAGAGCCATTGTGTGATTAAATCAAACATGTCAATGCCGTGTCCAGAGCGAATACAGCGAATTCAAAGCAAAACTTCTTCTGCTACCTCCGCTACCAGGCAGCGTAGTTCGCTCTTGGTCTGGACAAGGTATAAGACTCTGCACTACATAAAACACTTAATTATTAGTCGCTGAGTGCGTTCATATGCAGTTCAGTATCCTGAATATGATCGGGATATTAAGTATCCAGAATTTGTGTTTGAATATATAAACATCTTTACCCGACTTCAGTATCCCGGATAAGCCCTTATTCAGTACTTTGAGAAATGGTGATATGCTAGGTGGAGTATTCCGACTGAAGTCGGGATACTGACGCATGTGAACACCTTATCCCGAAAACTGGGACTGCACACTAGGATATAACGCTCTGTTCTCATATAAAAACCTTATCCCAAATATGATCCTAACAGGATATGCCTCATATTGCCTTATAATATCGGGATACTGAACTGCATATAAACACACTCTATGTTTATGTGTTCTCATATAAATTGCACCTGAAACTACCATATTTAAACATTTTTTCTCGTGGGATAAAACCTTGGACCAGACAACGAAAGCTCTTTAACATCATCATGCCATTGAAGGGCATTATGTTGTCTGGTGGGGCCCATGTAGTTAGTAGAGTAGAGTAGTGGAGTATCATTTATTGATCCCAAGGGAAATGAAAGTGTCCGGTAACATACATAGGCCTTCATAAATACAGAAGACAAACACAGACATTACACACATCATTACACATATATTCACCATACAGCTCACGCTATACATACATTTAGCCAAAGTCAGATCTCACACACTTATACACACACACTTAGACCATAGAGTTTATTATAGAGTCAAAGCAGGGGGTAATGCTGTTTATGGAGTTGCTCTGCATGAGTGTGGCAATGGCATGCTGCAACACTCGGCAATGTCCAGTTGGCAGCCCTGAGCTTCAGACTCTGCAGCCCCAATGTCTTCTGCTCCAATACATCTGAGAGAGCGAATGAAGCCACAACCATGAGTGAGGCAAGAGCATAAATACAAGTTCAGACGCACACACACACACATACATAATTGTATTTGTATAGCACTGTTTCATACAAGGCATGTAACTCAAAGTGCTTAACAAATGGAAAAAAAAACAAAAAAAAACATTGTTAGAGATAGATTTAAAAGGAGAGGTATAGAGGAGAGGCAGAAAAAGCAGGAAGGCAGAGGAAGAAGAGATAGACAGAGAATGTAGAGTCATAAGGTCAACGTATGATAGGACCAGGATTCTTAGATGTGTAAGGTCCATAGTGGCTGGGCCTATCATAAGTCATAGATAGTCACACAGAGATTGGGCGCTCAGGTGCGGCCCCTGGTGGCATCAGGGGTGAGGAAAAACTCCCTTTCGCTTGATTCATAGTTTGTAAGGGGGAAAAAAAAAGCTCAGTGAAGTCTGAGAAAAAAAGAGACCCCCTATAGTCAGGAAGAAACCTCAGGCAGAGACCAGCGGCCACCTAGGGGAGCCCCCTGCCAGGGCTGGTTGCGAGTAGTAAGGGCGCTGCGCCAGCTGGGACACTATGACGCCTTGGCAGCTAGGAGTTGGCAAGGATGGGAAGAGGTGGGTCTTCAGCTGCTTCTTAAAGGAGTCGACGGAGGTGGCTGATCGAATCTCGATGGGGAGGGCGTTCCATCTCTTGGGCGCATAGCAGGCAAACGCGGCGTCGCCGATCTTCTTCTGCGGGGGGTGGGGGGTCCTTAGCAGCTTGGCATCAGTGGACCTGAGAGCTCGAGCAGGGGCATAAAAAGAGAGCATGTCTGAGATATAGCTAGGGGCAAGTCCATTTAATGCTTTAAATACTGTGAGCAGAATCTTAAAGTCGATTCTGTAAGAGACAGGTAACCAGTGCAGGTCTGCCAAGACAGGAGAGATGTGCTCTCTCATTTTGGTTCTTGTTAGGATTCTTGCCGCAGAATTTTGAATGAGTTGCAATTTGTCAATTAATTTTTTTGGGAGACCAGAGAAGAGAGCATTGCAGTAGTCTATCCTACTGGTGACAAAGGCATGAATAAGTTTCTCAGCGTCTTGTTGGGGGGCCAAGCCGCGCACTTTGTTAACATTTCTAAGATGGAAAAAAGCAGATTTTGTTATCTTGTTGATGTGAGGCTCAAAGCTCAAATCCGAGTCTATGACCACACCTAGGCTAGTAACCTTATCTTTAATGTGTATGCTTAGGTCACCTAGGCTTGAGTGGAGTTTTGCACGTTTTTCCTTAGGCCCAATGAGCAACACTTCAGTTTTATCCTCATTTAATTTTAGGAAGTTACTGTTCATCCAATCTGTGATTGCAGACATGCATTTAGTCAAGGCATGAATGGCAGTGGTTTGGCTAGGCTCGACAGAGATATATAGTTGAGTGTCATCGGCATAGCTATGAAAATCAACATTGTGCTCTCTGATGATGGAGCCAGGGGCAACATATAGAGAGAGAAGAGGAGAGGGCCCAAGCAACTACCCTGAGCAACTCCAAAAGGCACATCATACTTGTTGGAGACGTGTTCTCCGATGGTGACAAAAAACTGCCTTCCTGTAATATATGTTTTGAACCACTCTAAGACGTGACCGGACAAGCCTACCCAAGATTCAAGGCGGTCAATTAGTATGTTGTGGTCTATCGTGTCAAAGGCGGCACTGAGGTCGAGGAGGATAAGTGCTGAAACTTTGTTTGCGGCAGTGCTGAGCCTAAGATCACTTATTATTTTGGTTAGTGCTGTTTCGGTGCTATGGTTGGCTCTAAAGCCTGATTGGAATTTTTCCAAGATATCATTCCCAGCCAGATGTTGATTAAGCTGTTTAAATACAACTTTTTCTAGTACCTTGCTTATAAAGGGGAGGTTTGATATAGGTCTGTAGTTGTTTAAAGAATTCTGATCTAAATTTGTCTTTTTTAGGAGTGGCTTTACCATGGCTGTTTTGAATGAGCTTGGAAAAATGCCTGTAAGCATAGAGGTGTTAACAATTTGCAGTAAAGGTGCTGCTAAGCAACCAAGTATGTTTTTTAGCAGATGTGTGGGGATCGTGTCAAGGCTGCAGGTAGACTGCTTACTTTCCCTGACTATTTTACAGAGGTCGTCCTCTGTAATTGGACAAAACTTTTGGAAGCTCTCAGGTCTCCTAGGGGGGTTTAACCCTCCCCTCGGTGTATCGCCTGAGTGGGCGACAGAGATAGCTGCGTTTCCACCTTGGATGCCTTCTCTAATGTCGGCAATCTTTTTATTAAAAAATCTAGCAAATTCCTCGCACTTGGCATGTGATGCTGCATTTAGGTTGTTATTGCTATGTGTTGGATTAAGCAGGTGGTCAATAGTGGAAAAAAGAACTTTTCGCATTATGCTGGTTGTCTGTTATGATTTTGGAAAAATATGCTTTTCTCTCTGAGCGTACCGCATTATTGTAGGAGGAGATCTCATCCCTAAGGGATTGTCTATGGACTTCTAATTTAGTTTTCCTCCAAAGACGCTCGGTTACTCTGCATTTTCTTTTTAAGGCTCTAAGTGAGTCATTCATCCAAGGTGAATACCTAGCTCTGGTCCTTGTCGTCGTTCTAATTGGAGCTATGTTATCTAGAATTCCTCTTAAGTTGTTGTTGAAGCTATCAACCATTTCATCGGGTGTGCAGTGACCATAGTAGGTCGCCCGATTTGATGAGGTCTGAAATCTTAAGCTCAGCAGAGGCATTAATGCGTCGTCTGTGAATGACATTGTTGGGTGTGCTAATTTGTGTTGAAATGTCAAAATCAAAAAACACACAGTGGTGGTCGGAGAGGCCGACGTCCGTGACCGATATATTGTTGATATCAAGCGCATGTGAAATAACAAGGTCAAGTGTGTTGCCTTTCCGATGGGTAGGCTGTTCAGTGACATTCTGGACGAGACCGAATCCATTTAATGTGTCTAAGAAAGACTTGGCTATTGCGTCATCTGATTTATTTACGTGGATATTAAAGTCGCCAGCAATTATTGCTTTATCATAGTTAGTAAGTACGTCTGACATGAAGGTGGAGAAATCAGATAGAAATGACGAAGAGAATTTCGGTGGACGGTACAGAACAATAATAATCAGTTTGAGGTTTGCTTGGACCCTCATTGCCATGTATTCAAATGAAGAGAAAGAGCCCAGATTCATCTTAGTACAATTAAATTTGTTGGAGAAAAGTATGGCTACGCCTCCGCCTCGTTTATTTGGTCTCGGGGCGTGAAGGAATTTGTAATCGGAAGGGCAAGCCTCAATAAAAGTAGCCGCCCCGTCGTCTTTAAGCCATGTTTCGGTAAGAAGCATGAAGCTTATGTTTTTGTCCGAGACCAGCTGGTTTACTACGAAGCTTTTGTTGGTCAAGGACTGCACGTTAAGTAATGCAGCATTAACATTCAAAGTAGTAGAGCTATTGTTTATGCGTTCAGGTGCAATCGTAATTAGGTTGTTGTGTACACAACCAGAGGGTCTACATCTGCGAGCTTTCCTACGGGTAGTGACAGTGTGGATAGCATACATACACATACAGACATTAAACACAGACGCATACACAGACGCGTGCACACACGCGCATACACAATGCTGCCCCACTCAAACAAAAAAGCAGCCAGGCATGCACACTCAGTATACCTCCCACACACAGACACAGACACAGACACAGACACAGACACATTCTCTCTCTCTCTCTCACACACACACACACACACGCCTGTGTATCTCCGTAGGGAGAACCCGGGCCACGCACACGCGTGCACACACACACACACACACACACACACACACACACACACACACACACACACACACACACACACACACACACACACACAGAGAGAGAGAGAGAGAGAGAGAGAGAGAAGCATGCCTGAGAGCATCTCCAGAGGGGGAACCAGGGCGGGTGCCGAGTCCGACAGAGAAGCCTCATCAGCGGGGGAGACCCGTCTGGCTTGCCCTGCCTGCTCCCTCATTGTTCTCCCATCCCCAATGTGTGTGTGTGTGTGTGTGTGTGTGTGTGTGTGTGTGTGTGTGTGTGTGTGTGTGTGTGTGTGTGTGTGTGTGTGTGTGTGTGTGTGTGTGTGTGTGTGTGTGTGTGTGTGTGTGTGTGTGTGTGTGTGTGTGTGTGCGCCTATATAGTGTGAGTGTGCAATCTGTGCATACAGTGTGTGTTCGTGTGTGTGTGTGTGTGTGCATATGATGTGTGTGTGTGCATATGATGTGTGTGTGTGCATATGATGTGTGTGCGTGTGTGTGTTTATTTCTCGTCTACTCCCTCATTTGCTTTCTCACTCGGTCTCATTCTCCCCAGTGCCTGCTTGCTTGCGTGTGTGTGTGTGTGTGTGTGTGTGTGTGTGTGTGTGTGTGTGTGTGTGTGTGTGTGTGTGTGTGTGTGTGTGTGTGTGTGTGTGTGTGTGTGCGCGTGTGCGTGCGTGCCTGTGTGTGTGTGTGTGGGTGTGCGTGCGCGCGCGCGTGCGTGCGTGCGTATGTGCGCGCGTGTGCCTGTCAGCAATCCCCATCAGCCCTCCCTGTCACGCTCCCCAACCACAGCTGTCTTGCTGCGGGGGTGTGTGCTGCCTCTCCACGCCAAAACCATGAAAAAAAAAGAAACCCACCAAAGAGGCAGGGAAAGAAAGAAAAAAAGACACAGCCAGTGGACAGACTGGAGAGCCAATCACGGGGCTGGGATTTCAGAGGCTGGCCCAACATCCCCCCCTGGAGGTGGGAATCATTCGCTGCGTTTAGAGCAGTGCTTCTCAGCCTTTAGACAAATGCTCCCTTGCCCTAAGCCTGCCATCGCCCCCTTGACCTCATCATGAATATTAAAAAATAAAATGGACTAATGTCCCCCAATGGCAACTAAGTGCCGCTCCCGCTCAGTTGTGTCGGGCAGAGGCATGTGAAGGCAGGCACTCAGCACTGGGTGAGGACCAGAGAACTGGAGCTGGTGGGAAAGGGCAACCTAAACGAGCCAGTCTAGTGCTGTGCAGTCTACAGTATGCTGCTCATGGAAACAAAACATGAGTCCGACATTTCAAACAAATGTCATGTGTAGTTTCTTGGTTTCTGTCAACGGTTGTGCTCGTGCATGGTAATGCTATCATCATCTCTGACTTATTTCAGAGTCTAGGACAGGGGTCCCCAAACTTTTTTCTCTGGGGGCCACATTATCGTTCCTGACTGAGATCAGGGGCCGGGATCAATCATGTGGGCTGTATACGGCCTGTTATAGCCATAATTTCTAGCACGGCAATCGCCATTACACGCTGAAGAAGGGCACTGCCTGAAACATTCGTAGGGGAATAAACAGAGAAAAATCTGAAGAGTGCTGTCCTTCGCTTCCTTCATTCATAATTTCTAGCACAAAATAGTTCATCATTTCAAGTGATTTGCAAAAGAAGTGAGTAAGTATTTCACATGTTTTTCAATTTAAAATACCACAGTTATTCCTTTCAATTTCCAATAACCATGTACAAATGGCAAGTAAAGGTTAGAAAAATATGGTGATTGACAGTTTATGAGTGATACAATAGAAATGGTAGGTCTGTTTATATTACAGTGAGATGAGAAACTATCAAGGCAAGAAACTTCTGGTGATTCACAGTAAGTTAGTGAAAATAAAACTATAGGAAAGCCTGTTGATAAACAAAATAAAATATTAAAAATATATATTTTATCATTTTTTCTGTGAGGATTGCTTCTTTGGGCCAGTTCAAATGGTGAGATGCAGTGAGGTGGACGGCCGGTCAAAGGGGCCTGGCGGGCCGCATCCGCCCCCGGGCCTTAGTTTGGGGACCCCTGGTCTAGGACCTATGGCCTGGGGGCTGTTTACGGCCCATGAAGCCGTCTTATGCGGCCCACGATAAAATTTAAATCTTATGCACAAGAAATATGACGTGTTTTGTAAGGTAATCTCAGAAATTACATTTGCTGCACAATTAGATTATATTTTCAGGAGACCTAGTGAAAATTGGGTCTGTTGTAAAGGTGGCCACCTTCAATATAGGCCTGAAGAGTAGGGGGAAAATCCTGGTTTGTTTTCATAGTACGGTCCTTGGAGGACTTATGGAGGAAAATATGAAGTGGCCTCTCGAATGAAAAAGGTTCCTCGCCCCTGGTTTAGGTAATATTTTAACTGCAGCACCACCTTGTGGACAGATGCTGCAAGAGCATTGGTGACAACCTCCACTTTAGAATAGATAAACCAGACTGACTGTTGCAAAATTTCATTTCATTACATCACTCTGAGAAGGGGCTTTTATCTTGCGATTCACAATTGAGAACACACACTAGCTGATTAATTGAAACAGACGTTAATGAAAGCAGAGCAAATCCGAAGGCCTACAGGAAAACCAAACACTTCACACACACACACCTTGCCGTCATTTCACATCCATTTGTATTCCTGGAAAAATTATGTATGTTGTATTAAATACGCACACAGCAACAAACAAACAATAAAGTTTGAGTGAGGAAACACTAAACTAATAGTGTGTGTATAGGCTATGTGATTTGTATGAAGCATAAGTAGGCCTATTATGTGGGCAGTCATGGGTAACCAGGCCTCAGACTTGTATCCCAAAGGTTGCCGGTTCGACTCGATTGGTGGGGGTAATAATTAACCAGTGCTCTCCCCCATCCTCCTCCATGACTGAGGTACCCTGAGTATGGTACCGTCCCGCCGCACTGCTCCCTTGGGGCGCCATTGGAAGCTGCCCCCTTGCACGGGTGAGGCGTAAATGCAATTTTGTTGTGTGCAGTGTGCAGTGAACACTTGTGCTATGGTGTGCTGTGTCACAATGACAATGGGAGTTGGAGTTTCGCAGTTGGGCTTTCGGCTTTCGCTTTGCTTTCGGGATGGTGAACTTGTGTGTGTGTGTGCATGGAGGAGGTGGTGTGAAAAGGAGGCTGGCTTTCTCCACGCTGGCCCAGGTGCCCGCAATCATAACGTGTCCCTTATGGCAGGGATGTAAAACTTCACAACAGGCCAAAATCAAAATCTTGGATGAAGTTGTGAGCCAAATTTAATATTTACAGTATTTTTGTTAAAAATGCTCTGAAATTGTGCATACAGTCCACACACTTTATATTTGGAGCAAGGTAAATAACAGACTCCAATTATATAGGCCTATACGTATAGGCCTACTATCGCATACTTCTATGTGCCAGTATGTGCTGTTACATAGTCTGGACCCACTGATAAATTTTGTGGTAAACAAAATGCATTCAAACCACATTTTCTCTATATATATATTAATGGTGTTCTAGAATTGTAGAATGTGTTCTACAATGTACTAGCTCAGTACTGAAAGCTTTTTAACAAAGAAGATGAGTGCCTTGGATATCTTCAAAACCTTGTACCAAGTTACGTTTGACCAAAGAGCACCTTTGCACCAACTGGAAAGGACGACGAAGCTGAGGTGATCAAATGTCAGTCGAAGTGATTTCCGTATGCCAGCGGGTGGTTTCTGATGTATCCGGATTTATTTGCATAACGTATTTCATCTCTACTGTCTTGCACCATTACATTAATAGAAATGATTAAAACCGTCTTCAGACTTTAATGACCACACCCACTGCCGGTTGACTCCCACATAAACCGTCAGCCAGGTGTGTGCTATCAAGGAGAAGCTGTGTCAAGCCAGCTGTTTAACTGGTCCAAATGCTAGGTCGATACACAGAGGCCCTTTTGTTTCATTTGGATTCAGTGAGGCTGTGCTTGACATACAATATTTCCTTCAGAAGGCCTAACCAAATATGTCAGTTGTACTAAAATTACATTGCAACTGCCACACATTTTTTTTTACTACGCCTGGATGTACTCTTGCATGTGTGTGCAAAAAGTTTTCAAGATGTTTTGTAGCTAACTCAAGTAGAGGGCACCGCATATCCCCGTATATCACCGCGATCAACAATGCTTATTAATACACATTTTGAATTGTCTAGTTTTGAATTCCACACAGCTTTGGTTGCTTATGCCTATGCCTCGGTTGTTCTCTTTTTCTTTCATTGTGTGACGATTGTCTCCATCTGCCCTTATGTTATACAGTACTCAGGAGCAGGCTGCTACTCTTTCATTTCCTGTGTGATCAAATATGTCAGTCTGACAACACAGTAAATGTTGTGGTGTTAATTCAACACTTACATAGTTAATTTAAGTCCAAATGGACTCAAATGAACTCTCTAAGTGTTAAATGAGCACTGCAGAATTTACTGTGTATCTGTCTGTCTGCCGGTCTGTCTGCCTGTCTGTCTGCCTGCATGCGTAGCTACAGTATCTAAAGTAGAAGAACTATCTGTATCCATCCACATGATGTGATGCTGATGATGTGGCATGTTATTTTATTAGCTGCCCCAGTGGCTATTCCTGTTTTGCCCACTAGAGTGCACTCTTCACACTATAAAAGAAAGCCCCTCACATACGCCACAGTCTTTAGTTCATAGTTCAATGAGCCAATCCTTCAGCAGGCATTAGACCTTTTCATAAAAACATCATCAGCGACTCATTACCAGTGTCCTGACTGGAGCACTGTCTATCGCACCCCCCACCCCCACACCACCACCCCAATACCCCACCCCTGGGGACATGGAGACAAGTGGTCTCTGAATGGAGTTAGGTGGGGTGGGGGGCGCAGACATTGGGTTAAGCTGTTGCACAGGGGGCAAGGAGAGAGAGAGAGAGAGAGAGAGAGAGAGAGAGAGAGAGAGAGAGAGAGAGAGAGAGAGAGAGAGAGAGAGAGAGAGAGAGAGAGAGAGAGAGAGAGAGAGAGAGAGAGAGAGAGAGAGAGAGAGAGAGAGAGTTGTTGATAGTGGATTTTGCTTAAGGTCAGTTTGCTGGCCAGGCAGGTTGAAAGTGTGTTGAGGTCACACGACTGGAGTCAGGAGTCCAGTGAGTCAAGCAGGTCACTTAAAGGAAAAGCAATGATGAAGGTCCACATCACTGCTCTATGCTCCCAAACATGTGCCGTTAAACTTAGTTTGGGAGCAGTGTTGCAGACATTTATGCATATCAATCACCCTTCTGAATGATGTTGCTATATGCCTATAGGTCTACTGAAAATATCTATAGTGGGAATTGTTGGTGAAATTAAGCAGGGTATTGCTGTTTCAGGGAAGAAAAAACTCAGTTTAAAGAAGCATGTGTGGGTTTATGCCAATGCTCTTGTTTATGTGAACATTTTTTTTCAATGGTCTCTGTGCTACATGATGCGCATTTAGAAATCTTTTTAATAACCCACAACAATCCCCCACAATCCCCCCCACCGCCCACCTCATCACCATCCATCCCCACCTCTGCACACACAGTCACACACACACACACACACACACACACACACACACACACACACACACACACACACACACACACACACACACACACACACACACACACACACACACACACACACACACACACACACACACACACACACACACCATCTAAAACACACCAGAGAAGCGATACTTGGGAACTGTTATAATGAACAACTATGCCTTCAGCAGGGAAACATGAAAGGCCAGACACCAAGGAAACTCAAGACACCCACCTGCTTCTCTGACACACACACACACACACACACACACACACACACACACACACACACACACACACACACACACACACACACACACACACACACACACACACACACACACACACACACACACACACATGTCCCCGTTCCACTTGAAATCCTTAACACGACTCACATTCTCTCAACAGCCTGTAGTCCCATGCCTGACCTCTCGCTCTCCTCTCCAAAAAACTCTACACACACACACAAACTACACATACTACACACACACACACACACCCACACACACACACACACACACACACACACACACACACACACACACACACACACACACACACACACACACACACACACACACACACACACACACACACACACACACATACACACACACACACACCTCTCTTGGTGCACAGTAAAGAAATCTGCGTCTCAAGGCAACTCTCTCTCTCTCTCTCTTTCCTCCTCTCCTCTCCTCTCCTTTCTTCCCCTCCTCCCCTCCTGCCTTCCCTTTCTTCCTTTGGTATCGTTCGCTCCGGCATACCTGCCGTCGGGAGAAAGAGATAGGCCAGCTTTCTAGCCCTCTGACGGGATATATTAGCAGGTAATGTCACCAAAGAGGATTAAGACTGGATGACTGGAGGAGGAGAGGGAAGAGGGGGAGAAGGGGAGAGAGGGAGGAGAGGGGGAGAAGGAGAGGTGGAGAGGCGAGACAGTGGTTGTAGGGTGTGTGTGTGTGCGTGTGTGTGTGTGTGTCTATCAGTGTGTCTGTGTTTGCTTGCGGGTACGTGATGTGGAGGGATGGATATATGGTTTGGGGTTGGTGGAGGTGTGTGTGTGTGTGTGTGTGTGTGTGTGTGTGTGTGTGTGTGTGTGTGTGTGTGTGTGTGTGTGTGTGTGTGTGTGTGTGTGTGTGTGTGTGTGTGTGTGTGTGTGTGTGTGTGTGTGTGTGTGTGTGTGTGCATGCATGCGCTTGTGTGCGTATGTGTGTATGCGTGCATGCATGCACACGTGTGTGTGTGTGTGTGTGCGTGCGCGCGCGTATGTGTCTGTGTGTTCTCCTGCTACTGCCGGTGGAGGGGCTGAGATGGAGGGATTGGAAAAGGAGTAAATAAGCAGGTGATAGCAGGGAGGAGATGAGAGAAGAGAAGGAGAGAGCACTGCTCGCCCGAGGGGACGTGGAGGGATTAGACTCCACCAAAGACCCCCTCCGCATCCTGCTCACAGCCACGTCTAGGAGAGCAGAGCAGAGCTGTGTGTGTGTGCGTGTGTATGTGTGTGTGTGTGTGTGGGTG
>NC_085880.1:12428756-12433756 GCF_034702125.1 Engraulis encrasicolus | reverse complement strand
TAGCAGTTATCTACTGTAGTCATGCTATCTACTGCATATAGTTATGTTACGTTTTAATCCAACAACCTGCAATGCGTGCCTCATTGCAAAAGGGTGTTAATGCATCTTTTGCACAAATACTATCCACAACTGACTGAGAGGGTGATTTTATCTACAGAATGCCAGTGGCCAACGGTGGCAGTTAATGACAGCATAAATGTGTTTGTGTTAGTCCTCATGCCATACCACAAACCCCTGGCCAAAAAGGGGGATGGGTTGATTTCCTTGAAAGCCCTGATATTATCACCCCCCATCTATCTATCCTCCATCGCTATCGGCAGTGGCCTCTGTCAACGTTTACTTAACCCATCAGGGTATCTTTTCATGCCCGAGTGAATGGTGAGTCACATAGTCAAATGAGGCTCGCGCTGACGCCTCCGAGAGCCGAGGTGTATGGAAATCAGATTTCAGACGAGGTGGACGCCTTTCCCACTCGCACCCCACCCCAACTCCAACCCCTTTCACCACTGACCGCGATTCAGCAAGCGGGCTTTGACTAACATAACTGCCCTCTAATCTTGAAAACCTTTACTTGGATGAGACAAAAAAGATAAATAAATACACAGATTAAACATCAAGTGGTGTGAGCTTTAGAGACTGAGTGAGTGGCTTGTGTCTGCCACTGTGCAGCAATGACCTCAGTAGTGTCTGGAGTTGGCCTTGCCTTTTAAAGGTGGAAAAGGTCTTCGGCAATTCATGGCATTGACATTTCATGGAATTTTCCAACATCCACAGACAGATAGAGGTGAGGCTGTGCTAAAGCAGCTGCCCCTTTGCCCTTTTTGTCACAATGTACTCTGGTCCATGTTCACACGATTACATTCACATTTTGACGATCCAAAGCATGTGACAACAATGCCCCGACACAATGTATAGACTCTATAGTCTATAGCAGTGGTTCCCAACCTATGGGTCGGGACCCAACCTATGGGTCACCAAAGATCCACGGGGGGTCGCGAAGCTCTCTTGATTTTAAGGGGTTTCATTTTAATACCATATATAGCCCATTTTGAATAAATGACAAATGCATAGAAGCAACAAAATTTAAGTGCTACATTAAACATTTATTCTGTTTTTGAACAAAGACGAATTGAGGAATAAAATGATAACTAAAATGAGTTTTCGCAGCAGAGCGTATCACGTGACTCCCTCTCATGTGGGAGCTGGGTCACCAAAGCTTACAATGGTAAAAATATGGGTCCCTGAAGAAAAAGGTTGGGAACCACTGCTCTATAGCATAGTAAGGAGCTGGAAGTTCCACCTGGCCTCCAAAATGTCCACCTGTCCCCTAAATGGCCACGCCACTGCCACTATCATTTACCTTCAAGACCGCAAATAAGCCTTTATTGTATTATCTCGTGCGGGGTTTCTCAAACTGGGGTGCGCGGCCTGCTACAAGGGGGTGCGCGAGTTGAATAGGGCAATGGCTGAGATGTGGGTTGTTATACAAAATTAAGGAACATTACTTAGTTTATAATTGTTTCTTGGTGAATTGTATGCTGGAAGGATCCAGCTGAAGTGTCATTTATAACTCCTAGACTTGTTATGCAACAAGTTCCATTAATGATGGCAAAAAAGTCAGGTCTATTGGAAATGAGGATTGCCCAAAATGTGCGGCTGTGCAACATTTGCTTAGGGGGTGCGCGAACCACATTGAAATGTAAAAGGGGGTGTGCAGGGGGAAAAGTTTGGGAACCGCTGATCTCGTGCTACTGTATTACCAAGTACTATTTTATACATCTCACTTTCTGGCTTTAAGTAAAATAGTAAGTGTTGCATCATATTTGTGCAACCAGTGGCCTAAACCCAAGCCACTCTGTGTCTCAGTTAACTCTGTGCACGAATATGTGCCAGGCACGAATCAAAAACTAGGGAGATCCCCAGTTAGTGTAATTAAATCAAGGAAAATGTAAGCTGCATGAAGGGGGACAAAGGGGGAATTTATCTGGGACAGTCCCCGGACTGCCTGGGGGACACCTGGTCACCCCACATGGAGAGGGGCTCAGGGAGAGAGAGGAAGAAGAGAGAGGAAGAGAAAGAAGAGGAAACAGGGACAGAGAGAGAGAGCGAGAGGAGAGAAAGAAAAGGAAAGAGGGACAGAGAGAGAGAGAGAGAAGAGAAAGAGAGAGAGAGTGTGTGAGTGAGTGAGTGAGTGAGTGAGTGAGTGAGTGAGTGAGTGAGTGAGTGACAGAGCGAGAGAGAGCGAAAGAAAGAAAGAAAGAAAGAGAGAGAGAGAGAGAGAGAGAGAGCGAGAGAGAGAGAAAGAGAGAGAGAGAGAGAGAGGCCAAGATCAGCCGGTCACATATGTCCATGACACACCCGGCTCAGAGGGCCAGAGAGCGGAGGGCCGGGACGTGACAGGCTTGCGCGCGCGCGCGCGCGCGTGTGTGTGTGTGTGTGTGTGTGTGTGTGTGTGTGTGTGTGTGTGTGTGTGTGTGTGTGTGTGTGTGTGTGTGTGTGTGTGTGTGTGTCTGTCTGTCTGTCTGTCTGTTTTATCTGTGTCTGCGTGCGTGTGTGCATGCGTGCATATGTGCTTGCGTGTGTGTGTGTGTGTGTGTGTGTGTGTGTGTGTGTGTGTGTGTGTGTGTGTGTGTGTGTGGACAGGTATGCGATGCAGAGCACAGAAAAAAACTGGGGTCAGGTCAAGAGGAAGTGACCTGAAGGAAGGGGATGCAGAGGCGATGGAGGCTGCAGGAGGAGGAGGAGAAAGAGGTGGAGGAGAAGAAAAGATGGAAGAAAGAAGAGGAGAGGAGGGAGGGAAGGAGCAAACATAAAGGAATAAGAAGCGGAGGGGAGGGGGTGGCAGGTGGGGTGGGTATAGGTAAAGGGTAACAGAATCGGCTGGCATTGCAGTCACAGGGATATCGCTTTCCTTAAACTACGGCGAGCAGGGAGCGCAAGATTAAGACACGGCTTGCTGAGCAGCACCCCCTGTGATGCATCGCTAGGCCGGACCAAGGACCGAGGACAGAGGACACAGGATCGAAGACCAAGGCTCGCGCGAGAGAGGTCCAGTCCCACACCAGATGCCCCGCTCACAGTTACACACTCCCAGGGCTGAGTTGTCTGTGACCACAAACCGGTCCAAGCATTTTTGGGCATAGACCAGCCCCTCAGCCCCACCCCATAATACAACTATGATGGCTCAGTCTGCTGTGTATTAATTCGTTAAGGCACAGACAGCATTATATAATTGCTGTTACCAGAATAGCAATACCCAAGTCGTATTGCATTACTAAAGGCCATAAGTTATGTCATAGTAGTGTAATTCAATTCAATTCAATTCAATTCCATTCAATTCTTTTATTGAGGGATAGCCCTTTGAGATGTTCCATCTATTTTTCGAGGGGGTAATACTATGGTAGTTCCCTTTTCAATGAGCATGGCGTTGCACTGGTGGATCGGCGTGCACTGTGGGACTACGGATGGACTGATGGGCCGTCCCATCTAAACGGTGGGCTGGTCTCTAAGGGAACATTTGAAACAAACACACAAACGAAAACCAAAACCAAAAGCGTGTTCCCCTGATGACTGTCAGCCCACCGGGAATATGCCCTGTATTCCGGATAATCAGCCCAGCCCTGCACACACTCCACAGTGCTCACTGCTGACTCGCACCACACTGCAAACACCAGCTTAGTCTTCCGGTGATCCTGATCCAGAGTCACCTGTTGGGAAATGACAGATTGATTAAATACAGCCGAGTAACCAAACAGCAGTAGTGGTAGCGCCAGAGATTCTTTAAGTATATAGAGATATGCCAACATAATAGGTTGCTATGGGCACCTAACATGACCAGGTTCCGGTCTGCCTAAAGGGCCGTGTCATAATACTCCTACTATACAATGAATAGAAAAGTCCTTAGGTCTGCCTAAAGGGGGATCCCCCCCACCACCTTGCATTAATAGAACCCGGAAACAATGGGCCAATGGAACCTCTCTCTCTCTCTACTCTTTCTGGTAGTGCAGAGGAAGCAAACTAAAGTGGAGGCTATTTCCATGCCTAATCCCTATGTACACTCTTGAGTACTATATGGGGAGATCCGTAACCCCTGTGATGATTAAGTGCATAGAAATGCAAACAAGAAACCAGTTTGACGTTTGGGAACAGGGCCGTCACCAGACGTTTTCAAATACCGAGGTCAAATACTGCGTGCTGTAGTGCATATTGTACATTTAGAATGCTTCAAACACTTCAGTCAAACTCTTACGTTTGTTTTCATTAATCACTGCCTTGAGGATGAATGGGGATGGCGTATAATACAAACTGAATTTATCATTGTTGATCATAAATCGATTTTCATCATAGATACATTTTACATTACTGGAAAAAAAATTACAGAGGACATGACCTCTGCGTCCTCAATGGTAGTTAAGGCCATGTTTGGGAAAATCATTCATGCCAACTGCTTACTAGCTCTGGCTGAGTCATATGATGATTCCTGCTGACAGTCAAACTTTCCTCCACAAGTATCCTAAAAAGCAATGACACACTATACGCTGTGTTTTCCATGGAACAATTTGTTGTTGAGGCCTCAAATTTCTCATGGAATAGTGGTTAGAAAGCAGACAGACCTGCTCTTATGAATCACCTTAATCTAACTACTGTATGTGTATCTTGTATTCACTTCCTCTACTTTACCATGCACGCTATGGGGTTGGCAAGTCGGTCCGTCAGCAGGGCCGAAAACGTCACTTCCGGATCCATTCCGGATCTATTCGTTATCAACTCCCTTGCCAACCCCATTGAGTGCTTATGGTGTATGAGTGTCTTGTGTGCATGTTCCTACCTTAGGACAACGGATGAAATTTACATAAATACAAATATACTTCACATATTTTTTTTACTGACGTGTATTGATTCATTTCCATTGTCCTTATGCGTTCAATAAAGAAAGACAGAAAGATAACCATCGGCCTACAAAATTATATTAACCTCCTACATGTTGATGGGCCTATTCA
>NC_085880.1:12418756-12421256 GCF_034702125.1 Engraulis encrasicolus | reverse complement strand
CGTTTTTGCAAGCTAGCAAGGTGGCTTGTGGAGAAACGAGAGGGTCTTCCGGGTTTCTCGTGTATTAGCGACTCTGATTGGCTCCCTCCTCCTGCTCTGCACAGAGATCTTCTAAAGTTTGAGTTGCCACTTCCCCGGGTGGTACTGCACTATAGGGGCGCCAACGGAGGCATGCATGCTCCATTCAGGGCAGTGACCCCTAGGCGAACTGCAGGGTTGACCAGAGTGGCCAATCTCTATGTATGAGGCTTTGTGCTCTGTGTGTATCTGAGAGTAGCAACCAGCTGATTGCTAAGCTAAGCTAGGTTTCGGGCCACCAGGCGTTGCTTGTTTTGAAAACAAGCAGAAAAAAAATACTCCACATGATTTTAGAAAAATGGGTCGACATAAACCTTCATGGGCAACGCCTTCTTTCGATGTGACGCAACACAGAAAGGCTTTCATGATCCGCTCGTTTATCAGCATTATTTATGTCAATTGGGAAACACCGGGAAACACAGCCAGATGAGGTGACGATTTTCAAGTGAGTAAAAGGAGTGAGTAAAACTGTGTTTTATCGGAAGTTGGCCTTTAAATGTAAACTTCACACACTGTAAATCATCTCACATCTCATGAGAGTGGCGTGTGTGTGTTTGTGTGTGTGTGTGTGTGTGTGTGTGTGTGTGTGTGTGTGTGTGTGTGTGTGTGTGTGTGTGTGTGTGTGTGTGTGTGTGTGTGTGTGTGTGTGTGTGTGTGTGTGTGTGTGTGTGTGTGTGTGTGTGTGTGTGTGAATGCATGTGTGTGCATGTGTGTCAAGTCTACTGCCCCAAGGCACTCAGAAGGGTTCACATAGCGGTAATCACGTAAATACATCAAGATCCCATCCATTGATTTG
Source organism: Engraulis encrasicolus (assembly GCF_034702125.1). NCBI lineage: Eukaryota > Metazoa > Chordata > Actinopteri > Clupeiformes > Engraulidae > Engraulis > Engraulis encrasicolus. Next base: position 12,420,382 of record NC_085880.1, on the reverse strand, counting down.
CATGTAGGCCATACAGAATGGCCTAGACCAATAGAAAAGACAGCTTTACTGGACCCCACATATCTATATGGAGTCTATATGCAAGGAAACCAACGGCCAGCACATATGTACACAAACCAGGAGCTGATTTTAAGATAGAGATTCCTGTAAAACCCTGGAGAGTCCACACACTGTAAAAGAAAAACAGCATGGTTTAACTTGAAAGCTTCCTCAGAATTTCAAGTTAATTTAAATCCTTATTGTAAGTTGTGTGGAGCTTTGAACACAACACTTCAATTCAAAGCTTCAGACAACTGATAATACGGATTTTAAATTGGAATTCTGAGGCAGCTGGTAAACTTCCTTTTTTTTTTAACAGTGCATGCATTATACATATTTTACACGTATATGTATTGAACATGGGCAGCCAAAGTCCCATGGTTAGAGAGTAGGACTGTAGATAACAGGGTTGCAGGTTCCATCCCCCCTTACCAATCCCTTCCTCACTCCATGGCTAAAGTGACCTTGAGAACCTAAGGCACCTAACCACACATTGCACCAAGGACTGTGCCCAATACCCTGTAATATCTGTAAGTCGCTTTGGATAAAAGGGTCAACTAAGTGTAATTTCAATTTCAATTTAATTTTAATTTCAATTTCCTTGTATGACCTGTGCATATGAGGTAACTTACAACAAAAGCTGACGTGACTTGACTTGAAGTGTGATGTAATGCAGCGCAGACTGGACTGGACTGGACTGGACAGGAGAGAATATGGACAGACTGAATGTAGATGCGAGGGCATCAACAGGCAGCACATAGTACATGCATAATACATAGTCAGGGGTGGAAAAGTAACTAAATACTTTTACTCAATATTGTACTTGAGTAGCTTTTATGAATACTTTGTACTTTTTAAGTAATTTTTTAAATTAATACTTTTACTTGTACTTGAGTATATTTTGACCCAAGAACTTTACTCAATTACACTGGAACCTGGCCTGAGTACTGAGTAAAAAAAATTGACTGAGAGACAAAATGCCATGCACAATAATGCCACAATCCGCCGTAAATGAAAGATTGTGCAGGATGGCACACAGCATTTCCACTATTTTACTATCTTGTATCAATGTATTGGATGATGGCTGGTGCCAAGCAAGAGATAGAGGTTATGGAGGACGATATTCAAGAAAAATAAACATGACATTCTCAAGAGGAAAGCTAATTAAAAGTAACTAAGTACTTTTACTCAAATTACATTTTAAGTTAAGTACTTTTTACTTTTACTTGAGTGGATTTTTAGATAGGTACTTTTACTTGTACTTGAGTAGAATTTAGGCAAAGTAAAGATACTTTTACTTGAGTACACATTTTCTGTACTCTTTCCACCTCTGTATATAGTGCATACTCACCAAAGGACTGAATTTCTCTGTCAGACATACCTGGACACTATTTCTATTAATTATCAATAACTAACACACGCTCACACACAGCGAGGGGAGATTTTGCACACACATCTTGGGAGTTTAACAGGAAATGGAGCACAAATTAGTATCTCTGCTGCATCATGGGCTATGCTGTTACAGGGCATAGTGACAGTCCAGGGCGTTTGGAGTTTAGGGTGCCCACATCCACAAAAAAACAATAA
>NC_085880.1:12411256-12413756 GCF_034702125.1 Engraulis encrasicolus | reverse complement strand
CTGTGCACTTCACCTCAATGTTTGGAGAGATTTTACAGCTACGCAGGCCACATTTGCCTTCCTGTCACAACCTCCCTCCCTCTCGCGGCCCTAAATTCAGCAATTGACAAACAGAGAAGTCGAACGACAGCCCCACACCACCTGGGCCTTCCTCTTAACCTCCATTGTCACTTTATCTAACCTCGTGTTGTCGCACACCAACTGACAGATCTATAAAACCTTGAACAGAATTAAAGTGTGGTAAAAGGCCCGGTTGTGGAGAGCTGAAATGCAGCATTGTCTCTCTCTCCTGGAGTCATCAATAAGTCTCCATTTTGATATTTAACCCGTTCTGCCTCTAGGTGGCAGCAAAAGTCACACATTTTGATATTTCTTTCTCACTTCCTTAATATCATACAGTATAGTATATTTATTTTTGTATGTGTACACACACACACACACACAAAATAAGTTAAATATCCAAATAAATGAGGTTTACTTAGAGAGCACTGGGCCGTGAAAAACACCCCCCACAAAATACCGCATAAAGAAAAAAATGACCAGTGTGTGGTGAATCCCATGTGCATGCCAATATGGCCAAAGCGCACCGCTTGCATTGTCGCAGCAACACTGCAACAATGGCGCCCCTATCTTATCTAAGAGAGGTACGTAAGCATCTGGTTTGCCCGATCTTGTTTGCGCAGTCTGTGGTTCTCTCTGGCTCCTACATATCAGTGTGTTATCTTGGAGTGCTGTGGACTGCCTGCTCAATAGGCAGCTGTGACTCTCTAAGAGCGTAAAAATGATAACCAGTAAAATATGATAACAGTGCGGACGCCACACACGCCGCACCACACAAAAATCTGACGCCAGGCCAGTCAGCCAGCAGTCAAAAGGAATAGCTCAACAGCACAAAATTAAAGTCAAACCAGGAGGAGCGACAAAGCCAGGCTGGAAACTGAACTGTAAACTGTAAACCAGGGATGGCAAGCTCAGGTCCGGGGGCCAAATCTGGCCCGCAGGGTCATTTTCTTTGGCCCTCATGATTATTTCAAAGGTGTGTTACAGTTGGCCCACATATACCATTAACATATAGTAACATGATATGAACATGAAATTTGAAGTATCATAGGAATTTAAGTGGATAAAGGCCAAACCCAACATCTCCCACTCATAGGCCTACAACATAATATATTCAGGCATATTTAACCTAACATGTACAAGTGTTTGGGAAATTTGCTTTTGAGTTTTAAATGTGTGTGTGCACAATTTTAGCCAATTAAAAAAATAAACATTGTGTTTGGCCCGCAGCTTCATCCCAGATTTTAATTTTGCCCCCCTAAAATTTGAGATTGACATCTCTGCTGTAAAATAAACAAATCAACACAGGGGCCAACGATGAGACTCGAAGGGCAGAATGAGCGAGCGAGCGAGTGAGTGAGCGAGTGAGCGAGTGAGTGAGATGGGAGAGAGGAGAGAGAGGGGGTAACGGAGGTGGAAAGGTGCAGACATTTCAGGGCAGCAATTGCAGAGAAATGTGCAGCATCTCCTAATTGATACGAGCAATCTGTCTGAGACTCGGCTGCCTCTGTCTGCTGAGGCTGAGGCTGTCTCCGGCTAATCGCTAATCGCCCGCCTAGCATCCCTGCACAAGAAACGCTCATTATCCCCCCAGCCCTGCGCAACAGGAATGCAGCTGGATTGCTCATCAGTGGCTGGCAGAGACATGTGGGGGGGCAGAGAGAGAGAGAGAGAGATAGAGAGAGAGAGAGAGAGAGAGAGGGAGGGAGAGAGAGAGAGAGTGTGTGAGAGAGAGAGAGAGCAAGAAAAGAGAGAAAGAACTCTTACTAAAGGGGAGTTTGAATGAGGTGGTGAGGAGGAAAACAAAAAGGGAGAAAGAGAGAGAGAGAGAGAGAGAGAGAGAGAGAGAGAGAGAGAGAGAGAGAGAGAGAGAGAGAGAGAGAGAGAGAGAGAGAGAGCAAGAGGAGATACAGTAGACATACCGGCCTCTTCTCTTCTCCGTTTGCCCTTAAAGAGTCGTGTAAAAGTGTGGCCGGGTATTGGTAATGATGACGGGATCAGTGTTTTTGTTTGTCTTTTGTCACGCAAGGCCTGGAGGACTGCGCATTCCCCATCCCCGCTCCCTGGCAACCGCTCAGGCCTGACTCCTGTGGCCTTTGTGCCTCGCTCGCACGCTCACTCGCCTCTCTCTCTCTCTCTCTTTCTTTCTCTCTCTCTCTCTCTCTCTCTCTCTCTCTCTCTCTCTCTCTCTCTCTCTCTCTCTCTCTCTCTCTCTCTCTCTCTCTCTCTCGCTCGCTCGGAGCGGAGGCAGGCGGTCAGCAGAGGCCCCCCTCATTAGCCATGCACACAACACATGCCTTGCACATGGCACTAATATGATAATGACATTGGCCAATGACGACTTGCTTCTAACCTGCCCCGTCCAATTAAAAAGAGAGAGAGAGAGAATGGACACAATAAAATCCTTTGAAATCTCTCTTTCTGTGTGTGTGTGTGTGTG
>NC_085880.1:12403756-12406256 GCF_034702125.1 Engraulis encrasicolus | reverse complement strand
ATGTACTCCTTATATTGCCGTACAAAGGCAAGGTGCGGTAATTTGAGTTTATACCGAAAATGATCTTCATAACACCTCTTTTTATGTTGTGACAAAGCCTCTGGGTCAAAATGTGTCCCGTTTTAGAAATATTGCTCTGTCACATTTTCAGTGACTACAATATCCAACCGAATACCAATTCTTTCGATCCATTTTTCCCGGTTTCACTGCTCCTATACTCAATGTTTCAACCTAGACTTACTTGTATGTATGTGTGCAGTTATACGTACAGCCTACCACCCCAGGGATGGTGACACCTGATCCTGGTTGTGGACCAATATATTAACTTTCATTTTTTAGCTGCTGCTTTACAAGCAAATGATAGATTATAGTTTTGTGTAATTTGCTTACACACGTTTTTCACACTTGTGGAGCTTAATTCCTCCAAATCATTCACACAAATTGAGGGTACGGCTCACACAAAATGCAAAACATCTTCTCACTCCACCAAAATGAAGTAGAATTTTCGAAACTCACAGAGAATTGTGTTTATTGATTTGCACGTATCATGGATGAGAATTACTGGTATAGGTTTAGAAATAGCTTCACTTAACTTTTTTATGCTGAAATGGTAGACAAAAAAAACAGTAAGCCTACCACATCAATTAATCCACATCACTCAATTCTATTTCAGTGGAACTTCCCAGTAAACCTCTTTACATGGGGAAGAACAGTGGCACATTCACTATTTCCAGCTAAACGTTATTGTCCAAAGACCGGAGGATGGCGTGTTGCTTTGCATGGTGGGAGCACACCAAACAAATGCAGTTTATGTATGCAAAGGCCTTGCGAGCGATGCAACATTCAAAACACTCAGCCAGCGCTTACCAGGAAGCCCTCATGCCTTTTTTTTTATTTCTGAGGAACATCGCCTAAATCTCCACATTGTTTTTGCTCACTTGAATCATTTGCCTGTTTGACCGCCAACATCAATCATCAAAGATGCAACTGTTTTATTAAGTCACTGACCCTTGATGTGTGTTTTTATGTTCCTGTATTTGTGACAAGAGTGAGACTACTGCTGTTTGTTGTTGCATGAAAAGTTTGTGTGTGTGTCTTTGAGTGTGTGTGTGTGTGTGTGTGTGTGTGTGTGTGTGTGTGTGTGTGTGTGTGTGTGTGTGTGTGTGTGTGTGTGTGTGTGTGTGTGTGTGTGTGTGTGTGTGTGTGTGTGTGTGTACACATGCATGCGAGTGTCATCACATAATTTTCATATGTGGTTTCATTCAGGAGGTTACAGAAACCCTTAACCCAAACAACAAATTATCGTGAGCACAGCAACTCATTACAAAAGACTACATTTTGTGGCCTTGATGTGGCCAACCGGTGGGGCACTCGCCTGCCATGCGGCTGACTCGGGTTCGATTCCCGGCCCGGGTCCTTTGCCGACCCCTCCCCGTCTCTCTCCCAATTCACTTCCTGTCCACCTCTCACACTGTCCTATCAAATAAAGTCGAAAAAGACAAAAAAAGACTACATTTTGTGTTCAGGATGTAGCAAGATACAACTGTACCCTTGTTAAATGTATGACAAGACCATGAGAAGAACGTTGAAAGTATTTTGCAGGGGGCTGGTTAAATGTGTTGAATGGTTAGTGCCTTTGCACAATGGGTGATGGAGAGAAGCAGAGATGCAGAGGAAGAGAGAGAGAGCACTTTGCGTACACTAGGTGGTGCCCCATCACTTCTTGGAGTGAGAAAACACCACGTCTCCCTTCCACCTCTCCTGCGACTCCGAGTGGTAGTGCTGCTACTACTACAGCAGTACTCTCCCTAACCAGTAAAACACAGACATACACACAGACCCAGCCAGCCGAGCACAGAGACTGCATATAAAGATGGATAAGAATACTTTCATCAAAACCCAGCAAAGGTACACAATCTGTCACAATCATAAACACAACCGCAAGGCCTGCATAAACTCAACGCCATGCACCACCCACCACCAATCATGAAGAACAACATGCCGTCAGTGCTATTCTACCAATTTGTGTATTCAGGGCCGGCGGTAGGCATAAAGGCAGACAAGGCGGTTGCCCAGGGCACCAAATGTCTTGGGGGCACCATAGTTACATCTGGAAGTACCACAGAATTAGAACATCAAGCCAAATAAACCATTAAACTTTACATTGACAATGACTATTCATGGGCATTCAGTAGATATGTACCGTAAGTACTAGATCAGCTGTGCTTTACCAGATTTACGACGCTACTGTATGTTTAGAGATGCCAATTTCTAAATCCACAAAAAGGAAAGTGCGGGTTCGCCTAGGGTACCAGACTGACTAGAGTTGGCCCTGTGCGTATTCCAACATTGTTTCTTGAGCAGTGACATGTTGCTTTAACAAAGCGACAACCATGGCTGCCTGTAACAAATGAGGTGAGACATTAGAGCGTCTGATTGGTGGAAAATAGCAGGTAAAACATGGCACATTCTGACACAGCATTTATATCAGTTGTGGATA
>NC_085880.1:12388756-12398756 GCF_034702125.1 Engraulis encrasicolus | reverse complement strand
TCTCTCTCTCTCTCTCTCTCTCTCTCTCTCTCTCTCTCTCTCTTCCTCTGGCACTTCCTGCTCCTCGTTCGCTCGTTCGTTCGTTCCATCGTTCCTCCTTTGCCGGTGTGAATGTCACTTCGCTTCCAGAGGATTTAATGTTGCTTTTAACCCGCGCCGACACGTAATTACCTCGACATTTACCCTACATTAAATCAACTCCCTAACAGCTGATTTATCTCTGTGACTTTTGGTATTGCAGCAGGCGGCCAGTAATTATGCATGTTAATAAGTGTCTCGTGCCACGCTGGAAATGGCTCATTGCTTTTGACTGATATGTGCAAATACAACTGGCTCGATTCCGGCGGCGCGGCGCGGCGCGACACACCCCTCGTCCCCACAACTGCAAATATTCACTTATTTGCGTAATGCGCTCTGCTGCCGTTGCCGCGACGATGGAGTCGTTCAGGCTGGGAAGGACAGGAGGGCCATGAAATGAGGCGCGGTGACTCTCGGCTCTACTCCTCCGTCTCTCTTCATCTCTCTCTCTCTCTCTGGTGATAACTGTTGCCATAAAATGAGACTCTCAGCTTCTCTTTCTCTCTCTCTCTCGTTCTCTGCAGTCACCATTGTGATCACCATTGCCATGAAATGACGCGTGGTGACTCCCGGCTCTACTCCTTCATCTTGCTTTCACTCTCTTTCCATCTCTCTCTTTATCTCTTTTCTCTTTCTCTCACCCCCTCCCGCCTCTCTCTCTTTCTCTATCTCTCTCTCTCTCTCCTCGTTCTGCGGTGATCAGCGTTGCTGCAGGCGGTAGGGAGAGATGGGAGATCGGAGATGGAGGCGAGTAACGGTCCACCGGGGACTCGTCAATCAACCCCAAAATGGCACCTGAATTGAAATTTCATCTGCATTTGAATTAGCAGCGTTATTCGCCAATTTAGCTCAGAGTGAACATTTTTCCATTGGAGCTGGAATTAAATTAGAAAATGAGTGAGCCTTTAATTTCCAAGATTATAAATCACGGAATATAATTCACCTCTCCGTGCCTTAAGGGCAATCGCATTATCCTAAGCGACATTTTACCTCGCAAGTGGAAGAGTTGATGCTGTGATGGCTTGGTGTCACACAAATCACACAGTTTTCCGGGGAGTCGGCTGGAAAGTACTGTACAGTACATCTTTCCGCCCAAATGACACACGCTGTGAAATGGCTGGCGCCGTTCCCTTCACCACAGCTCAGCTCTCGTCTACCGACATCTGATGAGGCCTGTCGAGTTAACAAACATCCAAGGTTGACACTTGCAGACACACACGCACGCACGCGCACACACATGCGCACACACACACACACACACACAAAATCACATACACACACACACACACACACACACACACACACACATACACACACACACACACACACACACACACACACACACAGAACGGCCTCATCTCCACCCTGCCTGAGTGGACCCTTCACCTTTCTGTATGAAGAGATGGGTCACAGACAGATGCTACGAAACTTAAGGAGTTAGTGAAAGAACACTCTATTCTTAATCCACTCACTGTAAAGTCATCCGCTCCGCACACACTTGACAGCCAGGGATGGAAATACCTTACACACATTAAAGCAGGCCTAGCTATCACTTTCCACACACCTCAAACTATCCCTTAAACATCACTAAGAGATTCTTAATGCATTTCTTTAGAGGAACGTAATGTACCTCCACTTCAGTATTAGGCTACATAAGTACATGATATTGCAATTGCATACCATAAGTGCTTCCTAAAAGGGCCAATGTATTTTCTTGAGTGCAATACGGGCCCCATAATAGTCTGTCTACTAGATGTGAATATAGTAATCGATTTGTATCGATGTATCGATCCTACAGACAGCGATTAAAGTCTACAAGAGAATCAATTAATCATTATTAATCGATTCATCCATTTTTTGTAATTATTTCACTCAAAATGCATGCAGATATTTCAGTTTTGTTCATATATTCAACATTTCACACATAAACAAATAAGAAATCGATATTGAATCGAATTGCCACAAAGGCTCAGATTTAGGCCTAACCCCCTACTGTGTCTACTGTACGTATATGCTTCCAGCTCCTTGAGAAGATGAGGTTATCTAAGACATCTTGATGTGGTCATGTGACTCACTGGCCAGACTTTGGCCTCTGTTGTGTTTCAATTGACTTTCTCTTCTCCATTCAAACAAACGCAATTCATTTTAAATGACAACAACGCCGGCCTGCGTCTTGTCATGTGTCTGTGGACGACTGGGTCTTCATGCCCCAACCGCCACTGCTTTGTATCGGAACCAATTGAAATAAAGCGGCCGCGCGTTTCTTGAAAGCATCAAGAGTGCACTGTGTCAAGCATTGATGGCAGGCAGCATCCTCTAAAGCTGAGTTGACTGTGACACTGTCCATGGAAAACGCACAGTTCCCATTCCCTTTCTAGCATTTATATGCCCGATAAACATTTTTCCCCCTGCCGCCGCTCTCTCCGCTCCTCTCCTCTCCTCTCCGCCACCGTTTAAATCTCAGACATCAAATCTCCTGTGGCAACGATGAGCGATGGTACAGATAGCCGAGACAACAAACAGAGTAATAAGCTTAACGTCGGCGCACAAAAGAGCCAGGGTTTTTATTAGCTATTACCCATATCATAGGATATGAAAAGCACCACGCTCGTGATTGCTGTAAACGGCCATGCAGCTTTTGCATTAACCGGTCAGATTGTAAAATACGATGCGATCTCTTGCGGCTGACGGTTATTGCCTAACCAGCCCGCCTGTTCAGCTTTTGCAGCCAGTGCTTAGACCTTATTAAAAATGAATCAGAGCCCTTTAAAGCCAAATAATACATCGCCTCCATTAGCGTCAGAGATCTGGGGGAGGTGATAAATATTATTTGTGAACAGCAGAGATCCGGTGCAAGTCACAAAGAGAGAGAGAGAGAGAGAGAGAGAGAGAGAGAGAGAGAGAGAGAGAGAGAGAGAGAGAGAGAGAGAGAGAGAGACAGGAGGGGACAAGGCAATGCGCAGCATTCATGTCCCATTCACATACCACACTATCTGACATACACAACCATTGGGACACAGTAGGCCTATCTAATCACATTATGCTAACCTACCATCTCCATAGCATACTTATGTACAACTAATAATAATCAATGATTAAATTATCTGCTCTCCAGAGCATGGTGTCATACTCTGTACGCCTGTCTCTATTGGGTTGTGCAGTCAGCCATGATAGGCCTATCACTATCATGCTGTATCACATATAGTATGCTGAAGCACCATCTCCAAAGCATGGCCACTGATATACAACCATTGTGCTTCATAATTAGATATAGTAAAGCTAGCAGAGGTCAGGCTGAGGACTAGCATGCAACACACAGGAGCAAGGACAGAATTGTATATTTGTCCTGTTGAACATGAAGCTCAAACCATCTGGATTTGAGAGGGAAAAATAATATTAGTTTTATTATTCTTGTACATCTGTTTGCCGACTTATACACAACACAAAAATGTTTTTCTTTTTTTTAAATTATATCCAATGGCAATAGCCTTAAAGTCATAATGCCGCTCTGCTTGAGCTTGTACTGTATGTACACATTAATATGTATCTATATACATATGCAGTCTATGTATATATTTCAAGTGAAATAAAGCGCAATTATTTTTAAATGCTCACAATCTAGCAAAATGTAGACATGTATGCACAGTTATCCGACAGATAGTGGCCATTACCTAGGCAACCCTGGGTGACACTGTTCGTCACCGTGCCTGGATGCCATCTCGCAATGCTCTGTCTAAGCTCTCGGACTTGGTTTCAGGGAGAACATGCGCTCTGTGTTTGACCCAGGCAGACACTAAATTGTCCCCCTCCCTCCATATCCGCACACGCACGCACGCACGCACGCACGCACGCACGCACGCACGCACGCACACACACACACACACACACACACACACACACACACACACACACACACACCACTTTCCCATGTGGTCTCTATGGCTGTGGGATCAGGTTAATAATGGCAGCTGTCGATGGAATTTGAAAAAAAAAATCCACATGGCACTGCAGAGCACAGGGAAGCCATCTCCGTGCACAGGTGTATATGAATATTAATGCCAATACTTTTAACATGGCACCAATTTTTGATCTGAAACATTTCCTAGCTGCTAAACATGGATAAAAGCCCATTACGGCAAGAATCGTCCCCATGTTTGTGGACAAAGGTATTTTGGAGGTCATTTTAAACATCTGCCGCCGACAGACAAACTTAAACAGAATGCAGGTATTCAATCAGATTAGCAGGGACGTACATTATGCAAATATCTCTATTTCTTTAGGAAAGGAAAAAGTGGGATTGACCTGTTAATGGATAAAGTGTGTGTGTGTGTGTGTGTGTGTGTGTGTGTGTGTGTGTGTGTGTGTGTGTGTGTGTGTGTGTGTGTGTGTGTGTGTGTGTGTGTGTGTGTGTGTGCGTGTCAGATGAGTGATAATTGGAGCATTTACTGTCTAATTCCCGATCATCAAGAACATGGAGACAGGAGCAGGAAATGGACTACACATAAATGTGGCGTTCTGAGTGACTGCTTCAGTTAAACGTCAAAAAAGTGCATTACCGACATAAAAGTCAAATTTTAACTTCACTTAAAACCAAACATAAAAAAAATGTACAAATACCACACAAAACTCCTTTGGATTCAAACCGCAGAGGCTTTCACAGAGGTGGTAAACAAAGATCTAATATTACCCAATGTCACCAGCAATCAGTCGTCAAGGCGATGAGGTCAGAAATGGAATCTGCGTTCCCCATATTTATAAATCAGCCCACAACGTCGTCTTGACATGCTGAAACGCCGCGAAGCAATGAGGCAACACAGAGACACACAAGAGGAATGGTGGTAGACAGATCGTGACGAGGCCCGGTGCCTCCTCCAGCCGCTTGTATTTCCCATCTCCATATTAGTTTCACGTACAGTCCCAAGAAAAAGTTTGTACACCCTTTGAAATTTCTTACCTTTCTGTTAAAATTGGTCATAAAACATGGTCTGATCTTCCCGGAAATCACAAGAAGGAACAACCAGAGTCTGCTTTAACTAATTCAACCCAAACATTTACAAGTAATCATATTTTCATTGGCCATAAGATGTAAACATTCACAGGACAGCAAGGCATAAGTAAGTACACCCTAGCATTCAATAGGTTTTAACTCTAAGTTAGTCGCAATAACCTCAACCAGATGTTTCCTGTAGTTGCAGATCAGATTAACAAAACAATCTGGATGTATCTGGTCTCCCTCTTCTTTAGAAAATGCCTCTCGTCAGCAAGGTTTGTGGGATGTCTGGAGTGCATAGCTTTCTTGACTTCATGCCATATAATCTCAATTGTTTTTTGTCAGGGCTTTGACTGGGCTATTCCAGAATGTGTATTTCATTATTATAAAGCCATTCTAAAGTCGATTTGCTTCTAAAGTATGGGTTGTTGTCACATTTCAGGACCCATACTCTTGTGTGCTTCAACTGTGTGACAGACAGATCTCACTTTTTTTGTAAAATATCTCGATAAACTTCTGAGTTCATTGTTCCACTGATAATAGCAAACTGAAAAGGGCCTGAGGCAGGAAGGTAGCCGCATATAATGATGCTCCCGCCACCATACTCAAAGGTGGAGATGATGCTTTGGTGAAGGTGTGGTTCTCCAGTTCTCCTCCAAACATGACATTGTGTGGTACCCTGAACAATTCAACTTTGGTTTCAACGTTGGTCTACAGAATATTTTGCAGTAATTCTATGAAGCATATAAATGCTTTTTCGCAAACCTCAAAGGTGCAGCAATATTTTTTTGGTCAGAAACCCCATTAATTTTAGATTGGCAGAATGAATCCCATTTTTAGCTATTCTTGGTCACATCTCCTCTTCTGAGTATGGTGGTGGGAGCATCATTATATGCGGCTTCCTTGCTGTCTCAGGTCCTTGACAGTTTGCTATTATCAGTGGAACAATGAACTCAAATTTATTGTGATATTTTACAGAAAAAACGTGAGGAAGTCTGTCACACAGTTGAAGCACACAAGAGTATGGGTCCTGAAATGTGACAACAACCCATACTTTAGAAGCAAATCGACTTTAGAATGGCTTTATAATAATGAAATACACATTCTGAAATAGCCCAGTCAAAGCCCTGACAAAAACAATTGAGATTATATGGCATGAAGTCAAGAAAGCTATGCACTCCAGACATCCCACAAACCTTGCTGACGAGAGGCAGTTCTCTAAAGAAGAGGGAGACAAGATACAAACAGATTGTTTTGTTAATCTGATCTGCAACTACAGGACAAGTCTGGTTGATGATATTGCAACTAACTGAAGGTTAAAACCTACTTAATGCAAGGGTGTACTTACTTATGCCCTGCTCTCCTGTGAATGTTATGGCCTTATGACCAATAAAAATATGATAACATGTAAATGTTTGGGTGGAATTAATTAAAGCAGACTCTGATTGTTCCTTCTTGAGATTTCCGGGAAGATCAGACCATGTTTTATGATAAATTTTGACAGAAATGTAAGAAATTTCAAAGGGTGTACAAACTTTTTCTTGGGACTGTATGTGAATGGCCAAACCAAGGGCATTGCAGAAATTAAATCTGAAGAGTCTTTGAAATAACAGTTTTTGATCCATGCTAAACCCCCATAAGAACGGTCTGTTTGGGCTGAATGCTGAATATTTTTGTCTTCGCCCTGGTGCACACAGATACTTCATCACACGGCATATGGGGCTTTTCAATTCACTTCAGCCAATTCACCTTTCAGTCAGTCTAATCTGCCCAAGAGTGTCATTCGCATCTAATTTTCTCTCTCGTGCGCTCATGAAAGGGATAATTTATTTGTGATGAAGGATCCTTAGTGATTCAAGGATACTCATGTGTTGTGCAATGACAGACATGAAGAATGTCTGAAAAACAACACACACAAAACAATTCTTATTGGTAGTGGGTGAACAGGACCAGGAGTGGGTGTCTTGCACGCGTCCTGATTATAGTGTGTAAATGAGGGAGGCAGCCTCCACTGAGTTTCTACATGGATGACGTAGGGTTTCTAAGTTTGTTTCTACGTGGATGACATGATAGTGTATACGTTTTTATTGCTTTGCTGTGTTAGAGGCCTCAGCCAAATCATGGCTGTGGAGGTGGTTGTCTATGTTGTAGTAGCATTAACCAACGCACACCAGGGTATTATTCCAAGGGCCTGGCTCAGTAGTAAACCATATTTACATGTAGTTAACCTTGAGGTAGTGGTAAATCTGATAGAAGAGCCAGGGGTCCTCATTTTCTTAACTAGATGACTCCTTGCGGGCGGTTGGTTAATTTAGCCAGTTATCACTTAACCATGTTCTAGGAATTCCCACCAGTGTTTTTCACGAGGTGCTGCTTATGTAACGGATGCCAACTATCAGTGTAGAACGTTAGTAAACCTCACACCTGAAGCCTCATATAGTATCTGTAGCGCTGACCTATCGGTCTGGACCTTTGGCTCAGCGGTATCGTGCAGTACCTCACATGCCTGAACGGGAGCATTTACTGGTACTGTAGGTGGTGGGTTCAAGCCCCAAGTGGTACACTAGCGCTGATCACCTCAGTTACACTTACAGGATGTGTAGTGACAGGTAAACTGAGGGACACCACACAGCCTTTGTTTCACATGTCAGTATCCTCGGGCTGAGGTCCCTTCTCAAGTGTTTGCAAAACTGGTGGTTGTCAATTTCCTGAGGAATCTGAAGACGTGTGTCATTCTACAGAGTACGTTCTGGAGTGTTAATGCAACACTATGGAATGGGACCATACGATACGCTCTAGAACAGTGTTAAACTTGTCTCTCCAAGTAACACTGCAAAACCAAACTGATTAATTGCAACACAGCACTCAGGGGCTATTTAAGATTATTCTAACGCATACTGTATGGATCCACTCTAGAAAGTGTTGAATTCACACTACAAAATGTACTGTTGTGGCCAGGTCAACAAAGCCAACGAGGTCAACCACACAATCTCACCTTATTGTGTGGGTTCAAACACCTGCCTGGAGTACAGCCACTTGCGGAAAGAAAGAAGACATTTGCTCAGCTCACATCTCAAAACGGGTTTAAATGAAGCACAAAATGGATCCTAAAGCTTAACGGATGACAGAGATTGGGGTTGTGTCAGGACAAAGGTACACCTGAGCTCATTTTTAATTGAGGCAAATTGAACTCACACACCCCTGCGGTTCAGTCACAATGTGGCGATAGCCTCTTCCGTGGTCAATCGCGGCCAACCTACTACAATCTACAGGGACAGAGAAAGAGTGGCATTGGCCTACCATGACCTGATAGCTCAAGATCTTTTTCAATTAGCCTTGAAGAAAAGAGAGACAAAAGGAAGTCTGAGGATTACAGGGGATAGTGGCTCCCTGAAGAGCTGTACTCGGAGGAGAGAGAGAGAGAGAGAGATAGAGAGAGAGAGAGAGAGAGAGAGAGAGAAGAGGAGGGGATATCACACAGAGAACCTACTGCTGAGAAAGTGTCTGCTGGGAGTGACTAACCTCCTGTGCGATTGAGATAACTTATCAGCCACCGTTGTGCAATTAAACCTACATCACTCGCCATTACACAGAGATTAAAAAAATCCAATTTACAAAGTAGGGAGCAAGTGAAAACAAGGAAAAAAGGAAAAAACGAATTAAAAAAAACATCAAAAGAAAACAGCACAGAGAGGAAGCCGTATAGCAAAAGAAAAACAGTGAGTTTCCCTCTTACTCCGCAGGGGGGCCTTGTCACTGCCATCCATCACGCCTCTCTACGTCCCCGACAGACTGCGCGCATGACAAATGGCCGGCCGCATGATTGAAATCTGACAAAATAACCCTGTGTTTTATAATAATGTCCCGGAGCTGAATTACTGCACCAGTAAACAGCGATCTATCACGGGGACCCCGCGCTGCATAGACGCTCCGAGCCAGCCGGCGCTAATGGCAGATCAGCGTGTTTAGCCTTCTAGTCTTTCCCCGCGACCGTCCAGGTGACAGCGCCGCGCGCGACCGGGGCCTGCCGCCACGACGACAGTGACAAATATTTGCTCCGACAAGGCAACAAATCACGCGGCCCGGCCAGACAAGTTTTAAAACTCAATATTCACTGGACGTTGCATCTGCCCGTATTCTCGTTAAAAGTGTAATATGGCGGGCCCCTGCCCTCCCCCGTTCTTTTATTATTACCGTATTGACAGCGACTATAATAAAGTTGTGTTGCCAGAGATGTCGGGCGGTGTGGCGCGGCGTTGGTGTGTGCGGTGTGCAGGGCCGCTGACAGCTTAGGCTGGGCCCAGGACAGAGTCACCTAACGGGCCCCCGTCCAACACATACAATATAATCAGGACCCAATTCTGGGCCCCTTCTCTCCCTGGGCCCGGGACAAGTGACCTGTTAGTCCCCCCCTGTCGGCTTCCCTGGCGGTGTGTGTGTGTGTGTTGTGTTGGCGTGGTGATGCTGCGGAGGAGGCGGTGAAGGGGAGTAAAAAAACAATATCAGAGACGGCGGAGGGGGTTCAGAGAGGATGATGGGTAAAATAGTGCGCTGATTGAAAAATGCTGGAGTGAAGAAGGGCGAAGGGCCTCGTCCGTGATTGATGACTCCTGGGTGGTGGTGGGACTTTTTTTCCCCCTGTTCACGTGCCAACTTGGGGAACATGAGAAGGTAGGCTAACAGACAGCTGGGAGACTGACGGCACATTTGAAATTTAAGATTGAAACAATGTGAACCTCTACCCCTCTTCTTTCCCCCCACCCTACCACCGCTGCTACTGGCACTGCATGTCAGCTGTGCATTACTTTGGCAAAAGAACATCATGTTTATTTTCATCAGTGACCTTTCCTTTCCTCTCCCCTCGACTCACCTCTCCCCGCCGTCCATTTGGGATAACCTAATCGAAAACAGCAGCCGGGCACCCAGACAGCT
>NC_085880.1:12358756-12383756 GCF_034702125.1 Engraulis encrasicolus | reverse complement strand
ATTAAGTGTGAGATTACAATGGCGGCTGTGGCCCGGCTCCAGGAGGGCTGCAGTGCATTGGCATTGCATGGCCAACACAGACACTTACTCTTCATGCACATTACAATAGGAAGCTGTGCTGTTTTTTTTTCATTTCTTCATTTTTTTCAGTCTTTCTTTCTTTCTTTCTTTCTTTCTTTCTTTCTTTCTTTCTTTCATTCTTTCTTTCTTTCTTTCATTCTTTCATTCTTTCTTCCACCTACCTGCATGAAGCTATGCTTTGTGTTGAGAATCTGCATGGAGGGGAAAAAAAATACATTTTGCAAAAAATAGAAAGAAAAGAGGAAAAAAAGGAACGAAAGAAAGAGAGCTCGTACTATACTGCAGACAGCGTTGCCAACGATCTCCCCCGACTGCAGACAGCATTGCCAGTGCTCAGGCTAAGAAAGGCAATCTCTATTACCGCTGGATAAAGTGTTACCCTTTTTTATTTGAGATGAAAATGTCGGTAATTTATTTGAGATTGATGACTTCTTCCATTTGTACCCAATAAATGAAAAATAGATGAGGTTCGAGTTCTCTCTTTTAATATTTAAGGCAATATTAAAGGGCCTCTTACATAGCCATGGAAGTAGTTTTATTTAAAAGGAATAAGACCATCGGGCGTTGTTTACTGAGCTGCTCATGCATATTTGATGCCCCCTTTTCTCGGCACCGAGGCGGGAATCGGCGGCTGGACGCGGAAATCGCTTCTGTTTTGCTGAAAGTATAAAACGAGTTAAGGGGAGGTGAAATTGCATTGCTCTATTCCCATGTTACTTGATAGGTAATGTTTTAAACTGTGTTTGTGTGTGTGTGTCTGTGCGTGTGTGTGTGTGTGTGTGTGTGTGTGTGTGTGTGTGTGTGTGTGTGTGTGTGTGTGTGTGTGTGTGTGTGTGTGTGTGTGTGTTTGTGTGTGCGGGTATGTAACCGTGGGTGTGTGTGTGTGGGGGTGTGTGTGTGTCTATGTGTACTGCATTATGAGATTCTGTATAAATGTATACTGTGTGTGTGCGTGTGTGTGTGTGTGTGTGTGCGTGCGTGCATGCATGCGTTTGTATCATGCTTCCATCCTTTATGAATGCAAAACTTGTGTCATAATGGCATGCACTGCCGAGGAGATTATGTGATGCCGTGTGCGTGGCTGTGTTTGTGCTCAACCCCAAAAAATCCAGGGTGGTGCAACATAGCCAAAACGTTTATTGGTAGCACAAAAGCCAACCACGCTCACGCTCATGCGCAACGGAAGTAGGCCAGCGAGAGGAAACCAGGAGAGAAACCAGGAGAGAAACGACAGGAAAAGCCAAAGGCAAGAGTTCGGCCCGAATGTGATACAGCCGCTTTCACACAGCCCAGGCCTGTGTGAACGGGTCAGGAATAGTGTTGCCAGATGAGAGTGAAGATTTCCAGCCCAACTTGTGCTCAAAACCTGCCTGGAAGCTCTAAATCCGACCAATATGGCCAAAAATGTGCAGAAAACCCCGCTCAAAGGCCCTTTTTGCCCATCTTTACCCGCAGACGGCCTTCCTAAGCAGCCCAATTGGACGGGAAACCGCCCAATCTGGCAACACGGGTCAGGAAACCCTATCGGCAGCGAAGGTGGGCACATTAAACGGAGCTGGGAAACATTTAAGACACGGCGAAAAGCTCTCAGTCAAAAGATGAGCGGCTCGACGTGTTAGGTCTCTTTGAGGGGTATTGTGTGCTGATTTAAATGCGCACAGAAAGAGTGTTTGTGCTTCTAACGGGAACACTTACGCCTGCAGGTCAAATGCAGAAAGGGGATAGGAGGCTAGTGTGGGGGAAAGACTTTGTTGCCAGCCATAGAGTATGGAGAGAAAAGGGACGAGGGCCAGCTCTCTGTCACCTGTTAGGTAATGTCTGTGGTATGAGGAACATGCATATGTACCGTACGTAACCTACATGGGCCTTCCCTGACATGACGAGACCTGCGTATCAGTTCCACCTCAACACGACACCATATGATCTCTCCACATGTTTAAAAGGCCACTTCCTAAACAACCTCAACCAGCACAGACCACAGACAATGGAAATCAGGTAAAAAGCAGATTAAATTAAAACATGAGTTAAAAAAAAAAAAAAAAAGATAAAGTATCAAAAATGGTACAATAATCTGTTTCTAACCACAACACAACTTCTCAAACTTTATTTTTCTTTGAATACAGACAAGAACACACACAGGAAGTCACACTCACACTCCCTCTCTCTCTCTCTCTCTCTCTCTCTCTCTCTCTCTCTCTCTAAATAATAAACACATTGGGTTGTGACAAACCACATCTATCTCAGCTCAAAAGCCCTATATAGTGTAGCACTGGTTAACATATCTGCTCAAACTAAAGTGTGCACGTTCCAGTTTTGAGGCTGTCTGACTCCCCTCTCCTCACTCCCTGATCCCGCCCGCACCTGCACGAATTAAACTAAAGCAATCACCATCTCCATCCCCACTCCCATCAACACGATGCAGCCCATCAACAGACTGCGGCAGGGCTGGACTGGTCATCTGGCATACAAGGCATTTTCCCGGTGGACAGTCTGTACAAAATGCCCTGCTTTCAGGTGTAAATTCCCTGCATTCATATGTTTAAATGCCTTATTTCCTTATGTGTGCATTTTCCTATGTAAGTGACTTGACTATAAGAAATGTGGCGCTGTCGCTTTAAGAGACTGATCACGCTTTGAACGCATGTTATAGCTGCGTGATATGAGACATGCCCGGACATTCTCTCTCATGCAGTCGCATTCCCGGACTCTCCGACTTCGTTTGGAAGTGTTTCTGTGTTGTTGTGCGTGAATGTAACTGTAAGTACCCATACTTTCTTTGTAAGGCTTTATTTCATTTGTACAGCCATTTATTTCGTTTCTACAGTCCTTTCTAACTTTGTATTGAAGCCTGACAATCTTTCTGTGTATTGGAAATGTCTAGAATGTTCCATGACTCAGCAATGCCGCGTTAGCAATCTTGTACACGGTGGTCTTTGTTAGCATTTCATATATTTAATGCTGTACGATTTCCTGTGCTGTTTTAATGCTTTAATTATGGCATTTTAGTACTGTTTATCACCCTGTTATTACTACTGTGTGTGCAGTACTTTCCCTGTAATTATTATCCTCGAGTAGATATTGTGAATGGGACATCTGTATTGTGAATAACTTAGCATTGTCCTGTTTGTTCTTTTATTTCTGTCTTTGTATAGAAAACCACACAACGTAACTTCCACAACTTGATAACACGACACCACTACATTATTTTCATCTCTGTTTAATTAATAAATGGCAAGACTCAACCTCTAGAACAGCTGCATTCTTTCTGACCGAAGAATTAGGCCAGCGGGTGTACGACCAGTACTTTCATCATCATTATATCCTACAAAATTGGTCCTTCTTATCGCCGGATTGTACATCATCTGCGTCATGGCTGCTTCTAGAGATGTCCAGGGTGAAGCACATCAGCCTTATCCTCGCCCCAGCCGGAGAAGACAACCTCCAGCTTACCTAGAGGACTATGTGCTCAGCCACCCTCGCCAATCATCCCCCTCCAGACCACACATGCCATCAACAGGGCATGCAACACATGTAAGTCAGAGCAACATTTCTTTCCCATCTGAGAGTGCTACCGCTGCTAGAGCATCTGCATTAGATCAACTAGAGGAGAGATGGAAAACTTTAAGCACTGCAATGGAACAGCTTGCTATGGAAATGGAGAATGCAAAGCGTGCCTCTTATCCTTCAAGTACTGTGGGCTTTTCTCATGAGTATCCAAGATCAACCTCTCCTCATCAGCAGTACAGTAGCAGTTTGCCAGACACATTCGGCTATGCACCTGTCACTACTACCCACACTGCAGACAGGCCTCCCTCAGATTACATGTTAGCTCCTCAAACATTATGGCCAGAACCCCCTAGTCACACTTATGTGCAAGAATTGAATCCAGTCATGCCTCAGCCACTCTTTCAGTTCTCCACATCGGCACTTCAAGGAGCAGCCTCCAAAGTAGGACCCTGGTTAGACATGGCACAACATAAGCCTCTCGCAGCATCGGTAGGCCTGACTGAGCAAGCAGAGAATGTTCAATCGGATGGCACTGCTACACCAGCATCTTATGGCTCTCCAGAGAGGGCATCCTCACCTGCCACACCTCTGGTGCCCCAGCCAGCGCCGGTGCCCATGCCACGCCTGCCTCGTCTGCCACGTCTGCCACGCCTGCCTGGCCAACCAGCGTATGCTTCACCCCTGCCCGGCCAGCCTGCGCACGTGCCACCTCTGCAGGGACAGCCAGCGTCCGCACTACCTCCACCTGGCCAACCAGCGCCAGCACATGCGCCACACATGCCCGGCCAGCCAGCGCCCGTGCCACCTCTGCAGGGACAGCTAGCGCCCGCGCTACTTCCGTCAGGCCAGCCAGCGGCAGCACATATGCCACCCATGCCCGGCCAGCCAGCGCCCGCGCCACCTCTGCCAGGCCAGCCAGCGCCTGCGCCACCTCTGCCAGTCCAGCTAGCGCCTGCACCTGCACCCATGCCACCTGTGCCACGCCAGCCTGCACATGCGCCACCTCTGCCAGTCCAGCCAGCGCCCGCGCCACCTCTGCAGAGACAGCTAGCGCCAGCACTTCCGCCGCCAAGCCATGCAGCGCCAGCACATGCGGCACCCCTGCCAGTCCAGCTAGCGCCTGTACCCGCGCCGCCTGTGCCAGCCCAGCGAGCGCCCATGCTACCTCCTCCAGGTCAGCGAGTGCCTGCACAGCATCCTCCATGGCATCCAGTGCCAAATCAGCCTCCGCCCATTCAAACTTATCCGCCAGTGCAGCCACCTGCTGGGCCTTGGTACCCTCCTCATGGGATTGCGCCACCGCAACCGGGGCATTATCCTTGGTACCCATACCCATATCCTGCTCCACAACCTGCGGCCTACCCTGCACCTGATACAGGAGCACCTAACTTGATGGAGATGGCCATCGCCTCATCCTATGGGATACCGAAGCCTAAATTAGTTGCTTTCTCATCAGGCAAAGAGAGTGACTTTATTCTCCTGAAAAAAGGTTTGGACACAGTCCTAGGGCCTCATCGACATCTGACAGAGGATTACAAGTTTCAAGTTCTCCTTGACCTTCTGAAACTTCCTGCAGCTTATCAGATAGCTAAGAGGCACCTGAACAGTCCACAGCCCTACAGCGCTGCGATGCAGGCTCTGGAACAACGATATGGCCAGCCACGGTCACTCATTCAAAGCGAGCTAAAGGCCCTGCAGCAAGCTCCACCCGTCCGAATTGGTGACGCCCAAGCATTTGAAGACTTCAGCACATCAGTTAGCTCACTAGTGGGAATGCTACAGTCGACACGTGGCCCAGCCAGGTATGAGCTGCAGTGTGGTTCGCATGTTGACATCCTGCTTAGCAAACTTCCTGTGAACTACAGAGATTCCTTCGTTGAACACTGCTTGAAGCGAGGCATCATCGCTAGTGGGTCTTCTACGACATACACTCTGATCGACCTGGCATCCTGGCTGGAAATTAAGTCTCAAACCCTACAAATCTCTCGGCGGGCCGCTGAAGGCGTTCAGGGAGAGCCTCCACGTCGAGACACCAAGTCCTCTAAACAGACCAAAGTGAAGACCTCCACTGTGTTGCTAAACACTGCTGCTACGCCGAAGGCAACTGCACCTGACACAAGTGCACTTTCCACATCACCAAAATCCAAGCGTGAGCGATTCAAGCCCTTTTGCCCATATTGCCAGTCCAACGAGCACTACCTGAGTGGATGTTCTAAATTCACCAGCATGAATACATCCCAGAAGTCAGATTGGATAAAGGAACAGAACCGCTGCTGGAGGTGTGGAAGAGGCCATAAACCCGACAAGTGTACTCTGAAGAAGCCTTGTGCCACATGTGGAGAACAGCACCTGTTGACTTTGCATGAAGTTGCAACAACGCAACAGCCCAGTGTTACTGTCAGCACTGTTTCCACAGTTGTTTACCTGGATCAAGCAAGTCACTCACGCCGAGTGATGCTCAAAGTTGTCCCTGTTCGCTTGTGCAATGGGAACAAGATCCTGGATACACATGCCCTGCTCGATGATGGATCTGAAAGGACGATCATACTTCCCGCTGCAGTGGACAAGCTTGGCCTCAAGAGGGAGTGCGAGTTCCTAACTTTGCGAACTGTCAGGCAGGACATAGTGCATCTGAAGGGAGCCTCTGTTACCCTTGAGGTATCAACCATGTCAAACCTGGGCATCAGACACAAGCTCAAGAATGTATTCACGGCTTCAGAGCTGAACCTCGCTGAGCAGTCCTGTCCTGAAGAAGAAATACCCCTACCTGAAAGATGTGCCAGTCAAGCCCTTCCACAATGCCAAGCCAATGATCCTCATTGGGTCAGACAATTCACATTTGATCACTGCCATATGTCCAGTCCGTATGGGCTCACCTGGCTCTCCTGTAGCTGTATGCACTAAGCTGGGATGGTCCATCCAGGGCCCGGCGACGTTCCTGCAACAGCCCTGTCATCAGAGTTCATGCCTACACACCTCCTTCCTGTCACCTGCTCAAGAGCTACGACACAATGTGGAGAAATTATGGCAACTCGACACTCTGCCTCGTCGCAATGAGAAAGAGATCACACGCTCAAAGCAGGACAGCGCCGCACTCGCTCTGCTGGAAAGTGACACGGCACGGATCAATGTGGATGGCGTGGAGAGATATGCAACACCTCTCCTGTGGAAAGACAACCATACCTTACTCCAAGCTTCGCCCTCTGCTGTAATGCCTCTCCTACGAAGGGCTGAGAGACGGCTGTCGAACAACCCTGAGCAGGCCACCATCTACAACACAGCAATACACAAGCTGGAGAAGGAGGGATATGCTGTGAAGATCACCTGTGAGGAGGCCGACAGTACCGCTGGCTCATGGTATATTCCCCATCACATGGTGTTCCACAATGGAAAGGCGAGAGTAGTGTTTAACTGTTCCTTCACACATCAAGAGCAGAACCTCAACAACAACCTGCTACCTGGCCCTACCTTAGGTCCTCCCTTACTCGGAGTACTACTCCGATTCAGAGAGCATGCTGTCGCCATCAGTGGTGACATTCGTGCAATGTTTCACCAAGTTAGGCTGTTGCCCTCCGACCAGCCTTTCTTGCGTTTCCTGTGGAGAGACATGGAACAAGACCGTCAGCCGGACATCTATGAGTGGCGTGTACTACCATTCGGGACAACATGCAGCCCCTGTTGCGCCACTTATGCAGTCCAGAGGCACGTCCGAGACCATGTGAAGGGCAATGAAGATGTGATGGAGTCAGTCTTGACAGTCTTTTATGTGGACAACTGCCTCCAGTCCTTACCATGTCCTGAGCAGGCTACAGCACTCCTTGACAAGCTGAGAGCAGTGCTCGCCAAAGGTGGCTTCGACATCAGACAGTGGGCCTGTAATGTGCCAGAAGTGGTAGCTCATCTTCCCTCTGAGGCCAGATCAGAGGCCTGTGAGCTCTGGCTCTCCGCAGACAAAACAGAGCCCCAAGAATCCACTCTCGGCCTGAAGTGGAACTGCCTATCTGATGTCCTCGGTTACAAGAAGAGGTCAGTCTCTACCACCGAAGTGACCATGAGAACAGTGTACCGTGTACTTGCAAGCCAGTACGACCCTTTGGGGTTCATTCTCCCATACACCACCAGGGCTAAAGTGCTAGTGCAGGCATTGTGGCGAACCGATCGACAATGGGATGACCCCATACAGGATGACTTGCTCCCACTGTGGAAAGCATGGGAATCAGAGCTAACTGACCTCCAGGATGTTGCCATTCCTCGCCGTTACACCCCATTCAACATCACAACTGAAGACGCACAGTTACATGTGTTTTGTGATTCATCCGAGAAAGCTTATGGAGCTGTAGCTTACCTCCGAGTGGTAGATCCAAGTGGTCAGATTCATGTCTCCTTCGTCCTGGCACGGTCTCGTGTTGCACCCAAGCGCCAGCTATCAATCCCACGCCTGGAATTATGTGCGGCCCTAACTGGTGCACAGCTTGCCCAAGTACTGAGTACTGAGCTCACAGTACCCCTCACACGCTCCGTCATGTGGTCTGATTCTACCACTGTCCTGAAATGGATTCAGTCCGAGTCCCAGCAATACAAAGTGTTCGTAGGAACACGTGTTGCAGAAATCCAAGACCTAGTCGGGACTAGCAATTGGAGATATGTCGATTCAAAGAATAACCCGGCTGATGACATAACCCGAGGTCTAACCTTGTCTCAGCTCTCACAGCCTGGCCACTGGCGTTGCGGTCCTCCATTCCTACAGCTCTCACCAGAGCACTGGCCTGTCTGTCCCTCCACTGTCCTGGATGATGTGACCAAGCTCAGACATGGTAGCTTCTGTGGAACCATCTCCACCACAAACATGCCACTGCCTGACTTGGATGCCTGCGAGACGTGGGAAGAACTCATACTTACCATGCACCAGGCTCTTCACGGGGCGGCCTCCACATCCCCAAGCGCATCTGAGCGCATTGCAGCTGAACTAGATCTTCTACAGAGGACTCAGTTAGAGAGCTTTCCTGAGGAGATGACCGCTCTCAAAGCTGGAAAGGCCGTATCAACCAGTAGCCGACTGAGCTCACTCTCACCAACGCTCGACCAACTTGGACTGATAAGAGTCGGTGGGAGGCTTCGCAAGGCAGAGGATCTAGAGGACGACACGCTTCATCCTATTGTACTATCACCTGATCACCTGGTCGCTCGCCTACTGATTAGAGACTATGACAATCGTCTCCTTCATCCTGGACCAGAGAGAGTCTATGCAGAGATTCGCAGATCATACTGGATACTGCGTGGACGACAAGCCATCCGCAAGCATCAGAGGCTGTGCACAGAGTGTTGCAAGTGGCGCAAGAAACCGGGGATCCCCAAAATGGCCGATCTACCCTCTGCACGGCTTCGCTTGAGTAAGCCTCCCTTCTGGTCCACGGGAGTTGACTGTTTTGGCCCCTACACGGTCAAAATAGGCAGAAGACATGAGAAAAGGTGGGGCATCATATTCAAGTGCCTGACTACAAGGTGTGTCCACTTAGACCTCCTTTCCCACATGGACAGTGACTCTTTCCTCCTTGCCCTACGGAGGTTTGTAGCAAGACGAGGAAAGCCATTCAAGATTCTCTGCGACCAGGGCACTAATTTCCGAGGGGGAGACCGAGAACTCAAGGAAGCCTTCGCCCAACTTGAACCTTCCCTGAGGGAGCAGCTTGCTGGACAGAAAATCTCCTTCCGATACAACCCACCTCATGCACCTCATTTCGGAGGTGCGTGGGAAAGAGAGATCAAGTCTGTCAAGGCCTCTCTCCAAGTTGTACTACGCGACCAGATTGTTCCGGAGGACGTCCTTGCCACCGTGCTGGTGGAAGTCGAAGGGATCCTGAACTCAAAACCTCTGGGCTACGTGTCATCTGACGTGGCGGACCCAGACCCGATCACGCCAAACCTACTCCTGATGGGGCGGCGGGATGCCTCCCTGCCACAGGCCTTGTATGGGCCTGAAGCTCTGCTGGGATGACGACTCTACCGACACAGCCAGGTCATCGTCGACCACTTCTGGAACCAGTTCATCCGGAGATACCTTCCCAACCTTCAACTGCGCCAGAAGTGGAAGGAATCGTCAGAAGTCCTCAAGGTTGGACAGGTTGTCCTGGTTATGGACAATCAACTGCCGAGAGCTATGTGGCCGGTAGGACGGGTCAGTAAGGTCCTTGTTAGTGATGACGGTAAGGTCCGGACTACCGCAGTGGACATTAAAGGTAACACTTACTTACGCCCTGTGGCCAAGTTAATTGAGCTCCCTGAAATGCCCAGTGATGTAGCTAACTAGTTTAATAACTGATGGGCAGTTAATTTATGTTGTTTACAAATTTACTAGGTAAATTTGGGGGCGGCTGTACAAAATTCCCTGCTTTCAGGTGTAAATTCCCTGCATTCATATGTTTAAATGCCTTATTTCCTTATGTGTGCATTTTCCTATGTAAGTGACTTGACTATAAGAAATGTGGCGCTGTCGCTTTAAGAGACTGATCACGCTTTGAACGCATGTTATAGCTGCGTGATATGAGACATGCCCGGACATTCTCTCTCATGCAGTCGCATTCCCGGACTCTCCGACTTCGTTTGGAAGTGTTTCTGTGTTGTTGTGCGTGAATGTAACTGTAAGTACCCATACTTTCTTTGTAAGGCTTTATTTCATTTGTACAGCCATTTATTTCGTTTCTACAGTCCTTTCTAACTTTGTATTGAAGCCTGACAATCTTTCTGTGTATTGGAAATGTCTAGAATGTTCCGTGACTCAGCAATGCCGCGTTAGCAATCTTGTACACGGTGGTCTTTGTTAGCATTTAATATATTTAATGCTGTACGATTTCCTGTACTGTTATAATGCATTATTTATGGCATTTAGTGCTGTTTATCACCATGTTATTACTGCTGTGTGTGCAGTATTTTTCCTGTAATTATTATCCTCGAGTAGATACTGTGAATGGGACGTTTGTAATGTGAGTAACTTAGCATTGTCCTGTTTGTTCTTTTATTTCTGTCTTTGTATAGAAAACCACACACAACGTAACTTCCACAACTTGATAACACGACACCACTACATTATTTTCATCTCTGTTTAATTAATAAATGGCAAGACTCAACCTCTAGAACAGCTGCATTCTTTCTGACCGAAGAATTAGGCCAGCGGGTGTACGACCAGTACTTTCATCATCATTATATCCTACAGTCCCCAGGGGCCAATGCTGTTGTCGTTGTAGTCGTTTTCCTGGGCATTGGCACCCAATTTAGAGTCGGGGGGCCCATTTGTCCATCGTCAACATAGACAGTGAATTGATTCAGCCAGTCACGATATAGTACAATGTGGTATGAAAGTGGCCTGTTTATGTGTTAGGTACCGATCTATGCCAAAAATGCCTGGGACATTTTTTGGTCCCAGTCCATCAACAGACCGCGGGGATGAAGAGAAGAGGGAAGTGAGAGATTAGTTTCCTATGCACTCCTGCCACTCCAACACCGCAGACTTCAGCTTGGCAAGTGCGATCGGCAGCTTTATGCTTATTGCATCCCACTTCTAAACACCCCACACCGCACACAAACACCATACACACACACACATGTGCGTTCACACACACACACACACACACACACACACACACACACACACACACACACACTACCAACACCACTACCACCACTACATGCACCACACATCACTATCCAACAACAAAATGCCCTCACCACCATCCTCATCATCAATACATCAGCTTTAAGCTTATTGCTTCCCCCAGCCCCCCCCCCCGCCCTCCAACACAACCACCTCGTCATGTCGCCATCTTTTTTTCCCCATTATTGATCTAAATTGGCCTTGCGTTCGTTAAGTATGCGTGAGAGAGTAACCCGATCCTTCCTATGCAGAATACTTGTGTTTCATCAAACTCTCGAATGAACACGGCGATGCGCTCTTCAGCTCGATTGCGGTAATTACCAGCGGCCGAGGAGAAAAAAAAGAGACACACACAAA
This sequence comes from Engraulis encrasicolus, assembly GCF_034702125.1. Lineage (NCBI taxonomy): Eukaryota > Metazoa > Chordata > Actinopteri > Clupeiformes > Engraulidae > Engraulis > Engraulis encrasicolus. The sequence continues at coordinate 12,372,163 of NC_085880.1, read as the reverse complement.
AAAAAAACAAGTGGCCCAAACACAGCTGCCAGCCGGCCCACAACAAGAAGCTGCGAGGCCGGGAGAATGGATGGTAGGTGGGAGGGTGTTTGGGTGGCAACACGCATGGATGGAGAGTAAAGTCCTGGATTAATTGTCCACAAACACAGGCTAACACTAATGGCAGGTCCTGGACCGAGGCTGCATGGGAGAGAGGACCCAATGTGCTGCTCAGGGGTGGATCTAGCCATTTTGGGGCCCTAGGCGAAATATAAACATGGGGCCCTCAAAAGTCATCTTGTAGGCATGCAATTCACATATAAATCTTCGATTACCTTACATAAGTGACAAATGAAGATCAAGCTTATTTTAGTGTGTGTGTTTATCGCAACTGGTGTGACAGTTGGGGGCCCCCATGAAGGACAGATATGCTTGGGGCCTTAGGCAATTGCCTAGGTTTGCTTAATGGAAAGTCCGCCCCTGGTGCTGGTGGTGCTGTTGTTTGCGGTGCAGGTGGCAAAGGCAACAGGAAATCGTTAAGGGAGCTTCAAAGGGAGCGCTCACTGCTAAAAGTATCTTAGTAACAGAGTGTTGGTCGGAGGCGCGCGCCAAACCAAGTGCCAAGGACAGTCTCTTGCCTCCCGCTGCAGAGGAGAGGAGTGGGTTGCGCGCCAGGGTTATACAAGCCATGAGATGCTTAGAGAACAAGCGGAGTGGAGGGAAAGAGCCATCGCACTTTAATGGCTGGAACGGAAACATAGCGATGAGGGCTTTATAAAAATGATTGAGAATAGAGTTCTAAAAGGCTGAGCCAGGGAAAATGCAAACTGTTAAGTAGTTTACTTTGACAACAACGTTGTTACAGTATTCCAAAGAGCTTGGAATTGTGGGTATTGATTGTGGGCAGTGATTGAGTCGTTCAATCTTTGCACCTATGTGATGGTGGCTGTGGTGTTTAGTCATGGGGAGGGACTGTAACAAGTTTGATGACCATAAAACTAAGAAGAGTTGAATTTCCCTTTTGGATTAGGAGGATGGTAAAAAAAAATTGGGGAAATGTATTTTAATGTCACTTCTATTCATATGAAAACAACATTAAAGGCAGCTTGTCCGGGTAATTGATGATTGAGTATGTGTTTATGCTATTATTTTTGTATTTGATTGTTTGTTTGTTTTCTTTTCAGACTGCAAAGCCTCCAACACCTCACAATAACCCATGAACATTAAAACCTTCCTTGCCTTTATTAAGAGCCCAAAACTCGCGCAATGTGAGGGCGAGAAAAGAAAAATCCTCCTCCCATTCCCTTCTCATCCTCCTCCTTGGCCACCTATAACTACAGAGGATTGAGGCGCACTCAAGAATGCTTGGCCTTAGGTTGCCTTGGATTCCTGTGTAACTACGGCAACGGCAGCAGAGTACCACGTGGACACAGCTGGGGTCGGCGGAGCTTCACTGCAGTAAATGTAATGGGCTGGGGAGTGGATGATTTGCCAATATTCATAAGTGCCTCCACAAGGAAAATGGCACAAATTGAAAAATTGGCGGAGAACATTTTGTCATTTCCCAGGCGGCGCTGTTCATTCTGATAGATTTTTTTTCCTCAACTCCCCCAAAAACAAGATGAAGTCTAACAGCCCGAATTTAATTTAGGCCCTGCCTTTAGTGCCTGGTAATTTTTGCCCTCTGCCTTGTAAAATCCCTTTGTCAGTTCTGCGACCCCATGTTGGTTTACCTTTAACATTTAGACTTTACATTAATGTTAATTCACAATTATTGTGACTGAAAAAGTCAAATATAGACTGTATATTCACTCAAACCCACTTAAGCCTATGGTGTAGGCCTGAATCCTATGCTGATGTAAACCTTGCAGTAGAGCCAGTAGACAGCTGGAGGACTGAACTATGAAAGAAGGAAATAAAGAAGGAAAGAGAGACAAAATCATAAGCACACCAGTAACAAGACTTAAACTCTCAGCAATGTCATGGGATAGCCGATGAACAACTTATTAACAATGGTAGAATGTATTAGTATTTTGAATTCACCTGATAATACTGTCAACAGACCTATGGTGAAGGCCTGAGTCCTAATGCTGATGTAAATCTTACAGTAGACCCTATGGCTGGACGACTGAACTGTAAAAAAAGAAGAAAGAAAGAAAGAAAAGAAAGAACGACATAATACTAAAGAAAAGAAAGAACGACATAATACTAAGCACACTAGTTACAGGACACAAAAGCCTAAGCAACGTTGGATAGAACAGCTTATTAACAACGGTAGACATTTGTATTTTGAATTCACCTGTTAATACAGTCAACAGTTTAGTCCCTCGAGGTGGCCTGGTCGTAGCCTACCTTAGATTTATGCTAGCTAATTGATTAGTAGGCATGCAATTTGCCCGAAACAGCCAACCTAGGCTGAAGTCTCCGTGCGCGCGCATCTGGACAGACAGGATGACAACAGCCATCAACTCAATTTACCGTGCGTCGTCGTCGCCAAGTAAGTAACCAAGCACACAGCCAGACAGAAAACCTTGTATTTCATATAACGTCACCGCGCGTGCAAATTCATAGCTACTTAGATTGTTTCTGTGGAGCTGCAGTAACTAAAGTCACATCTGACGCATGGGCGTTGATAATGAATATTCTAAAACTTTTCAGACGACGTTTGATCCAAGAAATATGGTTATCATTGTGTAGCTTAAAAATATAAAACGTTTGGCAGGCTTCCATGAAACTATTTTAAAGTGGTGATGCATTTTATATAAGTTAGCATTTAGTAGTTCATGTCATGTCAGTGCAGGATATGAAGTTCTTTAAAGATTGTAGCAGCATTTATCTCGTCATGGTTTGCATGAAATACTGTAGACGCTACTGTATGGTAGGGATTTAATTGGACTACTGTGTGCGTGCGTGCATGCATCTGCATGCGCGTGTTCGTGCGTGTGTGTTAGTGCCTGCTTGCTTGCGTGCACGTGTCGTGTGTGTGTGTGTGTGTGTGTGTGTGTGTGTGTGAGTGAGTGAGTGAGTGTGTTAGTTTATCATGGGTGTAGGTTGGCACTCCTGATCTTTTTTTTTTTTTTGGTACTCCTGATCAGGACACCTGGTATACTGAAGGGCAGGCCTCACTGCAGCCTGAAATAAATTACATACAAGTAGCGCAGAACAATAACAAAAAAGTGTGGGCCATCCATTTCGCCACCATTTACAAGAAATCAATATCAATACTTAATGCTACGGGGGTGAAAAATGACCCAGATACTGGGGGATAGAGGGATGAGGGGGGATGGAGGGATGGAGAGGTGGAAGTGGTAGTGGAGGGGATAATAAGAGAATGAATGAGAGACCTTGGAGTGGTTTAGCCCCTCTGGGTGAAGGCAGAGAGGGGTGGAGAGGAGAAAGAGGAGGAGGAGAGGTGCAGGGATGGAGACAAAATATGAAAAGAGGAGGGGGAGAAGGTGATTTTCTCTTAAGCTTTTGTTTTCGCGAGGCTACTTTGGTGTGAACTGTGGCAGAGCGTGGCTTCATCCACACTGGTGTTGTTTGTCAAGACTTTCGGAAAGGGTGTGGGGGTGGGAGGGTAAGAGCTTGTGTGTGTGTGTGTGTGTGTGTGTGTGTGTGTGTGTGTGTGTGTGTGTGTGTGTGTTTGTGTTTGTGTGAAGCACACACATGTTGACATGAAATATGTTCCACTATACTTCAGTTTTAGAGAATTTGTTTTGCGAGACCATTTGTTTTGTTCTGTGAGCTATCCAAATATTAATGAAAATGTTTAATCCAAAAATGTAATCGTAAGCGCCTGGACTAACCTCCTTTGACCTGGATGAATAAGAAATATTAGATTAGAAATTAAAATTAGAATAAGAAACATTACATTGTGCGTGTATTCTTTTCACTTTGTATTTTCGAGAACATCAAGTTCAGATTTTGTTTCAGGATTCTGCAGAGACCAATCTTGATCAATGTTGCTACATGTTTAAGTTATACTTTTAGCCCCTCCGATCATTTAATCTTTCTAATTTCTTCAGTAGGCTGGCTATGTCCTATTCCTATTTTTTTTACTGACCTTTATAAATGTAGTTGTAAGTTTGGACTCACTGCTGCTGTTGAGTTGTTTGTCATTTTGAGGCCGGTAGTGTTATACACTCCTGTCAGTTTTCCCCTTCCATCCATTTAAACTTCAAGCCACATCTATCTTTCATGGACAACTGGCCTTTTGCAGTTCTTTGTCCTTTTTTCTACTCTGTGAATCGTGGAAGGTTCTTTGGTGAGATATCTTACTTTTCGATCTTAGACCTTAGTTGGACTTAGTTGTTCCCCCTTCTCTCCATGTTCTTGGGGGATATTCCAAGAACACTGATAGATCTGGCTAGGTTTTCTTTTTCAGGTTTTTTTAAGCCTTTATTTGTTTTGAGACATGATAGTGGAGGAGAGACAGGAAGTGAGTTGGGAGAGAGAGGCGGGGAAAGGCTGCAAAGGACCCAGTTCGGGAATCGAACCCGGGTCGGCCACGTAGCAGACGAGTGACCTACCGTTAGCGCCATGGTAGGGCCTGATCTGGCTAAGTTAACCTACAGGATGAGGTAGACTAAACTCAATAATAGGTCATCTGCAGGTGTCTTTTAGTCATGAAAATGAGAACGGCAGGCCTTCCTATAAGTAGATTATTTACCAATACGTAAGATTAATTTAACCTGGTTTCCCACTGAACAAGCTTTTTGGAAGATCCCAGGTAAGAGTTTTTGTTGTGATGTTTGTTTGTATATAATGTCACTGCTAGGTGACGTATGACATGTATAGGCCTAAAATGAATGAGGGGGATTTCTCATGTGAGAGGTGTGTGCAAAAATTACCATGAAAAGACGACAGATGAGTGTGTGAGGTTAACCTCAGAAAGGGCAGCATGGTGTGCGTGCGTGCTTGCGTGAGTGCATGTGCGTGCGTGCGTGCGTGCAAGCGTGTGTGTCTAGTCTATCCCCAACCATCAGACTTTTGTCATTCAGCACTGACAATCTTAAACAGTAGGTGGCACTGTACCCAAGTTCTCCAAGGGGTTTGTTGTCCTTCCCAGCGTTCATGCCTCCACTAATTGTTATAGGAGCCTCATAGTTTTTATTTTCAGCTCATTATGCTATGAATTACGATTGTATTTTTAGCCAGGGCCAATTTATAGATATCGATAAAGAAAAATAATTGCATAGAAGAGAAACAAGAAACCTTTATCGGAGGGGGAGATTGTGCAGACAGCCGGTGCCTCGGCCAAGCTCGCTCGCTCGCTTATTTTTACATTAAAGACCAACCTGAGTCGAATTACTGTCTTACTCGTCGGAAAGGCTGCAACGGTTGAGCTCTGATGCACACAGTGAAAAGAGAAAAGGGAAAGAGAGAGAGAGAGAGAGAGAGAGAGAGAGAGAGAGAGAGAGAGAGAGAGAGAGAGAGAGAGAGAGAGATAGCAAGAGGGGCAGCATTTTTTTTGTTTTCCTCTTTCTCCTTTTGTGTACCAGTTACTCAGGTTTCAAGCCTTCAAAAGCCGAGCAAATGCATGTTCGATTATGACGGGCCCCAGCTCCAAGTAATCTAAAGGTGAAAAACAGCAATTAGTCTTTAGAGGATACAGTAGTTATGCTTTGTTGGCGGTTGGTGTCATGTTCAGGGGAGGAAGTTTTGTCACCCCCTGAGGTAAGTCCCTCTGAGAGTTGCTGAAGTGTTCGTCAGAGTCAATGGAACAAAGATGCCAGATATTCTTACTGACGCGGTGGAGTTTGTATCGCCCTTTCAGTGGGCTACAAGCCACGGTAACTGCTGCGATAGGGGCCTTGGCAGCCATTCAAAATAAGAGAGGGGGGTGAGTGAGGGAGCGAGTCTTTGAACCAAGCCTGCCCCAGTTGTATTATATTTTACACCTGGGGTCTTGCAAAGGACCCATATTAGCAGAACAATGGCGCTGACTTGGAGGGGGTTTGAGGGTATTATGTGTGCGGCGTAGTCTGGTGAAGAAAGGTCACTGTGATTAGGGAGGGATGTTGGGTGACCCTACTGTGTGTCAGCACGGCTCGCTACATGACAAGTTCATTGTAGCATGGGCGATCTCACCAAGAGGCATAGGGTGAAAGAGAGAAGGATTGAGGGAGGGAGAAAAGGGGGTTACTAGAGGGGGGAGAAAAGAGAGGAAGAAAGAAAGAACAGAAGAAAAAGAAAGGGAGAGCGCGGGAGAGAGAGAGAGAGAGAGGAAAGAGGGAGAGTTCAGCTGTTTCTATTCATGGCTTTGTGGCCGGGCCAGGTAGTCTTGCACACAGTCTGTTCACCTGGGTTCAAAAGGCCCCATTCAGAAAACAACCACCACCGTGCATACACATCTAATTGGATCAATTACGGCGAGAGCTTATTGAATCAGTTAACTGCAGCGGAGATCCTTCTCCAGCTTCTTGCGGCCTCCTTCAAAGCCTTGGGAGAGGGTCCGAGGAGAGAAAATATCCCCAGAGATGGGGTTACTACTTGTACTTACCACCTGCCTCAGCAAAGAGTAAAAAAAAGAGCACACGCAAATCCTCCTCATCCGTTGGGGACAGGGGCTCCGCTTTGGACCAGATTCACACATTCTAACATGTGCAGGCGCGCACGCATGCACGCATACGTGCACACATACATGCATGTATACTACACATACATTCTCTCTCACACACACACACACACACACACACACACACACACACACACACACACACACACACACACACACACTCACACACACAAACACATACACACACAAACACAGACACATACACACTCATGGGGTGCACAGATAACATCCACTTGGCTGCGACAGGTAAGCGATATAAGGGAGCAATACTGGCGGATGGACGGTGTGAGGTTTAGGCTGCAAAGCCTGCAGGCTACATGAGGTCACTCTGGAACCCGAGCAGACAAATCTGGGGAGGGGCGCATTCGCAATCGCAGTCTTTTCTTTTCTTCTTTTCTTGTATTTTTTCCTTCTTTTTTTCTGTCTCTATTCTGTGTGTGTGTGTGAGAGAGAGTGTGTTTGTGTGTGTCTCAATCTCTCTCTCTCTCTCTCTCTCTCTCTCTCTCTCTCTCTCTCTCTCTCTCTCTCTCTCTCTCTCTCTCTCTCTCTCTCTCTCATTCTATCTCTCTGTGGTGAGACCTGACACATGCAACAAATCACCTGGCCTGAACTATGGGCAGATGAATACATGACATGCCTCAGTGACAGCCTGAGCTGCCGTGACCAAGGGGGATAAGATGGGACCACTCCGTTTTTGGGGACATGATCCGGGAGCTGAAGAGAGTGTAACTTTAGAGATCTGCCACAAACTTTAACTTTTCCCATCAGGTAGAAATCATAGCCTATGCTCCTTTTTTCATTGTTTTATTTTTCCTTTGTTTTACCAGGGTATTCACACTTTGAGATAGTAGTCTCTTTTGCAAGCTAGCTCTGGAAACTATTTTTGCCTGTTTGGAGAAGCAGGAGGTAAATTACATGCATATTCCCACATGTAGTAAACGCAAACAGACATTATAATTGGCATGCAGATTTTAAATCTGAAAAGAAGTTCGTATGTAAGCTGTAGGCCTATATCTGTACATCCCACAAAGTGTCAGATAAAAATAATCGAGAGACTGCCGGCATTTACTAAATATGAACAGATTAGAGGCTTATTTATGTAATTAAATTTGAAGTGTACTACAGCTAGCCACCTGCTTAGGTAATGGGTGGACATGGAGACTCCTAGTAAAGATTAAATGGTATACACCTATACAGTAAGAAGTATAAGTAGGTTGTAAAATGCAGATATTAATCTCTCTAAAAGTGTATTAATCTCTAAAAGAGTACATGCTGTATTACTGCATATACTGTATGAAGTGGCCTTTTAAACTCTTCACCTGATGAAACAGATAATCACAAACACACTGATATCTTGCAAAAAAGCTTAAAGAAAATGTGTATGATAAATTACGTTTTTTTCCAAATAAATAAAATGTGTATTAAGAAATAAAAAACACATTATTCTTAAATGAAAGATGAATGTGAGCATGGTAATTAATTATCTACCAGATGTAAAGGTAAAAGTGAAAACATCACCTCCCAAGAATTCAAACAGTCCTGAAGGCATGCACACAATCTAATATTCTATCTAATTTGTTATTTTTGCACCAAATTAATCAACAGAGTTTAGGTAATAATCACCTAGAAAGATGTACAGTATTTCATCAGAAAAATAATTAATGTCAGATTAATAATTAAATATTAAATGTTTGCTATATGCCAGCTTTTGGCATAAAATAAAATAGTATACAAATACCTCTTTTTTAAATTAATTTTAAATGTCAAAGGTTGTCTATTGATTTCTTTTCTGTTCATTACACTTTTGGAAATGTTTCTGTGTCACTTCAACATTTTAACCACATCCAAAATAACCAACTTCCCTCTACTGTGCTCTCCACAAAGGTCTTTCCGGAGCACATCACTTATGAAGAATTACAGTATGTGGTTTGACCTCCTGCCTCTCTCTTGTCTGGGTCATTTCGCTTCAGTGCCGGGCTGCCAAAGACGTATCCAAAACCCAGACCTTACTTCCACATCTACACCCTGCTTTATTACACCCACACGCCACACCCTCTTCATTTTCCTTCCTTTCCAACTCCAACTTCAAAAACATTGCTGAATTTTTCTTTTTTTTTTCCTTCCTTATCTTTTTTGTCTGTACATCCCATCCATTATCAGGGGAATGCTTGTGGCTAATTACTCCCTCTCTCTCTCTCTCTCTCTCTCTCTCTCTCTCTCTCTCTCTCTCTCTCTCTCTCTCTGCTCTGCTCTGCTCCGCTTTGGCAGACTCGTTTTAGCGAAGCAACGCCCACTCGTTTGCAAAGCGCTCGTTAACCGAATGTGCTTAATTGTATAAGAAGATAATTGCGTGTAAATGCCAGGGACTAAAAGCTGCCTTGCCAGTCTTAATATGGCCTCCGCCGGTGGAGACGTCGGCTTTGTTTGTTTTAGAGCGAGAGAGATGATTAATTGACTGCTGATGTGGTAAATATGCTGCCTGCCGGAGTCTCTTGCTCTCCATCCAAGGTGGCGGCCGACCAAATTGGATATAGACATTCACGCTTGTGTGGTGTCGTGCATAGAGATCACACACACACACACACACACACACACACACACACACACACACACACACACACACACACACACACACACACACACACACACACACACACACACACACACACACACACACACACACACTACTTTCTCCAGTCAGTCACAGCAAACACACACACTCTCTCATTCTCTCTCTCTCTCTCATTCTCTCTCTCTCTCTCTCTCTCTCTCTCTCTCTCTCTCTCTCTCTCTCTCTCCCTCCCTCTCTCTCTCACTCTCTCTCTCTCTCTCACTCACACACACTCACACTCACACACACACACATACACACACTCCTTTCTCCATCCAGCCAGTCACAACACACAAGCACACACACACACACGCCGCTCTCTCTATCCAGTCACAACACACAGAGGCAGACACTCGCACACAGCTTCCATTGTGTGCCCAGAGCCTAATTGATGACAGGCATCCTCCTATTAGAAATTTCTGGCCAACATCAATGCTAATATTTTTTGGCCAGCTGTTCAGAGAGGAGAGAATCAGTAAGTGCCATCTCCATTACCGCTGTCCTATAATATAACCAACCATCCTGCCATCTCTGCCTAATCGGCCATGCCAGTCCGCGGTAGTAAACACAGGATTGCTTGCTTCAACGCTCAATTTCATTTATTTATTCATTCCATAATTTATGCCTTAATTGTGTGTAATGAAAATTATGAAGCAGGTCCCCTGTTAAGTAGACAGACAGACGTAGGGAGACATGCTTCTTTTTTCCCACAGTGGCCTCCATGATGTGGACTTTGTCGTTCTTTTGCTTGTCCTCCCCTTCCTCCTCCTCCTCCTACCCCCCCCCCACATCCTCTCCTCTTATCTCTTCTTTTTCCTCTTGTCCCCCTCTTCCATCTCCTCCTCCTCTATCTTCCTCCTCTTAACCATCTTCATCATCTCCTCCTCTCTAATCTTCTCTGCTCCTCCTCCTCCTTCTCCTCTACCTGATTTTCCTCTTCCTCCTCCTCCTCCTCTATCCTCATCATCATCATCATCATCAACATCAACATCGTCGTCTTCATCTTCATCATCATCATCATCATCACCTCCTCCTTCTCCTCTCTGTCATCCTTTCTCCTCCTCTCCTCCTCCTCCTCCTCCTCCACACCGCCTCCAGTCCTCCTCTCCTCCTCATCTGTCAGTGGAGTAAATTAAAGACTATGCCCATATTCATTCCCTAACCAACGCTCAGACTATTATCCCTCCTGCGCTCTTAATCGAGGGGCATTGTAAATCCCCGCTCTCATTCAGCCACTGTCACATGAAGGATTATTTAGTGTGTTTTAAGAGGCGAAGAGTCAAGGGGAAGAGGCAAGGCTGGGGTCAGGCCCAGCAGGGGCCCCTTGGGGACCTCCCCTTTGGTCCCCGTGACATGCATCGTCCATTATGGGGGTAACAAGGGACAGGACGGGACAGGACAGGAGGGGAGGGGAGGGGGGAGTGTGTGTGTGTGTGTGTGTGTGTGCGTGTGTGTCTGAATGTTAGAGTGTTTGTCTGAGTAACTGTGTGTGTGTGTGTGTGTGTGTGTGTGTGTGTGTGTGTGTTTGTGTGTGAGTGTCTGAATGTTAGAGTGTTTGTCTGAGTAACTGTGTGTGTGTGTGTGTGTGTGTGTGTGTGTGTGTGTGTGTGTGTGTGTGTGTGTGTGTGTGTGTGTGTGTGTGTGCATGTGTGTGTGTGTGAACGTGCTGGAACAGCCCCAAGGTCTGACGGTGTGTCTCGAGGGAGCCCCCGGGCCGGCTGTTGCCCTCCATGATGGGCCTGATGCACACACACACACCAACACCATCCCCCCCCCCCCCACACACACACACACACACACACACACACACACACACACACAGTACACATGCACCATCACATGTCCACACTCACCATCACCCAACCTGCCCCCTGTCTGCTCCCTTTGCCAGACACACACACACACACACACACACACACACACACACACACACACACACACACACACACACACACACACACACACACACACACTACACACGCAGTACACATACACCATTACATGTCCACACACACCATCACACACACACATACACACACACACACACACACACACACACACACACACACACACACACACACACACACACACACACACACACACACTGTGGCTGTTCAATTGTTCGAGGTCAAATCTCTGTCTGCAATGGCCCCTAAACAGGCTCACAGACGTATCACAGCTACCAAGCGAGCGAGAAAACCAGCAAACGAACAAACTGAAGAACGTACACGAGGAGGCTCCAGAAGACACTCCAGATGCTCTCAGCTCGATAACCGAACCGGGGCCCCTGATGTCCTGTGCCCCCGTCCCGCCCCCCATCGGCCCCCATCCGGCCCTGTTAAGACTCCCCAGGGGCTCCTCCAGTGGCCCCCAGGAGAAGGCTCAGGGCTGTGTTAAAACGCGATACGTTATTTACGAAGAAATATTTGGAAACGGGAGGCAGGAGTCAGGCGATGCGACTGGCCGTTGTGCATATGCCAGGGCTGATTCAGTTCGTCCAACCACCCCCTTCTGCCCCTCCCTCGCTTGTTCCCCAGCTCGCTCTCCATGGCGTCTTTCGGAGGGACATGTGACACGGAGAGCATGGGGGTACAGGGGCCGGACAAGAACACAGTGGGGTGCAGTGGTGGTGGTGGTGGTGGTGTGTATATGTGTGTGTATGAGTGTGTGTGTCTGTCTGGTCTGCGTGCCTTGATGTGTGTGTGTGTGTGTGTGTGTGTGTGTGTGTGTGTGTGTGTGTGTGTGTGTGTGTGTGTGTGTGTGTGTGTGCGTGCGTGCGTGCTAGGATGCTTACGCAGGGTCATCGTAGTGGTGTGTGGGGGGGTGTATGATACGGACAGTAGGCGGGAGTGTGTTGGTGGTGGTGTAGTAGTGTGTGTGTGTGTGTGTGTGTGGCCGGGAGGGGTAGCAGTGTGTAAGATGGGGTAGGAGTTTGCGTGGTGGTGGTGGGGGTGGGGGTGTTGAGAGTTTGTGTGGTGGGGTAAAATAGCAGCGGATGGATGTCAGAGGAGGTTCGCCACAGACGCCTCCTCTCCACCGCGTCTGCCTCAGCCTGCCCCTGTGTGTGTGTGTGTGTGTGTGTGTGTGTGTGTGTGTGTGTGTGTGTGTGTGTGTGTGTGTGTGTGTGTGTGTGTGTGTGTGTGTGTGTGTGTGTGTGTGTGTGTGTGTGTGTGAGAGAGAGAGAGAGAGTAGTCTTTCTGTATCCCCTCTTTTCTCTCAGGATGAAACCTTTTTTTCCATGTTCTTGTCTCATCATCACACCTTTTTATGATTGTTGGATTGAATTCTGCCTCTCGGTAATATATTCTACAGTGCCAAAATGCCAAAAGTTGTTTCAGACACTTCGCACAACTCTTTCAACGTGACGGCACTGACCGTTCCCAGTCTAGATTTCTTAAATGAGTTATTTATAACGTCGATAGATAGCGGGGCCTATCTTTTAGCGTGTTCCTGTGATCTTCTTAATCACTTTAGAGGCTATCTTGTTCACGCTTGTCTCGCGTGTGTGGTCTAGGGTGTCACTTAATGAAAATCTGACTCATTGACTATGTCTGCAGATTCATTCATTGATTCTCTCAATCTCTCACTCTCTCTCTATCTCTCTCTCTACTCTCTCTCTCTTCTCGCTCTCTCTGTCTCACAATCTCTCCTTCCCCCATCTGTTCTCACCCTCTCTGTCCGACTCTCTGTCCGTCTCTCTCTCTCTCTCTCTCTCTCTCTCTCTCTCTCTCTCTCTCTCTCTCTCTCTCTCTCTCTCCTCCCTCTCTCTTCTCGCTCTCTCTGTCTCGCAATCTCTCCTTCCCCCATCTGTTCTCACCCTCTCTGTCCGTCTCTCTCTCTCTCTCTCTCTCTCTCTCTCTCTCTCTCTCTCTCTCTCTCTCTCTTTCTCTCTCTCTCTGTCTACCCACTCATTTCACACATCCTCTCACAACCTATATCATATATATGTTAGCTTTCATATCTCTCTCTTCTCATCTCATCTCTTCACTTCTTTTCAAGTTCAGAAGTGGAAGAGGGGGAGGGAGAGGGAGGGTGGAGGTGGAGGGGGATGTTATTACGCATTCTGTTGATCAATCAAAGTGCATTTATTTTCTGGGCTTGTTTTTCACTCCTTGTTTTAGCCCCGGCCAGGATGTGGCCGAGCCTTGAGAGGGAAAAATTCCTGGAAAAAACGTGGCGGTGCGGGCCGGTCCGGGGCGCTGTGTAACGGGGGCTGTTTGAGATGACAAATCGACATTTC
>NC_085880.1:12343756-12348756 GCF_034702125.1 Engraulis encrasicolus | reverse complement strand
TCCCCCTTTTGTGTAAAACCATTATACTTAGTGCTTGGAGTAAGTTCTTTTTTTTCGCTCTCTCTCTCCGTTTTTCGGTCCACCTTTCAAGCCAGGCTCTTTTGTAATGGTTTATCCCGGCTAACAGCTTTTATCACATTTTGTTATTAGTCCATTAGACGGTGCTATTCGTTTGGTCTAATTCTGTGTTTCACTGCACATTTCATAAATCGAAAGCACCATGAAAAAAAAGCCCACACACACACACGAGCTACAGTATTTACACTAATGTGCTTTCGATTTCAATGTAATCCCCATTTAAGTGACTGGGCCGCGGATGCACATTGAGAAATGTGTTTTTAATCTCGTCCCTGTTAACTTGCCGCTTGACTGAATGTGGGTTGGGGTATGAGTGTGTTGTGTATGTGTGTGTGGGTGTGTGAGCATGTTGGTGGTGAGGGGGACACACACTCCTTAAATGAACTGCCCGTCTACATAAATCAACAGTATTCTTGGTATTCATATTCTTTACTTAAAAACACACACACACACACACACACACACACACACACACACACACACACACACACACACACACACACACACACACACACACACACACACACACACACACACACACACACACACACACACACACACACACACACACACACACACACACACACACACACACACACACACACACACACACTGTCATCTTTCACTACATTCTCTTTGTTTTATTTGCAGGACTGGATGCTATTTGCATCGTTTTCTGTAGAGGAAATAATGACTCATTTTTTCCTCCTTGTTTTGTGAAGCCATGAAACATTGTGCGTTACTTGCCAGTATATAAAATGCTTTTTTTCTGTCCAGAAAATAATTTGTGAAGATTTTTTCCGGAAGTGGAGATGGAGGCTTTTTTCTGCCAACCGCTGTATCTGTGTGTGTGTGTGTGTGTGTGTGTGTGTGTGTGTGTGTGTGTGTGTGTGTGTGTGTGTGTGTGTGTGTGTGTGTGTGTGTGTGTGTGTGTGTGTGTGTGTGTGTGTGTGTGTGTGTGTGTCTGTGTGTGTGTGTGTGTGTGTGAGTGTGTGTGTGTGTAGTATATATACAGAAGGAAAATTGTTCAAAAGAGAGACTGAATTGCGGTATCGTTTTTATTTTAGTTTTTTTCTTCCAGTGTTGGTCTACTGTGTGCACTCACTTGGAGAGGAAAGGTGAAACAAGGTGTAAGTGCTCACAACAACTCACTATTACAGAAAATATTTTTTGTTTCATCTTTAAAGCGCCAATGCGTAAGATTTTCTTTCTTCAAATTTTGAGTGCCCAGAAAATATCCCTTGTACCTTGGAATTGGAAAGTGGTCTTTGCTAACCGCTATCTGTACTATGAAAATTGGTCAAAAGATACGACGAAAACCCGGTTTTTACAGTGTGATTTTTTTCTCACATTTCTGGTGAACTGAACCACCAATGTATGCTCACCTATAGAACAGAGACGGAAGTGGGAACAAGCTGTAAGTGCCCAAAAACAGGTCATAGAGCTGACTTGGATATAATCTTTTAGCTTTATTTTTGAAAGTGTAGAGGTCCATCGCTGAGGGTTATTTTGATGTTCCTGTGCCTGGGAAAATATACCTTAATCATTATAGCCTACGTATAAATGATAGGCATGTAGTACTGAGGTTCCCCCTTCTATATCGTCGCCCCCATTGTTGTACTGTAGCCTCTGTGTAATGGTTTATTGTTATCATAAATCAAAATATTGACAAGCCTTTCTTTAATGTGACAGCATAGGCTATGTACATACTGTGTATTATTGAAGAAAACTGTGAAATAGTATACGTGTGAAACATTGATATGTAGGCCTACATGTAGAGGGCGATCACTGTGTATCAGTGCCAAAACTTTAAACCATTATCAACAGCCTATATCTGACTTTGGCTTTCTCTTAACTGCACCATTACAAAGCTTTTATGTTCGAGCAGGCAGGCAGGCAGACACACATTTGTGTTTCAATGAAACCACTTTCCTTAACACACATGCAGCACGCTTAATTGCCTCATCATTATTTAATTGGGCCCATATTGATTTGTGTGGGTCCAACCCATGTCTGCTTCGTTGGTAAACGGTTAAAATGTGGCCCATTGTTTTGGCTTGTTGTGGGGTGCCCCTTATGTGGCTGTGGAGTAGTCTGCTCTTCCTCGGGGGGAAACTGAAGACCATAATAACATAATTATAAGGTGGATTAGAGGGGCGACCCTCTGGAGAGCAGCCGGGACTGAACATACTCTTCTCTTCTCTTCTCTTCTCTTCTCTTCTCTTCTCTTCTCTTCTCTTCTCTTCTCTTCTCTTCTCTTCTCTTCTCTTCTCTTCTCTTCTCTTCTCTTCTCTTCTCTTCTCTCCTCTTCTCCTCTCTTCTTTTCTCTTCACTTCTCTTCTCTTATGCTGAATGTCTGTCTGTATTCACTCTTTTCTATTCAGTCTTCTCTTCTCTTCTCTTTTCTGGGACAGACACCCGTCTTTCTATCCTCTCCCTCCTCCTCCTACTCCTCCTCCTCCTCCATCCCACCCCATTCCATTCATCCCTCTTTCCATCCTTCTCCTCCTCCACCACATGAGCACAGATACATACAGTTAAATGGAGACACTTCCACATGAAAGAGGTTCACTGGGTGCTTTATTCACTGTGTAGGACCCATCTCACCTCCAGTTTCCCACGTCTGCCCTGTTTCTGGTGTGGTGTTTGTGTGTGTGTTTTTTTTTCTTTAGTGTTGTGATGTTTTGTCTGCCTCATTTGTTTCAGCGTTAATTAGTCTGCATGGGACAATGGTCACCATGCTCATTGTGTGTGTGTGTGTGTGTGTGTGTGTGTGTGTGTGTGTGTGTGTGTGTGTGTGTGTGTGTGTGTGTGTGTGTGTGTGTGTGTGTGTGTGTGTGTGTGTGTGTGTGTGTGCGTGTATGTGAGTTTGTTTGTGTGTGTCTCAGCGGCTCTTTGAATGTCCATTTGTTTCAGACGGCGGACGCACTGTGTGTGTGTGTGTGTGTGTGTGTGTGTGTGTGTGTGTGTGTGTGTGTGTGTGTGTGTGTGTGTGTGTGTGTGTGTGTGTGTGTGTGTGTGTGTGTGTGTGTGTGTGTGTGTGTGTGTTTGTGTCTGTTTGTGTGTGTGTGTGTGTGTGTGTGTGAGTGTGTCTGGCCAAAAGACGGCCTGCTGCCTGCTGCTCTAATGAGTCCCATTGATTTCCCTTTTATTCGGCTGCACACACTCACACACACACAAGCGCGCACTCAGACACACAGACACACAGACACACAGACACACACACACACACACACACGGCTTAATTACAGGCCGCTGCCGCTTGCTTTAATTGGGGCCGAATAAAAGAGTGAAGTGGCCTGAATGAATACATTAGCGCTAGCCTTAGCATCAGCATGCCTATCAATAGCGCGGCTGCTGTGGCTAGCCTGAGTGGAGTGGCTAGTTTGAGTTGAGCGGATAGATAGCCGCCTGAGTTGAGTGAAGAGCCTGGGCTGAGCTTGTTCTGTGACCTCAGCTGCTCTGCTTTTAACCTCATGCACTCTCTTCTCTCTCTTGTTCTCTCTGTCTCTCTCTCTCTCTCTCTCTCTCTCTCCGCCTCTCTCCGCCTCTCTCCGTCTCTCTCTGTCTCTCTCTCTCTCTCTCTCTCTCTCTCTCTCTCTCTCTCTCTCTCTCTCTCTCTCTCTCTCTCTCTCTCTCTCGTGTGCTCTCTCTCTTGCTCTCTCTCGCTCTATCCCTCTTTCTCTGTCTCCAGACAAAGCTTCAACCAATCACACCAAAGACTTATGCAGAGTATTCAGTTTTTCTGTTTTTTTTTCTGGGTTATGAATACGTAGAATGAAATGATTGGCTAGTTTGGCCGAGATTAAATTCAATGTACCATCACAGCGTATGAGCAGGCTAAGTCTACCAAAACTGAAAATTCTCTCCATAGTCATCAATACTGTAATGTCTGAAGTAACTTTCACCAAAAACTGCCAAAACCCTAGCCTGGGAAATCCCATGCTGCTTTGCACAATAGTTCCGATCTGAAAGACAGCATGGATTGTACCCCCAGCGAGGGTACCAGATTATGATCCCTGTCACTCTCTTATCAGAGAGCAGGGAGGCATGGAGAGGCAATGACTGCAGTTTGTTTGAATAGATAAAACTGACACGATTGGCTATGGCTACGTGTGCCAAATGATACACATTCTCAACGCCCAATAAACAGCCGTTGTCAATCGTACCCCCACACGTGATTTACAATAGGCAGGTGTCTTTTGACCGTCAGAGGTGAAAACTCACCTGGAAAACTCCAACTCCCATTGTCATTGTGACACAGCCCTCAAGTGCACACTGCACACAGCAAAATTGCATTTATGCCTCAAGGGGGCAGCCCCCAATGGCAAGCCAAGGGAGCAGTGCAGCGGGACAGTACTACGCTCAGGGTGCCTCAGTCATGGAGGAGGATGGGGGGGAGTTAATTGGTTAATTACTCGCCCCACCAACCTGGCGGGTCGGGAGTTGAACCGGCAACCTTTGGAGCTACAAGTCTGACGCCCTAACCATTTACCCATGACTGCCACCCTTGCTCTATGATGCCTCCTCTCTGCATGCAGCAATCGTGGGGTGGTGGGTGACAGCGCTCGATGGTGACACTGACAAACGGCCGGAAGGAAGGAAGGAGATTTCTCCTCTCGTCTCGTCTCCTCTCGCCTCTCCTCTCCTCTTGTCGGGTGTCATGTCATGTCGTCTCGTCTTGATCTGGAGTCGCGCACAGAGAGAGCCGGAGACAGGCAGACACTTGGGGCTGCCGGCGGTGGCGCTTCACGGGCGGTTAATAACCGTTTGAGAGTGAGTGCCGCGGGTTAATCACACAAGTCAGTCTTAATGAGGGGGTACACTCAGCACTGCCACCAGTCACCGCGGGTATGCACACACACACACACACACACACACACACACACACACACACACACACACACACACACACACACACA
>NC_085880.1:12316256-12326256 GCF_034702125.1 Engraulis encrasicolus | reverse complement strand
AGAGAGAGAGAGAGAAAGAGAGAGCATGAGAGAGAGAGAGCGTGAGACAGACAGACAGACAGACAGACAGACAGAAGGACAGACATAGAGAGAGTTCATGAAATACAGAGAGAGAGACAGACAGACAGACAGATGTGTGGTTGGTGCACAGAGATAGAATCGGGTGTGATCCTCTCTCCATTGCCTTGGTTGCTTCGTATGGGCACACAGAGAGAAAGAAAGGGGGCCTGAAAAACAGGCGAGACAAAGAGGAAGGCCATCAGTGTCACTCTAATTAATACATGACACAGAGAAACAGAGCCTCCACAGCAATTATCATCAGGAGGGCTGCTCTGTTACATTAGCTGATCTGTGTGGTTTGGGTAAGTCACTTTCAATTGGGTTTGGAGAGCTGTTTTGATAATAGCATTCTGGTTGCTCTCTTTTTAATTACCAGGGCAGGGTCGAACAAGTCTCTCTCTCTCTCTCTCTCTCTCTCTCTCTCTCTCTCTCTCTCTCTCTCTCTCTCTCTCTCTCTCTCTCTCTCTCTCTCTCTCTCTCTCTCTTCCCTTTCTGTCTTTTCTGCTTCTCTGTGTCTCATTTTACATCTATCTATCTATCTATCTATCTATCTATCTATCTATCTATCTATCTTACTCCAACTTTTTTTTCAACTATGAAAGGGGTATGAGGATATGATGTGATTTCTCAGTAATATAGTATCATATAGCACATAAGTAAGGAAAGTACATTTATGTTTAGTTCAGTACTGAAATACATAGCAGAAAGGTCAAAGGCCAATGTCTTTTAGTCTGCAAGTTGAGTGGACACATATTGACATATTGCACCATATGTATTTGTCAGTCCAAGCCAAGGGTAGGCTATCTGATATAGTCCACCAGAAGACCCACTCTCTGTTAAAAGTCCCAGTGATTTTGACCATGAGCGGAACATGGATGACCTGTCGTGTAGTAGTTCCATTTCTCCTGCATGCGACAGATTGGCTCCAGGGTCAAAGGGCAAAGCCATCGAGAACCTACCGGGACTCTGCCAGAGGGTCAGGAGGTCAGAGTCAGGATCATGACACCATGGGCCCATTGATATACTCCAGGGGCCCATTATTGATTATTCTGGAATACATACGTACATACGTACCTACAGAGAGCACGAGGCCTCGGACTAGACTGACCAAACTTGGACTCTATGGACAATGTGCGGAAGTATACGGAAGACTTGTGTGGAAATGGAATTAAAATCCATTCTCCAAGCCCTTACCAGAAAAAGAAACAGCAATTGTTATGTACCTATTGGGTTCCCTTGCATTATTTTAATCCAACTATACAAAGCCCTGTACCATTCAACTTGAACTTGAAGAGTTGTGCAAAGTAGAATTAAAACCACTAAAATCAGTTGGAAAAAGACTCTAAAAATCAACGCAAAAGGAAATCACACAGTTTTAGACCATGATTTTTGCTGAACGTTATTTTTAAAACTACACGTATGTTGTCTGGAAACAACCCACAGATATTGATTAAATGTTTTGATGACAGATGTCTGTGATTATGAGGCATGACACAGGTCATTGTCATGACTCTCCATCAACGCACAGCAGACCATAAAAATACCTCAAATAGCCCCTCTTCATCATGCATTATTAGTACCTTATGAAGCATGATAGCTGCATTATACGTGTGTTTTTTGATGCACGATATCCTACTTAGAACAGTATGAATGTTGGTTGGAAATGTTGGTACAAACAGTGAGATTAAGGATTGTAATAGGGATTGTAACGGGTATGATGTATAAGGTCATTTAATCATGAGATCATTCCATTTTATATTTTTATATTTATATTGTTATTTAAATTCATATTTTGTCAAAAGTAGTGGAACTATGCATGACTTGGATATTATTATGATACATTACACCCACACAGATATAAAACGGCCCTAATACAGGCCTGGACGTTTTTAGCATGAATAAAAACTGAAAATGACCGCCATACTTGCCTACTGCAGAAACAAATCACTCGGCCCTACCGTGGCGCTAGCGGTGGGGCACTCGTCTGCTGTGCGGCCAACCCGGGTTCGATTCCTTTGCCGGCCCTTCCCCGTATCAGAGGGTGTTCACTCACGGAACTACCTACTAGCCACAACTGGCTAACCCTAACCCAAAACCAAGTGAAAAATGAATCGGTGTCAATGGAGTTTTCTGCTATTATATTTTTTTGTCTCATTGTATAATGCTTTGCCCTGAAATATTGATATTCAGTTCGAAGCTAGAAATAACAAGACCTCATTTGAGTATCGCTTCGATTTTTTTGCGCCACTAGATTATTATATACTGAGACCTGAGAAATTTGACAATACAGCCTATTATATATTTTGTTGATGAGATTTGTGACTGAAAATTGCAGTAGCAATTTCTTTTAGCATTTAGCCCTATGGGCTCCCTTTTCCATTCCACACATTTTCCAATCTGTTTCCACTTGCCCGCGTTCGCCAACTAGTGGACACCCAAGAGGAGCTGCAAAGCTAACTGGCTACAATGGGAACCAATCAGACTGAAGCTTCTCCTCTATTCTATTTTCTCTGCCCGTCTCTCTCTCCCAACTCACTTCCTGTCTCTCCTCCATGTCCTGCCAAAATACAACAACAAAAAAACAATTTACTCAATAACTCCATTGCATTGCAATTCACTCAAAAACTCCAATGCCATTGCTTGGCAAAAAAACGTCATGTAATGATTTTCTACATTACCATAGATAACTGTCAATGAGTGTGAAAACTTGTTTGTTTGAGCCGTTGAAAACTATCCATGCACAGCACTTCAGTGGAAGAGAAAGTGATTTTTCACCGATCATGGCCTCAGAACTGTGTTGCATAATATGCTTATAATGCCATAAAAATTACAGCAGTACACAGATTCTTGTGACAAAAGTGATAAAACTAGCGAAAGCACAAGTGTCGGTCCACTGCCTATTCAAATGGCATTTCAAACACACAATGAAAATCATCATCTTTGCCCTACCTCGCCTGTACCACATAATGAATTTTCTGGAGCCGGTGTACCGCGCGCGCGCCGTGTGTGTGTCTGTGTCTGTGTCTGTGTATGTGTGTGTGTGTCTGTGTGTGTGTGTGTGCGCTAGTTGCACTGCCACGCCTGGCAGCCTGTCTGAAAACAAACCATTTTGCCAGTGCGGTGCGTTGGCTGTTAGCAAGGCATGCTCCGCTCTACTCCATTCCACTCAGCCCGGCCCTGCTTCTGCTGCGGTGGTGTGGTGTGTGGTGTTAAACATAACGGATGGTGATGTGTACCGCCACCCTACTGTACTATTCATCCCCTCATTACTATTTCATCCTCATATGATTAACACTTATTGCACTCGCTCCCATATCGCGCCCATTTACGCCCGCCTGCACCCCCCACTCCCCCCCGACTTCCTCGCACCCGCCCGTTGTCAGGGGCACCACGGAGCCTAAGCAACACAACGGGCCCCGCCACACAGAGCTGAGGCGAGCCAGCCGATGAGAGATGTGGCTTTTTCAAGTCATTTAAATTTTTACAGTTCCATTTACTCCGCCTTTTAATTTAGCGTATAATGACGCCATTAGAATAAAATCCATCTGGAAGTTCTTTGGGGAGGGCTTAATGTTCCGTGGCTTCTGACGCTAATGTTGTTCCCGACGCACAGGCAACAGATGCTGGCGGAGAAACACATATATTCTCCACCAATTACCT
This sequence comes from Engraulis encrasicolus, assembly GCF_034702125.1. Classification (NCBI taxonomy): domain Eukaryota; kingdom Metazoa; phylum Chordata; class Actinopteri; order Clupeiformes; family Engraulidae; genus Engraulis; species Engraulis encrasicolus. The sequence goes on along the minus strand of NC_085880.1, from coordinate 12,322,536 downwards.
CCACACCGGTGTCTGACTGCGCTTAGAAATAAATGTTGCGCGATTCTGGGGAGCGCGATCGGAGCTCGCTGTACTTAGGCTTGCAAGCCAGAGGCAATGAAATGCCTCTAGTATAGAGTTTAAAGTAAAAGAGTGAAATCCATGCCGAATATATTTTCAAGTCCCCTACAAGTAAATCAATTGCTGATTTATTGGTTTAATTTAAATTGATTTATCCTGACCAATATTTTAATTAATTGAGACCTTCAATGTGTGTGCTATGACTCACATTTTTAACTGCCGTCTACCTAACCTTGGCTAATACAGTTTATTCCAATTATCTGCCGTTCCGTCATCAACACAGATATTCCAAACTCCCATTTGTAATTAGAGTTAAATTCAGTTAACTGGCATGCCAGGTATGTGCCATTGGAGCTACGGCTCAAGAGGCATTCACAGCTAGGCTATCCGCCCACCAGGCCAGTAATTTCAGCATTTGTTTGTGCTGCTGCCACCTTAGCAGGTGTGCGTGCGTGCGTGCGTGCGTGCGTGCGTGCGTGCGTGCGTGCGAAGGGAAGGTGTGGGGGGTATCATATCTGTGTGTTTGTGTGTGTGAACATAACCTCTCTCCCCTCATATAGCCCTATCAACTGTCATCACTTTTCTCAAAAGCTTAAAAGCTAACGCAACTTTCCGCCACCCTCTTCTTTTTCTTTTTTTTTTCCTTGTCCATTTCCACTTCCGTTGAAGCATATGCTATCCTGCGTAATGAAATAATGAAATAACGAAATTAAGTGATTAATTAAAATAATAAACAGAGAGCGAGAGACTGGCCTGTGCCCTTCTGCGCTAGAGTGGCCTTTAATCCCGTCCGCCTCTGTTATGCTAATGGGGAATATTTCTGCCGCTAATTAGCGTGATTAATTTTCCCTTGTTTTGAATTACAACTCCAGTGGCTGCGAGCACTTTACTGCACTCGTTAATTACCAATTAAATCGGCGTGCTCGTTTGCTCCGGTGTCAGGCGTTGTTGCTGTTCCGCAGCACTTAGGGGTTGTGTTTAATGCACAAATTGGGGGAGATTAAAACGTGTGACCCCCGCATGATGAGAGGAGAGGAGAGCAGAGAGGAGAGGAGGATGAAAAAGTTGTTGAGTTAACGGTGATGGGCATGTGATATGGACAAGCAGTGGTTCTACTCATTTGAAGGCCCTATAGGCAAAATATAGACATGGGGTCCTTTTGAATTACTTTTGCTGGTATTTATATGATGGGGCTGATGGTTGTGGGAAACTTCAATGGGCAACTGGCTAGTCTGCTTACTAGTAAAACTGGCTCTGATCTGGACTTTGGGACAGTGATGAGGGGCCAGAGCTGGGCTAAAATTGATAGCTCAAGATTCAAGTTGCTAATCTGTCTGAGTGCAGATTTCCATGTGTACTAGCATGTAGCATAGAATAGGCCTGTGACAAGGCTGATGTTTTCCCTGATATCTACTGTATTATGCAAGAGAATGACCCGAGCTGTGGACTTCATAGTTGTGACAACCGGGGTACAGGAAGTCGGTTGGTGACATGATTGACAAAGATTCCTATAATTCTAGGCAGTGGCTTTATGTCCGCAATAGAAACTAGGCCCGCTACATAACAGGACCGCTACATAACAAGAAAAGATGAAGTAAATATGAATTACATTTACCTGAAACTATATTCACCACACATTCTGTGTGTTATGCCCACTTCCTGGAACTACTTAGGAACTGTATGTCAATCTATTTGTCGAATGCTCCATGAGCCACCATTGTTGTGTAAAAAAAATGGAACACTGGGGAAATCGGATTCGCCTACAGTAACTCTTACTTCCATTGCTCTGGGAATGACCATTACAATGGTGAATGAGATACAACAGGCCTACTGAAGAGCTGTTATGGTTTGATGTTATGGCCAAAGTATGTAGCCTATATGCTGGGAAGCTTGGAGATGAGCTAAAATGTAGCAAAGGGCCTTCGAAAGCACAAGAGCAAATACATGGAAGAAGAGTGATACAGGGAAATTGAGACTATCTCCAGTCATAGCCAAAATACACATTGTATAGAAATGGGGGGTTACAGGGGCAATATACGTTTCATAAGGCCGGGTCATATATACGTTTTAATACTTTCGCGAAAGTGCTGTTTTTCTGCTCAGTGATTCAACCGTGGCAGCATGTACAGTATAAATGAAAGAAAATGGTCTATAGACCACCAGGCTCTGTTGTCTTGTTTGAGAAAGCGAGTGAGTGAGCGCATTTCACCTTTCATCTCTGAAGAGAAAAAGCGTACTTGTAAACGTACAAAGTCCAACAGCAGGCAGCAGATGAGACGCCCGATGCTGCATCTGGTTCTCCCGTCTCTCTCTTTTTTGCTGGTGCTTTGCCTCTTCTTCTATGAATGATAGCACTTATCGGTAGCGACCATCATAGGTGTCTGCCTCCCTCGGCCTGCTCTCTCTTCTTTTCTTTTCTTTTTTTTGTTAACCATGCACTGTTTTCCAGTTTCATACCCCTTTTATTTCCACTCTGCTGTTCGTGATGTCCACTTGAGTCGCATTAACAGCTGGCGAGTCCATTTTGCCCGGGCCCGAGATTGACTCAAATTAAGTTTCCTGCATCTGTACGCCGGGACTTGGGGCACACTTAAGAGGACATTAGGAAAGAACATGAAGCCTTTCATGTGCTGATGTGATCTCTTTGAATGGGCAACTGGGATATTATTATTATATATTTTATCAGGTGGTGGTGGTGGAGGGTTCAGGTGAGGGGGACGACAGGCGTGTGTGTGTGTGTGTGTGTGTGCATGCGTGCATGCGTGCGTGCGTGCTTGCATGTGTGCATGCATGCGTGTGTGGGTTTTGTGTGCATGCATGTGTGTGTGCGTTCTGTGTCTATGTGTGCATCGGTGGTGGTGTGTGTATGTATGTGTGTATCTTTCTTCTAAATGCGAGTGGTAGGGATCAGAGGAGCTGATGGGCAGTGGATCTGTTAGAAAAGTGGTTTGATTTCACAAAGCAGGGGGCCACTAATGCCACACAAGAGTCCATCAGCGATGGCCCCCGAAGCAGAGAAGCAGTGTTACCGCGCGTGCGCGTGCGCGCGCGCGTGTGTGTGTGTGTGTGTGTGTGTGTGTGTGTGTGTGTGTGTGTGTGTGTGTGTTTCTGTGTCTGTGTCTGTGTCTGTGTCTGTGTCTGTGTCTGTGTCTGTGTCTGTGTGTCTGTAGCAGCAGCAGCAGTATTAGTAGGAGCCCAAGGCAGGGACCCCCTCATTGCAGTGCATCTGGCCTGAAAACTCGTATTATTCGGTAGATACACGAGCCATTCATTGATGTCTGCGACAAAAGGGGGGAGTATCATGCGCGTATGCATTACACAAAATAGAGCAAATTGTTGCAAATAGCACGGTAGCGGGAGCGGCAGCGGCAGCAGCAGCAGTGGTGTTGGTGCGAAATAATCACGACCTGCAAAACTTTGTCATTTAAAGGAGATGGTGTGGAAGTGGGCATCTGTGTGTGTGTGTGTGTGTGTGTGTGTGTGTGTGTGTGTGTGTGTGTGTGTGTGTGTGTGTGTGTGTGTGTGTGTGTGTGTGTGTGTGTGTGTGTGTGTGTGTGTGTGTGTGTGTGTGTGTGTGTGTGTGTGTGTGTGTGTGTGTGTGTGTGTGTGTGACTGAGACTGAGACTGAGAGAGAAAGGGAGAGCGAGAGAGAATCAGAAAAAGAGCAAGGGTGTGTGTGTGTATGTGTGTGTGTGTGTGTGTGTGTGTGTGTGTGTGTGTGTGTGTGTGTATGTGTGTCTGTGCGTACGCGTGTGCGTGTGTGTGTGTTTTCCCTGCTCACATATGCACACTTGTCTGAATGTGGGCGTGTGTGTGCGCCTGTGCGTGTGTGTGCTTTCCGGCACGAGACCCATCTGTGTCCAGCGCTCACCATTAACCTTGAGGTCACCTCCCAACACACACACACACACACACACACACACACACACACACACACACACACACACACACACACACACACACACACACACACACACACACACACACACACGAGCAGCACAGAGGTCCAGTCTGTCACGCAGCTGAAGATGACAGGGAAAATAGGCCTCGCACAAACAAACACAGATTGACAAGTAGCCCACTGGAGGAAAAACAAAACACACACACACACACACACACACACACACACACACACACACACACACACACACACACACACACACACACACACACACACACACACACACACACACACACACACACACACACACACACACACACACACACTAACACACACACACACACACACACTAACACACACACACACTCTTAACACACTGTTTACGTGTTGCTTTAACCCCCTTCCAAGTCTCAAGTGTCTGGAAACCAAATCTATTTGCTTGCCGTTGCGAGGGACAATGTGGTCCAAATCTGCTCTATTAAGGCCTCTTTGTCTGGGTAATTTATGGAACCGGAGCCAGAGCACTTTGAACAATGGCAAAGCATCAAGATGAAAGTAGCAGAGGTGCCTGAGAGGTCCTACACTTGCTTATACCATACAGTAGCTAGGTGTGTGTGTGTGTGTGTGTGTGTGTGTGTGTGTGTGTGTGTGTGTGTGTGTGTGTGTGTGTGTGTGTGTGTGTGTGTGTGTGTGTGTGTGTGTGTGTGTGTGTGTGTGTGTGTGTGTGTGTGTGTGTGTGTGTGTGTGTGTGTGTGTGTGTGTGTGTGTGTGTGTGTGTGTGTGTGAGAGAGAGAGAGTGTGTGTGTACCGCTTTCAATTTACATGGAAATTGAAGAAGAAAAAAAGATAATACTTTCTACGTCTACTCCTCTCTGTTTTGTTTGTTAGTGTCTTTTATTTTGTGCACAAAGAGAAGAAACAAGTGTGCTCAAGTGTTTGCTTTATACGGTGGCTCCTGTGTTTATGCCCGCCCGGCGTCACTTGTTGGCATGTAGGATTTTGTCTGGGTTTTTTTAGTTTATGGTCTACAGTAAAGTTATAAGACAAATGTCTTTCTACAGGGATTTTACCATGTCTGTTTGCTTTTTCTCTGTTTGTTTTGATTTGCCAAGTTTACTAGTGTATGTGATATGGGCAGTATACGTGTATGTTTGGCACATACTGTATTTTTCTTTTTTTACTGTATTTCTGTTTGTGTATAGGCTATTTGTTTTTTTATTTCAGTTGACTATCATTACTTACTATATCACACTAAAATAACTGGGCAAGTTGTCCTCCCGGACCCAGGTTCGAATCGGGCCTGGGTCATTTCCCTATCCTATGCCATCTCTCACTCCACACCACTTCCTCTCCAAATCTTAACTGTCCTGTCCGTAACAAAACCATATAATTGAAAAAATATAGTATTTAGAAACAGATGTGAAGCCTAACAGTCATTCAGGTTATTCTAGTCAAACAGCTGAGTTGTTAGCATCTGGACTTTTTTGCAACAAACAGAGGTGGCCAAATTAAAAAAACAAAAACAAAATCTGCCATAGTTCCCTTCCAACACAAGTCACTTCACTGAGTAACTGGTCTACAGTCACAATAGAGTGGTGTACCTGACTCTGCGCTGGTTGGATCAAATTTTGGGGTTTTCTTTTTAGGTTTTTAGGTTTCAATAGCAACAATGTCTAACCACCTCATTAGGTACAATGGAATAACAGATGTAACCGCTGGGTAATATTATGTGCCAGTGTTGGTTAGAAGCACAGGTACACCATGGATTTACTTTTACTTTGGCCACCTCTGGCAGCAAATATGTTTCACCTTTTATTCTTGTCTTCTTACAGCCTTCCTTCCTCGCTTGTGGATCATATCTAAATATTCTCATGCTCTCACTCAAATTGTCTGTCTGTCTGCCTGTCTGCCTGCCTGCCTGCCTGGCCTGTCTGCCTGTCTGCCTGGCTGCCTGCCTGCTGCCTGCCTGCCTGTCTATCTGTCTGTGTTATATTATTTGGTATGTTTTGCAGGTATTTACACTCAAAAGAAAGAGCCATGCCATTTTTACAACAAGCAGATCATTGGTCTTGTAAACCAGCATGCTGCGTTGCTAGTCTCTCCCCACCCCTTGATACTATAAGACATTATGGCCCATACATGATTGCCTGCAGCCTGCTCTGTCTCTCTCCACCTCAATGCTACATTATGGGATGGTATGGCCTATACAGGGCCGGGTTAAGATGGCCAGGAGTCCCTAGGCTACAAGGTTGCTGTGGGCCCCTCCTGGAAGGCAAATTTTGCGACAAAATTACATAGTCAGTGTCATAATTACGATCC
>NC_085880.1:12306256-12313756 GCF_034702125.1 Engraulis encrasicolus | reverse complement strand
TAATTGGACTATATCTAATTAAATATGCATTAAATTTAAAAATGCAAAAACTCAAAATCTGAAAAAGCCAAGCTCCAAATTACTCTTTTATTTTGTTTCTAGTAAGCCAGAAGATATCTTCAGAAGAGATTATGGACATCTCTTTTTGTTTTGTAGTAAATCTAAAAATCTTTGTGCAGACACACCAGCTAGCATTTTTTTTTCAAAACATGATTATTTAACATCTCTCTTAGATAAATAATTGAGTTTTATGTTTCTCAAGTTCTACCAGACATTCTTTGAGTCTGGTGGTATCATTCTTAGCATGCATCAAGGGCAAGGTCAGCTGTCCTCAAATCATAGCCTCTCCACAGAGGTGTCCTAAGGGCTGGTGCTGGGACTCCTATTTGCCATGTACACCACATCACTGGGCCATGTTATCCGTTCTCACAGCTTCTCATACTACTGTTACACCGATGAAGCACAGTTACTTTGTGCCAGATGACTCCACGGTCACACACATTTCCGCTTGCCTCTCTGAACTATCCACAAGTATGAAGGAATGCAACCTTCAGTTGAGCCTCGCCCAAATGCACTGCTGGTGATCCCAGCCAAAGATTTAGGTTGCCATGATATCGAACTCAATATAGATTCTGCTACTGTTGCCTCAAATAAGGCCACAAGAAATATAGGTGTCATTGTTGATGACCATCTATCATTCTCTGACCACATAGCCTCAGTTTCCCAGTCATGTCCTCTTTTTCATGCCCTAATAGAATACAAGGCCCTGACCCTTGCCTATGAAGCTACAACAGGCCCTAAAAAAGCTATGCTAAAGCCCGACATTGTCTGTCTCCAGTACCAACCGTTTCACCTTGCCCTCTACTTACACATGTAGTGGCTCCTGTCTATTCAGTTTAGCTACTGAAAGACCCAAAATACCTAGTGACACCATGATTCATCACTGATGATGTGCCCTGACAAACAGCACATGGATATTACCATAGCATGCAGTAGTGTCTTTATCCACCCAAACAGCACTCCAAACAAACAGATCCTGAAAACATGTTAGTGCATGCCAATGTAATTATCATGTAGTAACCTTTATTTAAAAAAAACTTTGATCTTGAAAATGACACCTTTCCTGAAGTTAGATTTTCCTAGATTTTTAGTATGTTAGTAAGGACAGCTGGATGTATTGAAATCAGTTGAAAAACCTTTTGTATCAATTTTTTTGGGGTTTGGTGCATTTTGGCCATAGATGTACTCGACTACTTCCATCTCTCTCCCAAATTGGCCCCCCTTATGCCGTGTCCAGACCAAGAGCGAACTACGCTGCCTGGTAGCGTGGGTAGCAGAAGAAGTTTCGCCTTGAATTCGCTGTATTCGCTCCAGACGCAGCATTGACATGTTTGATTTAGCTAATCACATAACGGCTCTGGCTTGACAGGCTGGGACATTCGTTGATATGAACATTCCAATTGGTTTTCGCCGAACCGCGTCGTTGCGAATTCGCTTTCGATTAGATTTTTTTAATCGTTCAAATTCGCCCTGGTCGCTTAGGAAGCTTTGCCCCTGGCGAATTCGCTTAGGTAGCGCTGGTCGCGTGCCCTCTATAGAGAAATAATGACTTCCGTCGCTCCATTCGCTCCGTTCGCTCTTGGTCTGTACACGGCATTACATGTCCATGGGTCGACTCGTGCCACAATTTGTTTTCCTTCGCATCCCCTATCCGAACTGTCTAGGTCTTTGAGACAGTGCCCCACTATATATATCACCAAAATAGGCCCTGCAGTGGCTGACCCGGGTGCCCCCCCCCCCCCAGGACCCTTTTACGGGCACCTCAGGGGTAGACCCCACTTTGAAAACCATTGGGCTACACCCCCCAACTCCCATGAACATCATTGACCCCACCCCCCAGCTCAGTCCTCTCCACACCCTCCCACCCCCACCGCCAACAAGCCCCCCACCCCCACCCCCCCAGTCCTCTCCACCCCCTACCTACCATCACCACCACCCCCCACCCCCCCACCAACTCCCCAGTCCTCTCCACCCCGCTGCTGGGTTGTCCTGTTCTGGAGCGGAGCGGGACAAAGGAATCCTTGTGATGGAGGCTGGGTGGGGGTGAGGTAGGGGTGCGGTGGGGTGGGGTGGAGGTGAGGAGGGGTCGTTGGAGGCGGAGAGAACCAGACGAGGGTCGGAAAACGACTCGCCGCTACAAGGTAACAAGGTAAACAGATCCTTCCTGGAATTAGCTCGGGACTGGAGACAGAGGAACCGCCAGTCTGTGGATCAATGGAGGTGGGGGTAGGGGTGCAGCAAGCGATCCGAGGCGCGGTGAGGGGGGGTTTGGTTGGTGTGTGTAGCCAGCAGGATATTGCTTGTGGAGGCAAAGTGTGCCACAGCTTGGCTAAGCGATCCGGCAGGCCCGCGATCCTCTTACCTGTTCAGGTGGCACAGGTGAATTTTGTCCATCTGCGAGGCAGGGAGGAAGGCAAGGGCCTGTGAACAATGGCTACCCACTGATGGAGCCGCTACTGCTGCCACTGCCACTGCCACTGCTGCTGCTGGACACAGATCTGCCTTACAAAGCAAAAAGGCATTAACTGTATTGTTGTTGAAATTGAGTTATTGTGATTTTCCTCAAGTTGAGTTATTGTGATTTTATTGTGATATATTCCTCAAAATATGAAGTTAATTAAATTAAGTGATTGAAAGTTGTAATATAAAGTGCCACAAAACTGCCACATGTCAATAATATACCTAGAACGATTTGGGCTGGGCAACAGGATCTTTTTTTAAAGTCATTTGAAGCTCTGCTGGAGACAGATGAGGTGGCTGAAGGGGGACTGAGGCACCATACGAGCCTGAACGGATGGGTCGGATGGGACCGCCAGGGATCTGACTCACTATTTTCTTTTTTGCAAAACTCAACTACATCATAACAACATTGCTATGACATTACAGAGAGTCTGAAGTAAAACATTAGAATAAGTCATGGTTGTTACAATTTGCATGAAAATAAGGTTCTAATAGAAGCCCTACATTAAAGGGTAGTATTTTAGGCAGTATTGTAATGTATGGTATTATATTGTGTATTGCATTGTATTTTATTGTATTGTATTGTATTGTATTGATTTGTATATGTGCATTGTATTGTGTTGCATCTAGATATTTCATACACTTGTAAAGAGCTAAAATAACTTATACGGGAGACAGGCTCTTTTTACTCTACATTAAACTGTATTTGGCACATAAACCTGATATTCATGATTCTGAAGACCTTATAATGGGTTGATATTTTCTGAAGGAAATGTCGCGTGAATATTGCATTGCAATATGGACATTCCTGTCACCGGCAGGCAGTCATTAAAATACATTACATACATACATACATAGGCTACAACTTTTGTCATAGAGAGATTTCACTAACAGAAGTTGTCGAACACTAAAACAGCTTTAACATTTTACTGATAAAAAGGCAGCATGTAGCAGTTGGTATCTGACATTTACATCTGCCTAAATACTCATTTCATTTCCTTCTGTACAGATAAAAAAAATATCACATGGTTTAAATCAAAGATTTCCAGCTGCATTTACATTTGTTGGTGCACTTAACAAAGGTGAGAGATGATCTGAGAACAGGTGCTCTACCTGTCTCCCCTTCCTCTTCCACCATCCTCTCGCTCTTATTCTCTCTCTCCCTCTCCCTTTGCCCCCCCCCCCCTTCATGTCTTTTTTCTGTCCCTCTCTTTCTCTTTCTGAATCTCTCTATCTCCTTGTGTGGTTGTGCTCTCTCTCTCTCTCTCTCTCTCTCTCTCTCTCTCTCTCTCTCTCTCTCTCTCTCTCTCTCTCTCTCTCCCCTCCTCCTCCTCTCCCGAGGCCTGGCTGCTGTGCTGCATGTTCTCTATTATTGAGCCATTAGATTCCTCTTTGAGTCATCACAGAAACCAAAGAACAAAATGCACACGTGCCGCATTCTCTGTCCCCCATAATGATAATGAATATAATAATAATAATAATGATAATGCCTCGCCTTATCTGGGCAAGAGAGCAAAACTACCCGCCTCCCCTCCCCTCGGCCCGCCTGTCCACCCGCATGCTACCGCGAAGTGAGCCGTGCCCAAGCGTCGCTCATCGATCCCCTCTTTGTGAAGACACAGAAGCCAGCTATAGCCGCAGTAATTAGCCCTGGCCATTAGCGGATCCTGCGGGCTAAAAATCGCTGTTAATGTCCCCTGCATGTTCTTTCATAAATGTTAATTCCCATCCGGCCGAATCCGGCCTCCCCGACTTATTGTTATAATACGCGTGTTTCATCCCGCGAAACAGCAAGAATGGCGAAATGGAGCGAGCATGCTGTACAGATATTTGAATGGCTGCGGAATAAAGTGGGGGAAAAGGGGGGCTGAAGAGGTTGTTTGAAAGCATTAGAAATAAAGGCTGAGATTTAATTAACAGGCTTTAATAGCCTGCTCCTCTGTTCACACAATGAAAGTGATCATCTGGGCTGCAGATACAGTAGCATTGCTCAGGTTAGGAATGTGCTGCAGAGTGCTGCTCTCACACCAGTGGTAAAGGTTTTGTTTTTGTCTTTCCTCTTCACTTTCTCTCTTTTGTTCTTTGACTTTTTCTTAGCAGCCACTGCTTCCCTTCTCTCTCTCTCTCTCTCTCTCTCTCTCTCTCTCTCTCTCTCTCTCTCTCTCTCTCTCTCTCTCGCTCGTTCTCTCTTGTTTTGTTTTTCCAGGCCAAGACAATGCACCCATTTTCATGGTTAGCTTTGATCCAGCCTAAAGCAAACTGGCCAAAACAATCTCTCTATCTGTCTTTCGCCCAATTTCTCTCTCTTTCGCTCTCAGACCAGTGCCAAACAGTGTTCTAAAGTATAGTGTGCGTGCGTGTGTATGCGTGCGTGTGTGTGTGCGTGCGTATGTGCGTGCATGCGTGTGGGGTTTTTTTCTTAACTTAGGAGCCATAAACCATATGTACTCGTATTTCACCTAAAAGAAAAACGTGCCATATACACCTACATCCCTTCAACAGTCTCCTAAAAGGAAAATATGGTGCACATTTGTCAAAGGACAGTTTTCAGTCAAAATTTGTGGATATCCCATAGTATGCTATCCCGTGTTTGCCTTGTGTAGCAAGTCTTGCACCTGGGACACCTACACACAAATTTGGACAAGTGAGGCAAACATTGCCAAAGTGAAGCAAAATTGGGCGAAGGCAAGCGAAAATGAACCTAAAAATAAAATCAAGTGGACCCTGCCCTCCACATATAGTGAAGTACATAGCCTACTATACATTAGCTTGTTAAAACACGCCGTTATGGCAATGACCAATGACCAAGGCATAGTGCATTACTAAAGGCCCTGTGTTATGTCATAGTAGTGTAGTACTATGGTGGTTAACTTTTCAATGACTTTTACAGCGGTCCACTGGTGGCATGGCCTGCATTATGGGGCTACCACCTCTGAGGTAACAGGCAGCATAGTTGAGGGCAGAGGAGACTAGATAGGCAGGCACTTGTTTATACTTCCTGTTTACATGTTTCCACTCTGTGTTTACTGTTTACGTTTCCAAACCACCAAAGAGCTCGGCAAGAGGCGTCCTCCTCATGGCAGAGAGCTCTAGAAGCTCATTAGAGCACCTGTGGCAATACACAGGGCTGGACTGGCCATCTGGCATAGTGGGCATGTCCCAGTGGGCCCACACCCTCGTGGAGCCCTATTTTCAGATTTTCTATTTTCAGATTTTCTGAAAAAAGGGATTTTCAGATTTTCTGAAAACAGGGGCCCACAAGGTGAGTCAGTTCTGCGCCGGTAATTATGAGGGGCCCCTTTAAGCCAAAAGTGCCCGGGCCCTATTTCTCCCCGAGGCCAGCCCTGGCAATATGGGCGCTGAACAGCCATGACAAGTGACGGCAATGTCACAGGGGGGAGAGGCATGAGGTGACGAGAGACGAGTGACAAGCCCCCCTGGAGTGTGGTCAGCAATGTTCAAAACAGTGTCTGCATGTGGGTGTTCGCGCATGCATGCACACGCACATACAGTACACACACACACGCGCGCGCGCGCGCGCACGCGCACACACACACATACACATACACACACACACACAGATTTCTCTCTCTCTCTCTCTCTCTCTCTCTCTCTCTCACACACACACACACACACACACACACACACACACACACACACACACACACATACACACACACACACACACACACACACACACACACACAAACACACACACACACACACACACACACACACACACACACACACACACACACACACACACACACACACACACACACCTCCTGTCCTCTGCTCTGGGTTGCACCCTTGACCTTTTGAGTCGGAACATGCAGGAACATGTGTGATGTATGTCATGTTGACCTTTCACTGAGTAGATGAGAGAATGCGGGGACGGAGTAATAAACAGTGCTTTTATTTAGTCACTTTTCTTTTTTTTTTTGATAAGGCCAAGAGGACTTTCACAGCATTTCACACTGACCGCCATGATTATGAAACGCAATAATCCATGTAAAGCGCTGGTCTCCTGGGTCATAATGAAGGAGTTGTCCCCAAAAAGCAATCATATCTCGAGTGCAGGAGCGTTGCTCCTTTGGTACACTGTGCATACAGTATCCAACATTTACTAGTACACCTGGAGAGCACCCACCTGATGTCTCATGTTTGTATTTTGAAATGAAAAAGGGGCATTTCATTTGAGCACATCGTTCTATTAAACTTTTGCATTTGTATGTAGTGATGTATTTATACGTGAATTTTATAACACCATGTGATATACTCTACTGTGTGTCGTAAGCCAGTGATTTGCCACTTTGGGAAAAGCAGGTGATGTGTGTGGCATGGGTGTGTGCATCCGTCAAAGCCATTGATGCAGTGGTGTATCTATTTAAACCTGAACGGAATCTCTGGCTCTGGTGTCAGGTGGATTATTGTGAATATTACAGCCTTTCCCAGATATACCACCTACTTTAACATCTAGAACTCTCCTCATGTCTCCTTCCACCTTTTTTTTATCATTTCTTTCACTCTTATGCTCTTTCTCTCTTACTCTCCACACCTCTTTCCTTCTCTCTCTCACCCCCTCCTATTTTACGTTCTTTTCTTCCTCTCTATCCCTCCGTCTCTCTATCTATCTCTCCCTCTATCCTTCTCTCCCTCTTTCACTCCCTCCCATTTTTACGTTCATTTCTGCCTCTCTATCCCCTCTGTCTCTCTGTCTCTCTATCTCTCCCTCTATTCCTTCTCTCTCGACTTCTTCTCCTCCCTCGTTCGCCGTGACAGACAACAGCATATAAGCCCTGGTCCTGTCTCATTACTTGGTCCCCATTCCTCGACAGTTCCATTCATGCGAAATGCATTGTCGCTAAAGGTTAAGAGTGGTTAGGGGGAGAGTAATGTACTATTAAAATACCTTTCGCTCTGAAGTACCTTTTGATATATTTTCCTTGGTAATGAAAGCAGCATTCGGAGGCGAAATGT
>NC_085880.1:12243756-12303756 GCF_034702125.1 Engraulis encrasicolus | reverse complement strand
ACCACAATATAACTCTGCAATGTGTGTACCTGTGTGCATGTACTGTGTGTGTGCGTACTGTACACGCACTTGTGTGTGATTAAGGATTGTGTGTGTGTTGCGGAGTGATGGCAGAATGGATGGAATCTCTCATTGCCTTCGCCTTTAACAACCCCCCACCCTCCACGACCCCTGTCACCCCCACCCCCCCATCCAGCGTCCCCGGCCCAGCAGTATCTCTCTCTCAGGGGGGCTGTTAGGAGTACAAGGCCAAGCCCATCCATCCACTCCCATTGACCACAGCTCTTAATTATCACAAGATACAACAATGCAGCCATGACTTGCCTGCCTGCCTCCGGTGGACACATTGCATACACACACCAGTGTCGTGTCATGCCATTCTTCCTTCTCCAGTGCTGTTCTTGACTGTGCTTTTATTGGGCTGGTGAAGTAATGTGTGGCTTACTCCCACATCAGAAATCAAGAGGCCAGTTTGCAACGATGTGGGAATTCTCAAACGGAGAGAAAGACATCAAAGGCTCCTTTTTTCATGTATTTTTCTGAAGCTCCGTCCATGGATATTGGTATGTGGCTCTAAGTCGCTAAGTACCTTTATAATATGCAAATAGTCTTAAAAAAAAGATGCCGATTGTACACAGTTTTGCTCTTGACAACTATGACCATGAAGCATATGGGTCATTCTACGTTTCAGCTGCGCTTTTAAGTCCATGGATTTTATTTGCCAATTCCACTAACTATTAACTGCATCCAATGATGTTTTGGACATTAGCACACATTTATCTTTCATATAATACAGAAAGTGTAGACATGGCATTATTTCCCTCAGCAAGAATGAATATTTAATACTGGTTTTGGGCGTTTTCATGCCGTCCTGTTTTCCAAATGTCAAATTCAGTCTTCATATTAGCATGTAAAGAAACTTGTTTTGCCCAAGATGATTGCAAATGTTGATTCACAGTAATCATCACAATATGACAAAACTGTCAGAAAGACCACTGTGCTTTCCATTATACATGAAATTTGCCATTTTGTGTGTGTGTCCACGAAAACTGTGTTAACCGTGTCACGGTCTGAAACCCCCTCCATAAATCAGTAATGGTTTGGTCTTAGGCCATACGAATAATATCACGTGATGTCATAACCTCTTTGGCAGGATATGGGAAGACTTTTTGGTAAGTTTTGAGCTCCATCCTTCCATAATTTAATCCATTCTTATTCATGTTCTCATAGCGGGAAAATTGCCTGTCAACTGTGTTATCACATATTCATAAGAATCTGAATTAGAAATCACATGTAGAAAAACACAGATAAAGCATACAAATACAAAATTGATTAAGGTGTTGTGGTGGAACTTCTGAGGTCCTCAGTTAACACAACACCATAAAAATGGCTGAAATGTCAAGCCGTGTTACCGTCAATAGTGTTATGCATCAGCTATGACAGTTGAGGAGGAGTATGTTTTTGCCAATTTATCTCCATATTGACAGACAAGCAAACAAAATAATTTGTGCCCGGATCCACCAGGGGAGAGGGAAGTGTGGCCAAAAGGGCCAACAGCAACCTTGCACTGCGACAGCAGGTGAGACAAGAGGGACCAAAAGCCAGGACAAAAACCACAGTGCCAACGGACCCAACGTTGCTGGAGGCATGAGAGTGTCAGAGGAAGAAGTCCCACTGGTGGAGAACGTGCCCTCACGTGAGCATGAAGACCCAGTCCTCACCACCTCACACCGAACAGAGCCAAACGCAGAGTCCAGGAAACCAGCAAGAAGAAATAAGATTAAGTGGCCAAAGTCAAGTGAAGCAGAGGCATGGCGAGCACTGGATGCAGACCTGATCAAGACCCTAGAGGGATCACTGCATGGAGGGGCGGAGACTAAGCTTAATCTGATTGGGGACGTCATATATCAGACGTGCAAGGACAGGTTCGGCGAGGTTGTCCCCGGTCAGAGGACCACCCTAAGAGAGAAGTGGAGGAGAGAGAAGGAAATCCTCCAACTCGTGCAAAAGCGGCGGCAACTCCGCAAGAACTGGAGAAAGGCAACCCAAGCGGAGAAAGAGGGGCTCAAAGCCTTGTGGGAGGAGGTCAGGAAAAGACTAGCCGGACTTCGCAGAGCCGAACGTATTCGGAAGCGCAACAGGCGGAAGGAAAAAGAGCGAGCCAGTTTCTTCAAGGATCCCTTCAAGCATGCCAGACAGCTGCTGGAAGAGAAGAAGACTGGCAAGCTTGAAACCACCAGGGAGCAGTTGGAGCAGCACGTCAGGGAACAGTACAGCGATCCACAAAGGAGCGTCCCCCTTGGAGCACCAGGATATGTACCCCAGCCTGCACAGCCAACAGCTGAGTTTAACATCATGCCTCCCAAGCTCAGCGAGGTCAGGCAAGTCGTGGAGAAGGCGAGGTCCTCTTCTGCACCAGGCCCCAATGGAGTCCCCTACAAGCTCTATAAGAACTGCCCCAAGGTACTAGAGCTGCTATGGTACCTAATGAGAACTGCCTGGAAGAAGAAAATCATTCCATCTGAGTGGCAAAGAGCGGTAGCAGTCTTCATCCCCAAGGAAATTAACTCCAAGGACATCAGCCAGTTCCGTAGCATCGCCCTACTAAACGTGGAAGGGAAAATCTTCTTTTCAGTTCTAGCCAGAAGAATGACCCGCTACCTGCTTGAGAATGGCTATATTGATACCAACTGTCAGAAAGCAGGGGTGCCAGGATTCCCTGGATGTGTAGAGCATTCCACAATGATCTGGGACCAGATTCAGAAGGCAAAGAGGGAGAAGACTGACCTGCACGTCATCTGGCTTGACCTTGCCAACGCGTATGGATCAGTCCCGCACCAACTGATCAACTACGCCATGGACTTCTTTCACATGCCGACGTCAGTGCGTATCAGTCAGTGGTGCCCTCTCTCAGTTTATGGTTATGGAACAGGGAGTTCCACAAGGTTCTTGCTTAGGCCCTCTTTTATTTTCTATTTTTATTAATGACCTTCCACAAATATGTGGTGACTGTCAAACTCTACTCTATGCAGATGATACAGTTATATACTCCGCGAAGCGTGATATTTGTTCAATTCAATCCTCTCTTCAAACTGATTTTGATATTGTGCAAAAATGGTTCTTGAATAATGGGTTAATACTCAACAAACTTAAGTCTCATAGTATGTTATTTTCCATTAATTCAGGTCAACACACTCAAGCAAATAGTTTAATGATTAAATTCTTAGATGGTACAGTTATGGAAAGTGTAGATGAATTCAAATATCTGGGTCTATGGTTGGACTCACATCTTTCTTTTAGGCCTCACATTGACTCAATTGTTAAAAAGATCAACTTTAATTTAAGACAGCTTTATCGCTCAATTAATTGCTTCACTCAAGATACACGATTAAAAATTGTTACCCAACTTTTATTTCCTATCATTGACTATGCGGACACTGTGTACATGAACACAACTCAATCCAATCTTAAATCTCTTACTGTTGTATATAATAGCATATGCAGATTTGTCTTGAGGTGCCCATTCTTGACCCATCACTGCAATATGTATCAGGGAATGAATATTCTATCTCCATCGGCCAGACGACGGTTTCACTGGTTTCAGTTCATTTATAAATGCACATTTTTCAATTATCCTCTTTATTTAAGACAGTACTTAATCTCTTATAGCTCATCATATGCCTTAAGACACCATGATCATGTTTTCTTTTCTGTTCCAAGAATTTCCAAAGAGATTGGACGACGTGCATTTCAGTTTAAAGCCCCTTCTGATTGGAACAGCTTACCCTCCTCTTTAAGGTCCATTACATCTTTCCCTTCTTTTAAAGTATCCCTTCAGAACTACATTCAATCATCTGACCAATGTAGATGTTTCAGTTAAGTATGATCTGTGAATAATTATATATGTTTTAGATTCTCCATAGAGTTATTTTTTCTCCCGTTGTCTATGTCTCAGTTTTCTTAAATTTTGGTTCTATACACATGTATGAACATTATGGACATGAATATTTGTTTTGTGTTTTCTTTGGTTTTCTCCTCCTGTATTATGAAGAACTTTTTTAGCCATGGTATTAACTTTATTTTTATTTTGGTAAGAGATGGGGTGTGTGTGGTGGGGAAGAGCTGCAGTGTGTGTGAATATTTGTAATGTGTGTATTATTATGTTTTTTTGAGGACCCTCTCGAAAACGAGATTTTTATCTCAAGAGGCTATCCTCCAATAAAGAAATTTGAAACAAATTTGAAACATGCCCACCTGTGTCAAGACCCTGGTAGCAGAGTATTTCAACAACCTGCAGATGTGCTTCTCCATACAAGACTTCACTACTGGGTGGCAACGGCTTGAAGTCGGAATCGCAATGGGATCTGCGTTTTCTACGATACTATTTGTAGCAGCATTTGAGATTATTCTCATCGTTGCAAGACAAATGGTCGGAGGGATCAAACTGCCAAACGGTCAGAGGCTTCCCCCACGAAGGAGCTACATGGACGACGTCACCTCCCTCCTGCAAACAGCAGCATGTACAGCAAGACTGCTGAAGAGGATGGACGAGCTGATGTCATGGGCGCGAATGAAGATCAAGCCCTCTAAGTCTCGCAGCCTGTCACTTAGGAAAGGAGTCAGGAATGACTGCACCTCCTTTCTTGTCGGAGGGGAAAAGATACCACTTCTTGCCGAGCAACCCATCAGAAGCCTGGGGAGGCAGTACACCGCAGAACTATCTGATAAACAGATGGGGAAGACCGTCATGAAACAGCTATGTGACGGCCTGGCAAGGATCGACCAAAGCCAACTCCCTGGGAAGTACAAGGTTTGGTGCTACCAGTTTACACTCTACCAGAGGGTAATGTGGCCCCTGAAAATGAGCGAGATCCCCTCATCAACCGTGACTAAGATGGATGGGAAAGCCAACTCATTCATACGAAAGTGGTTGGGGTTGCCACGTTGCCTATCTGAAGCTGGCCTCTTCGGAAGAAATACACTGCAACTACCACTGAAGTCACTACAGTTGGGCTACATGCTAGAGAAAGCCAGGTTGGTCCTTGAGCTTCGGGAGTCCACAGACGAGTCAGTCAGGAAGGCTAACGCCAGGGTCCTGACTGGCCGCAAGTGGAAGGCCCAGACTGAGGTCGACCAAGCTGTAAGCCGGCTGCAGCACAAGGAAATCATGGGCAGAGTGCAGGTAGGTAGAGCAGGCCTAGGATGGGGAGATGCACCAAGATTCTGGTCCAAGGCCCACCGCAAGGAAAGGAAGGAAATGGTAGTGGCGGAGGTGACAAGGATGGAGGAAGACCGCTACAAGATCAAGGCTGTGTCTCAGGGACGGCAGGGAAGCTGGACAACCTGGGAGGGAATCTCAAACAGGAACATCAGCTGGTCAGACGTGTGGAAGATCCCACAGGCAAGACTCAGCTTCCTTATACGCTCAACCAATGACACGCTCCCCTGTCCTCGGAACCTCCACCAGTGGTTTGGAAATGAGGAATGTTGCGCACTCTGCAATGCTCCCAATGCAAGCCTCCAACATATCTTGTCAGGCTGCAAAATCGTGCTGTCACAAGGCCGCTACAGATGGCGCCACGACCAAGTCTTGAGAAAGCTAGCCGAAGTACTGGAGGAGCGCAGACAGGATAGCAGAATACCATCGCCGACAGAGGACCCCACCACCTTTGTCGCTGAAGGGGGAATCAGAAGCATCAGGCAAAGAGAAACATCAAGGCCCTTCAGTCCCGGCCAGGATTGGAGCATGAAGGTCGACTTGGACAGGAAGCTTCTGTTTCCCACAGAGATTACCACCACATCTCTCCGCCCAGACATAGTGGCGTGGTCCACAAAGGCAAGAGCGGTGGCCCTCATTGAACTCACCGTGCCAAGTGAGGAAGGAATCGAGGCTGCCTTCGAGCGGAAAAAGGCCAAGTACTCTGAGCTGGCTGCTGAGTGCCGAGAGGCGGGTTGGAAGACTACCATCTACCCAGTGGAGGTTGGATGCAGAGGCTTTATGGGGTTGTCGACTCTACGCCTCCTAAAGGACGTCGGAGTCACCGGAAGGAAGCTTAAGAAGGCAACAAAGGAACTGGCAGAGGAGGCGGAGAAAGGGAGCTTTTGGCTCTGGCTGCGGAGGAAGGACAGAAACTGGGGGAAGAACACCTAACCCCCAGACAGCAGCTGCAGGGAACAGCAAGCTTATCTCCCAACCGGCTCGCGCATTCGGCACTTCACTCAACACTGTTGCCACCCCAGCAACCAACGCACCCGAGCACAGCTGCATTGGAAGGGGGTTACAGCCAGCAGCCAACGAACACCAAACAGCTCAACTGCCTCACAAACAACTCGTCAGTAAGCATTCAGCGCATTCGGTACCTTTCACTCAGCACTGTTGCCGCCCCAGCAACCAACGCACCCGAGCACAGCTGCCTTATTTTCTTTTTTTCTTTTTTTTTTAAATGTATGCTTATCAAATGTATGAAACGTATGTATTGTTGGTGTGAGCTGTGCGCCAGGGGCAGATGGGCAGTGAGCCTGGCCACTCACTGTTGGCCCACTAGCTGTAGTTGGTGGTGTTGTGGTTCAGGTCCGAAACACCGAAGAGAAGGCTGGACACCACCTGACGACATCTGCTTCTGGCGTAGGGCTACAGCTACCTGCGAAGGTGGTTGAGGAAGGCACCTCCTGTGCATGCATGATGAATGTGAATGTGTATTCCCTATGTTTGTCTAGTAATTTATACAAAAAAGATGTTTGTGTCACAAGTCTTATTTTCTCTCGCTGACCCATGGGCACCGGAGGAGGTGCGACAGGCAGCAATGCCCAGCAGGTATTAACAGCTACCTGTACAATCCTCGTGTTCTAGGGAGATGGGTTTGTCTGCTCAGTTTTTTCTCCTAAAAAAGTGCCGACTTGTTCCCCTGCACTGTTGACCAGACCGTAACACAGTTGAGTAACACGGTTGACTGTTTTGAAAGTGCTTTTGTGCTATTGATCCCTTGTGTTTTGGAAAAATTCTATGAACAGACACTAGGGATTATCTCTGGAGAGAGAAGTCTTGTGTAAGGAGGGTGACTAAATTCAAATCAGACGTTACAGGGATTTATATGAAAAATGTGTCAGTCTGTATCACAGTGAATCATAAAATCCTATTTATGAAGCTCAACAATCACATTTTCTTTATCAGTTGCACAAATTAATGACAACATTATTGTTAAGGGACATAAGCACTTTCAAACGTATGTTGTTTCAACTCTGTAGTATTTTTATATATGTTTGAAATGACATAGTATTTGTCCATAACACTGTTGACAAAATAATCAAGCAAATGTTCGCTTTCATTAGAGTATTTATCAAATGATTTAAGATTAAGCTTGGCCATAAAGCCGACGCGTTTCGGTCGCGTACCGACCTTCTTCAGGGCTAATTAAAAAGTGAAGCCTCACTTGGCTTCACTTTTTAATTAGCCCTGAAGAAGGTCGGTACGCGACCGAAACGCGTCGGCTTTATGGTGTCCATGTATTAAATAAAGGACTTTTAATATTGACTTCAGAGTGCCTCGGACCCTCTCTCTCTACAAGTTTGCAACTTTGGAAACCGATGAGCACCTGAATATTTTCACACTACCCCACAGATGCACTCATCCATTCTCTTCTCTTGGCAATTTGTTTGTTTGGAAACTTAAATATACACTATGTATCATTCATTTGGAAAAAAAAACCTGATAATTGACATTTTGCGTTTGCCAAAAGCGCACTGGAAACGTAGAATGACCCATATACTGTACTGTATATGGCTCTTAACATGAATAAAATATATTTTCTTTTGTTCTTTTGATTTCAACCTCTTAAATTTCATTGCATAGCTTATTGTTCCATGTTTCAAAGTTACAGCTCTTGGCTCTTGGGCCTCTGGGCCTGGGCCTGGGCCCGGTAGGCCTGTGCAGTACTCTGTCCCTGATAGTGGTGTTGAGGCAGATCCCTCCTCTCTGCCAGTGAGTCCTACTCAGTACCTTTTGCAGTGTTATTTCAACACTGTTTCAACACTACAGTGTTATTTCAACACTCAAGTGTTGGCCCAACTAGAAGACTAATGAATTTTACTCTTTTAGTGTTTAATGGCAGCATTTACTGTCTTCTAGATCTGGTGATCTCCTCCATCCTTTCTCCTTCTCATCCTCCGTATCTTCATCCTCCTCCTTCTCTTCATCCTCCTCCTCCTCTTCATCCTCCTCCTCCTGCTCCTCTTCCTCCTCTTCTCATCCCTTCCTCATCTCCTCCTCTCCTTCTTCTCTTTCCTCTTATCTACTCTACTCTATTCCTCTCTCTCTTCTTCCTTTTCCTCTTCCTCCCTGTCCTCCATCTCTTTCTCCTTTTCTTCCTCCTCTTCATCCCCCACTCCCCTCCTCCTGCGCTGCCTCAGTCTCACTCTCACTCTCTCGCTCCGTCTCTGACACCTTCCCTTTGCGGGCATTTACATCATGTTTAGTTCATCTGTCAAATGTCACCATTTTCAAATCACTCAGTGTTTTGCCACAAGCACATAAAAACCACCGTTAATAAGATTTTCTTTTTTTTGTCCTTTTATTTTTTTGGAGCGCATGCACACACGCACGCACGCACACTCGCACAAGCGCACCCATATGCGCGCACGCACGCACGCACGCACACACACACACACACACACACACACACACACACACACACACACACACACACACACACACACACACACACACACACACACACACACACACACACACAGACCCTAAACTACATTTAGCGTGTGGTGTAAATATGGGAAGATTTAATGGACTTGGCTGCTGTTTAATGTTAATGTCAACAATGACAAAGTTGCCTGAGTTAAGGTGGCAGGCAGCGTAGCACGGGAGGGGAGAGGGGATGGATGTGGGGTGTGTGTGTGTGCATGTGTGTGTGCGTGTGCATGTGTGTGTGTGTGTGTGTGGCAGGCAGGCAGGCAGCGTAGCATGGGAGAGGGGATGGATGTGGGATGGAGCGGAGGAGTGCACGCGGAGGGAGGGTAGTTTATGGTGGACCGCCAGGCCCTGTCAGCTATTGCAAAAGCCTGCATACGCCTATGACAGCTATTTGCAAGGTTAATGTTGTAGAAAACAGTATCTAACCCCCCCTACCCCCCCTCCCGCCCGCCACACACACACACACACACACACCAAACCCAACCTCCTACTGACATCCCACATCCCCCTGCACGCGAACACACTCATTCATACACACACACTCCCACTTATGCAAACACACACCCATGCATATTGCCATGCACGCACACACACACACACACACACACACACACACACACACACACACACACACACACACACACACACACACACACACACACACACATACACACACACACTCGAAACACACAAACCCGACAGTTTCATTAGCCTGCATCAACCTGACCCCTCTCTCTCTGCATAATGTTGTCAAATGTGACAACGCGTCAGATTATCGGCGAGAGTGCAAAGGGATCAATAAATATGCAACAGTGGCACGCACGCACCCACCAAACGACCCAGCGAACGAGCGAAGGGGACCAAACGACCCAGCGAACTAGCGAGCGATGGGGACCAAACGACCCAGCGAACGAGCGATGGGGACCAAGCGAGCAATGGGATGGGACAATAGGATGCTCGCTCCTGGCATCCGCGTATAGTATTGTGCTGCGTTACCAACCGCGGGTCCACAAGCGTCCAACGGCAAACAAAATGGCAGCCCGGCACAGAGTGTTTGTGGCGGCACTCATCCGTCATGCGTCTGGCCATAAAGCTGCAGAGAGAGCGGAGCTCGGCCATCAATAATAATAATAGAGCATCCAGCTCTGCCGTGCGGAGAGGAGGAGAGGAGAGGAGGGTGAGAGGGAGAGGAGGGCGAGAGGGAGAGGAGAGCCGGGGGAGAGGAGAGGAGAGGAGAGGAGAGGAGGGCGAGAGGGAGAGGAGGGCGAGAGGGAGAGGAGAGCCGGGGGAGAGGAGAGGAGAGGAGAGGAGGGCGAGAGGGAGAGGAGAGGAGGGAGTGCAGAGGGATAAGGGAGGGGGGAGCGAATGGAGAGAGGAGGGAATGCAGATGGATACTGGAGGGGGGAGCGGAGGGGGAGAGTAAGGGGAAGTGTATCCAGTGGTACCGTGCGGAGAGGAGGTGCGGAGGGGTTGGGGAGTGGAGGTATGAATGTGAGAGAAGGGGCTGTAGGGGGGGGGTGTGTGTGTGGGAGGCAGAGAAGGGGTTTCTTAGCAGAGCAGAGGGTTGTTGCAGGGGGAGACGAGGAGCTGTGGAGGGAAGGGGGTGTACGGATGGGGGTGGAGGGGAGAGGAGGGGGTGTTGTTTTGAGCAGAGGGGTGTTGAGGGGGAGAGGAGATTGTGGAGAGGGGGGGTTATGAATGGGAGGGAGAGAGAGAGAGAGAGAGAGAGAGAGAGAGAGAGAGAGAGAGAGAGAGAGAGAGAGAGGAGGGAGAGGAGGGAGAGAAGGGGGTGCCATAGTGAGCAGAGGGTTAGGATGGGGGAGAGGAGCAGGAGGGGGTGATGTATTAGGCCCTAGGCTTTTCCACAGGCCCCGCTAGTCTGATGCATGGCCGCGCTAAATGACCAAGCCCCAGACAAACACACTGAATCTGGAGATTACATTAGTTAAACAAAATATGCAGCTGAATCGATACGCGGCCCGCTGCTCTTGCTCTCCTTCTTTCTCTCCTACTCTGTCTCTCTCTCTGTCTCTCTCTCTGTTTCTCTTTCTTTCTCTTTCTCTCTCTCGTTATTTTTGTCTCCCTTTCTGTTTACCTCTTTCCATCTCATTCAATTAAATTTGGTCTAGAAACAGATTGACTCTTTAATTGCATCATCATTGATGAAGCTGGTAATAAAAGTAGAGAAAGATACCTATGTCTTTGCAAAATGAAGTCAGTAACCAGAATATACACTTGCAGTATAGCTCAACATTTAACAATCAACAAGACAGCACAGAGGAAGCTGTCACACCAGGCACTGGCAATAACCTATGTGTGTGTGTGTGTGTGTGTGTGTGTGTGTGTGTGTGTGTGTGTGTGTGTGTGTGTGTGTGTGTGTGTGTGTGTGTGTGTGTGTGTGTGTGTGTGTGTGTGTGTGTGTGTGTGTGTGTGTGTGTGTGTGTGTGTGTGTGTCTGTGTCTGTGTGTCTGTGTGTGTGTGTGCGGGTGCATGTGTGCATGCGTGCATGCGTGCATGCGTGCGTCCACACCTGTGCTGGTGTTGAGGTGGTGGTGAGTGGTTGTCTTCTCAAAACACTTTGTTGCATGTGAAGAGCTTGCAAAGCCTGTTCGTGGAAAAAAAGGTCTACTTCCACAAATACATCACCACACTGCCCTTTGCATTTCGTCTCCAACAACTCCACAGACAAAAGGCGGCCGCAGTAATGCCTCTGTCTGCCATCGTCATGAATAGACGGCGTGTCAAAATGGAATTATGGCTTTTCCTATGAAGTCCAGATTGCCGCGCTGTCTAATTCACAAAAAAGGGGGCATTCAGTTTGTGTGGTGGCTGTGCGAAAATTCACAATGACTTTAAATCCCTCATAGTCAGTATACTTACAATATGCATTGCTTTTTTTCTGCAGGTGACACTTCAGAGGCCCTGTGCTATAAGCCTTGATCCTATTGTGTGCGCTGCTTTACTCCAGGAGAATGAGGGAGAGGATGCTTGGTAAGCAAGTCCACTCAAGATGTCATCTCAGTGTATCACACATTGTATTGACTACTGCAGAGACATATGTTGTGAGGCATATGTTTTGTGTGTGTGTGTGTGTGTGTGTGTGTGTGTGTGTGTGTGTGTGTGTGTGTGTGTGTGTGTGTGTGTGTGTGTGTGTGTGTGTGTGTGTGTGTGTGTGTGTGTGTGTGTCTGTGTGTGTGTGTGTGTGTGTGTGTGTGTATGGTGGTTGGTTCTCATGTGGTAAAGCCTTAGCATATCGAGGAAAAGATTGCCTAACATATTAAAAAATGATCCAGACTATCATTGTGAAAAATAATACTATGAGGACAAAGCCTGGAAATGCCATGTTTTTCTTTTTACAAGCCAGTTGAAGTAGATGCCTTGTTTTCATATAGTGCAGATGTTTACATGAGTAAACTCTGTAGTGAGGACTCTGAAAATTGAGGGTGCTGAGGCCTTGGCGACAAAAAAAGGCTATAGATAAAAAAGAGAAAAAGAAAATCAAACCTGACCATGATTGCTAGGTACAGTAATGGACAGAGTATACAGCGTGACAGAGCCAAAACATGACATTTCCACTCTAATTTAGTCTGTGTAGTCGCATGAATGAAACACAAACATTGCCTCTCTCGTCGAAACGGTAAATGAAATAATCTCCCACCGGCATTGGCAGCGGGCGGACATCGGGGGGGTGGAGGGGGCCGCGGTCGGACAATTGTCCAAAAGTTAAAAAAGACAGGTGGAAGTGAGCCATCGGGGATGTTAATGCTGTTATTCAATTGTAGCACCGGCGGGGATAAATGGAATAGTGCATTAATGCCTGAATGTGTCTGACTTGGGGAGGGGGGGTGGGGTGGGGTGCTGCGGAGCACATGAGACTGCCGGCGCATTGGGTGGAGAGATAATAGAGAGGCAGCTATCGGCAGGGGGGGGAAAGGAGAATATTGCGGGTGCTTTCAGTTTGAAAAGGACCCTCTTTCAGACCTCTTGATCAATCTGTGACCCCGGAGCGCATCAGGCATCTCGTAAAAAGGAGGGTGCGCGAGCAGAGACTTCAAAAGGAAGGGGACCCGATAATTTCAAAATGGAACCTTGCGGAGTGGAGAGGGGGCCCCATGAAAGCCGTCTTGTTCCCTCGCACACCTCTCTGCCGCACAACAGCCAGTTAGGGTAATAGCCCGCCGAGAGGGATGGAGAGAGAGAGAGAGAGAGAGAGAGAGAGAGAGAGAGAGAGAGAGGGAGAGAGAGAAGGATGGAGAGGGAGATAGGGAGAGGGAGAGAGAGTGATAGAGAGAGAGGGAGAGAGGGGAATGAAAGTAATAGAGAGAAGGAGGGAGAGAGAGAGAGAGAGAGAGAGAGAGAGAGAGAGAGAGAGAGAGAGAGAGAGAGGGAGAGAGGGAGGGAGGCAGGAAAAAAGGGGTGATTACTGGCAATCATTGGCCAGGGAAGAGCTAGTGATCATTACTGTATAACAGATTGTTCTGTCCCCCTGGTTGGAGACGCAGAAAGGTGCAACTCTGGAGCTGGCTGCCGGTAACGACGGGGAAATTATCCTGTAACCTCAAACCTCCCACAAACACATCCCTCTTACGCGGCCCCACGCTGCACGCTTTGTCTCTCTTTTCTTCTCTTCTCTTCTCTTCTCTTCTCTTCTCTTCTCTTCTCTTCTCTTCTCTTCTATTCTCTTCTCTTCTCTTCTCTTCTCTTCTCTTCTCTTCTCTTCTCTTCTCTTCTCTTCTCTTCTCTTCTCTTTGCTTATCTCTCTGTTCTAATATCTATCATTCTTTCACTGTATCTCTGCCTTGCTTCCTTATGCTGTTCAGTTGCACGCCTCTTTCCTGATCTGCTCTCTTTTCTGCTAAATGTCTACTTCTCTTTTCATCTCTCTCACCACACACTGACAGACAGACAGACAAAGATAAGTAGATAGATTTTTTTAAATTACATTTTATTTAATGTTCCTATTTGGACACCTGAAAAGGTCATATTTTGAATTACAATGGCCGCAACAAAAAATATAAAGCACAAACAATCAAAAATGGACTGAAATAAATAGAAAAGCAATACATTTTTAAAAAATACTGTGTGTTATATTCGCCACAAAAACGTTCTGAAAGCCAGAGATTCTTTCATCAGCCCCTCTGTTTCTGAAGGCAGGCTAAATGCATTAGCATGAGCGTGCTAAAACCCTTCGCCTCTTGTGATTCCCTTTCTCCCCCTGTAAACACCAGGCAGTGGCGTCATTAAATATAAGTGCCTTGGAACATACGGCGAAATTCACAGCAGCCATTACCGTGAATTACACTGATTATACCTGTAATTATTTCCTTTGGCTGGACAGTGAATTCAGTCTCTCCCAATTACAGTTTAGCGAGAGTGTATGTGTGGCGGTTTAGGGATAAGCACGTGTGTGTTTATGTGTTTACCGCCCATCACACTGAAAGTCATCAAGAGACAATGAAGGAGAGAGAGAGAGTATGTGTGTGTGCAAGAGAGAGAGAGAAAGAGACAGGGGAGAGAGAGAGTGGTGAGAGAAACGAAGTGTGTGTGTATGTGTGTGTGTTTGTGCATGCTTTATAAAATGAACAGTTTCCAAATCATTTCATTTGAAGCAGATTGTAAAATGTAAGGTATCAGTCCACTTTTTCCCAATGGAAAACATGCCAATAAACGGAACTGGGATTTTTCCGTTCAACCGTTCAGCTGCTAAACACCTGTTCTGCTATGCTTGGTAGACCATAGAAGTTAATGAGGATACGGTGTGTTTGTGCAGAACTAGATAGGAGAATCTGATGCCCATTGGATTTTTCATTGAGGTGCATGTCCTGTGTCACATAGACATTGTCATGGGTTTCTACAATTTATGGATTTTTTTCATCTTCATGTACAGTGTATATTTTTATATTTTATATTTTTACATTTATGGATATTTCTTAATTCATTTATATTTGAAGAGCTCTTTTCCAAAATGAGATATATCCATTTTATAGAATGTTGGGAAATTGACATTTTTGTATTGGGCATTCCATTGAATTGCATTGCAAAATGTATTTTTAAAGAGGTTTAAAAGTATGTTCTCAAAACATTTGAATGGCAAGAATTCACACATAGATGACAGGACTTCTTAACAATCAATTCCAATAATAAAATGCAAAAAGTCAAAATGGTGTTTTGGAAAAGAGCTCTTCATTTGTAGATCCCATTTTCATCACATGGATGAAATACTTCTCATCTGTTGCCTTACTACAAACTGGCCCGGGATATGGAATCACTCGCCATGATAGTGGCTGTTTTATCAGGCAAATGCATCATCGCTTTGGGCAGCTGTTGCCTAGTGGTTAAGGGGATCGGCTTTAGATCAGAGGGTTACAGGTTTGAATCCCACCCTTCCACTCCCCATCTCACTACATGACTTAGATACCCTTGAGTAAGGCACCTACAGTAACCCCACATTGCCCCAGGGACTGTTACCAATACCTTGTACTTAAAAACTAATTGTAATTTGCATTGGATAAAATCCTCAGCTAAATGTAATGATCATGTAATGTTTTGAATAACATGGATTTGTCTCATTTTTCCTGTTTACACATATCTGATGCAGATGCATTATTGAACATCCACTACACTTTAAAGCTTTACACAAATATATCCATTTCAATGACCTAAAACTATGTTTACGTATATATAAACAAAATGTCTAAATGGATGAAAAGAAACAAGCTTTTACAAAATGTATGTGCCTCTGCAAGAGGAGTGTAACATCTCTCTGAGAACATCGCGCATTTTCTTATTAGTCTCTACAAACTCAATATTTCAAGTAATTCACACAAACACACAAATGCAGAGAGAGAGAGAGAGAGAGAGAGAGAGAGAGAGAGAGAGAGAGAGAGAGAGAGAGAGAATGAGAGAGAGAGAGAGCATTCAGCCATGGCCCCTCGGTCAGAATAGTGGGGTGAGATGCTGTTGACAGTGGCCTATTGATCGTGAGCAGTGTTCGCCGTGAACATCACTGTAGCCTTTATGTCCCTCTCAACACCAATCAATCAACCGCATTAGTGATCAGCCCTGTGTATTTGGGCAAGAAGAGAAGGAGAGGAGTGGAGTGGAGTCGAGAGGCACTTCACTAATCACAAAAGAAATGAAGATGGTCATCATACATCATACTACTTATATAATAGTTATCACACATATACACATGCCTTATGTACCTATATTTGCAACAAAGCAAAGGTTCATAATTTCAGGTGTTGTTCATGACAGTGTAGGTTAGGTTTAGAAAATATATTGGCCATTTTAAATGTGGCTTTTTTAATATTCAACTTAAAATATTTTGATATGTCATATGTTGTGATATGTTGTTTGTGTAATTTGTGTACATGCAGTTCACACATACACACACACACACACACACACACACACACACACACACACACACACACACACACACACACACACACACACACACACACACACACACACACACACACACACACACACACACAAACAAACACACACACGTTCATTTCATTTGAATGGAAGTAGTATAACATATTTGTATTGATCAGAAATCATATATATCATCAAATAACTTATATAACATTTTCACAATGTCATGACCACAGGCCACCCCACAGCGCTACATGCTTAAATGGGTAGTAGGAGGAGGAGTGGTGCCCTAAATTTGCCTGTATTCAGCAGAGAAATGGGGGAATTCCCCCTGCAGTAAGATCTTAAAAGGCTGGCCCCTGTGTTCGCTTTGCGATGACTCTTTGTGTGCGCATTCTGTTGTGAGTGCATTAAGATGCCTGGCGAAAGATAGTGGCAGGTGTATGTTTACGTTCAAGCGCCGCGCCTTGATGTCAAGTGTCCCCTTTTCCAGGGCTTTGTTGCGAGGCATCCCTGGGTTTTTTTGTGTGCAGGTAGACAGGGCCACTGACAGCTTTCGACAGGCCCGGGACAAAATTCTCTGAAAGACGCCCAAACTTAATGCATACAATGTCATGACGACCCAATTCTGGGGCCATCCTCTCTCTCCCTGGGCCTGGGACAACAGACCCCTTTGTTCTTCTCGCCCGTCGGCTTCCCTGTTAGCAGATCATGATCCTCAGAGGAGAAGAGAAGCGGCGCACGGGGGCATTCCCCCTGCCAACACAATGGCCATTATTTAACAGGGACAAGTGCTTTTTCTTTCTTTGCCGCATCTAACTTCATAGCGCAGCCATTTAATGCACACGGGTGAGGTGAGGTGTGGTGTGGTGCGGTGTAGTGTGGTGTATAGGTCTCCATGACACCCGTGCGGTCATGTCACATAAGCCTCATGAGATCATGGCAAACAGCCAACAATGAACATACGTACATGCATGCATGCATGCATGCATACACACAGGGCCTGACACAGGGTGATGAGAGGAAAACAAAATACAAACACAAACACACACGCGCGCACACACACATGCACACACATGCACACACACACGCACGCACGCACACACACACACACACACACACACACACACACACACACACACACACACACACACACACACACACACACACATGCACGCCCACACGCACGCACACACACACACACATACACACATGTACGCACACACGCACACACACACACTCACACACACACACACACACACACACACACACACACACACACACACACACACACACACACACACACACACACACACACACACACACACACACACACACACATACACACACACACACACACACAATTGAGTGTACTTACGTACAGTATACAGGTCCTGGTGCTGAGGGGGGAAACAAACAAGCACACACACACACACTCACACACACACACACACACTTGTGTGAGTGAGCTCACCGCCACATCTTGACCTACATGGCCAATAGAGCAGCGGCGGACACTTGAAAGCCAAGATTCCGGAACGCTGTGGCATTCTAGAATGCTGTGCTTGAAAAAGAACAGTAACTAATGGTGTGAACGGAAAAAGGCATGTATGAAAGAATGAACTGGGCGTTTGATGGAAGAGTTGCCACAGGCTATGGGGATGGCCCTGAGAGGTCAGCAGGCTGGGGAGAAGGATGGGAATCGGGAGGTGGTTGTTTTTTAAGAGACACTTGAGATGGAGAGCAAATGATTTCAGTGTGAGTTACTGTTTTGGTGCAAAGTTACAGCTGTGTGTGTGTGCGTGCGTGCGTGCGTGCTTGCGTGCGTGCGTGCGTGCGTGCGTGCGTGCGTGTGTGTGTGTGTGTGTGTGTGTGTGTGTGTGTGTGTGTGTGTGTGTGTGTGTGTGTGTTGTTTACCTCAGGTCGGTTCTGTGTTTGGGGCTGGGGGCTGACCTGATTATACTACGGCACAGCAACTCCACAACAACATAACAAACAAACAAGACCCAGAGAGGTGATCAGACCAAGGACAACAGTTTTCTCTTGCACAGCACCCCCCGCAGACACCCCCATCCACCCCCCAGCTCTCCCGCAAAAAAAAAAACACTTCACACTGGCACGCAAGTGAGGATGACTAAAGAGCCATGTTACCCGTGCACTCTGAAGAATGATGGCAGCAGTCACGTGAAAGTGTCCTGCTTTTGAAAAGCTTTAGTCGCTCGCGAGACAGACAGACAGACAGGTGCCCAGGGGCGACTATGTTCTCTGTCAAGGGCTCTGAGTGAGGAATGGAGAGTTGGCAACTCTATACCTCTTGGACATGCCAGCAAAAAAATGGGGGCCTCCTGACGACTGGTTAAAGAGTTGTTAGCCCGTGAGCTATGTTAACTTTTTTTTTAAGAGAGAGAGAGAGAGAGAGAGAGAGAGAGAGAGAGCGAGTGAGCGAGTTGGAAGGGAGATGTTGAGTAATGGCGAAGGACTTAAGCGAGACTTTGGTACAATAGTTACATTGTGTAATGACATTCCTGTGTGGAATGGCAGCGAAGTCGAGCAGGGGAATGGCAGAGCTGGTTCAGAGGGGAAGAGACTATTTTTTTTCTGTGCTACTACAGTACAACTAGAGTATTTTTGTGGACTTTTACAATGAATAGTTATTATAATATGGACTGCTATGTGAACCTGCAATACTTTATGTACGTAGAGTAGAGTAGAGTAGAGTAGAGTAGAGTAGAGTAGAGTAGAGTAGAGTAGAGTAGAGTAGAGTAGAGTAGAGTAGTGTAGAGCAAAGTGGTGAGTAGAGTAGAGTAGAGTAGAGTAGAGTATAGTAGAGTAGAGTAGAGTAGAGTAGAGTAGAGTAGAGTAGAGTAGAGTAGAGTAGAGTAGAGCAAAGTGGTGAGTAGAGTATCATTTATTAATCCCGGAGGATATTAAGGTGTCTGGTAGCATGCAAATAAGTACACAATACACAAGACATTATACTACACAGATACTCTGCTCATGGCCTTGTGCGATACACTAGTGTGCAACACTTTCATATTTCCCCTGCTGTCCTCCTCTACAACTGCAGTACACACAGGACCTTAGTCACAGTTGGCTATTCGGGGGTGCATTTCTCAAAACCATAGCTGCATGCTACAGTATGTTAGCTACTTTGTTGTAGTTTTCAATGCAATTAACCATTGACAACTACCCAATTTGCTAACAACTGGCTAGCAACTACGCTTTCGAGAAACACACCCCAGGCTTGATGAAAGCCAAAACGACAACGACATCAAACGACAAAGCGTTAACAACACACTGCCAACTGGGACCCACGTCAAAAACAGCAACCACAATAACAACAACATGCCAAAACCAATAGCCGTGACACTCCACTGGGCGTGAGCGAGGGGAGCGAGCGAGCCGCGAGGGGAGCGAGTGAGCATGGTGCTGTCTTTGTTGCTGTTCAAAGGGAATTACCAATAACACGCGGCATCCCATAATAAGCGGGTGTAATGTATCCGCGGCGATGGGGCTGGCTGGCTTGTTGGCTGGTCGATCTGCCCCGCAGGTTCCCTGACAGTCAGTCAGTCAGTCAGTCAGTCAGCGGCCGTGCTCAGGCCAGCTCAGCCCAGCTCTGCTCTGCTCTGCTCGGAGCTCAGGTAACGCGACACTCAAAGATTCACTGCATTAGTTCTGCTCAGCTAACCGTGAATGCTAATTGGAGGAAGGACAAACTACCGCCGGACAGCCCTCCCCCCACCACACACACACACACACACACACACACACACACACACACACACACACACACACACACACACACACACATACACCACAGCACAGCACACCACCACCACCTTCTCCACCGCCACTTCTCCGCCCTCTTCCGTGACCCACTTCCCCCTGTGGCCAGGAGCACACTGAACAACGCAAAGACTTCTGGGGGGGGGGGGGGGTGTAAGGGAACAGAGGGGTGGTGGGGTCAGATGGTGTGTGTCTTGGTGGTTAGGGAAGTGATGGGGGGTGTGTGTGTGTGTGTGTGTGTGTGTGTGTGTGTGTGTGTGTGTGTGTGTGTGTGTGTGTGTGTGTGTGTGTGTGTGTGTGTGTGTGTGTGTGTGTGTGTGTGTGTGTGTGTGTGTGTGTGTGTGTGTGTGTGTGTGTGTGTGTGTGAAAGAGAGAGGAGGGGGGGGGGGACTGAACAACATAAAGACTTCTGAGGGGGTCATGTACTACACTGAAAGATTCAATGTTTTCATTACTGTATCATTGTATGTTTTCTTTGCAAAGTAAGGTTCAGTGGAGGCTGATGAGTGTTTGAAATAAGTTACCCTTGATTACAGTACAATGTAATTGGTGGTGTGTGTCTGTAACAGCAGGTGAGGAGGTGGTAAAAGGTGAGGAGGTTGCTACAGGGGCATTAGCTGTGGGATTATGAGAGGAAACCTCAAAAGGAGCAGACACTGTGCTGGAATGAAGGGAAGGGGGACATACTACAGAAGATTAACAGTTTGGATACATTCTAATGCAGTACTCTCTCTCTCTCTCTCTCTCTCTCTCTCTCTCTCTCTCTCTCTCTCTCTCTCTCTCTCTCTCTCTCTCTCTCTCTCTCTCTCTCTCTCTCTCTCTCTCTCTCTCTCTCTCTCTCTCTGACACTGAGCTGACAGTGAGTGTAGCGGACCAATCAGTCAGTGGGCTGACATGAAATAATCCCTTCACAATGCAGCCAGGCCTAAATCTTTCACTCAATCTGGATCCCCTCTCTCCCTCCGCTCTTTCTTTACCTGACGGCCCCTAAACGTGGTTCTGCTCGGGTTACCTGGGCCGAGGAGGCCAATTATCAAGTCATATTTATTGACACCAGAATTCTTTTGCCTTTTGAGGGGACGGGTGGAGCCTTTTGAACAGTGCAGAGATTGCTCCTGGGATGTGTGTGGTAGCTGTTTCGCCCCTGTGAAGGTATTAGTGAGCCAGATCCAGCTTTGCTATGAGATGGAGATCTCAAGAGGGGTCTGATGAAGATCTTAAGATCATTTGGTGGATTGAGCCCTCTTCTGCAGCTCAGGTGTAGTGGTATTCAAGGACAGATTACTGCACGGGCCTACCGGGCCCACACCCAGGGGCCCAAGAGCCATGGAGGCCCTGACGCCCAAGCCTCCACGCTACAATAAACACTTCATTATTGGTCTATATTAGTGGTCTCATATTGGGTTAAAATTGCACTTTTAACTACTATTGCATTTTCTTGGAGGAGAAACCCCCAACCACCTACACCAAAATCTCTCTAACATCTTCGGTAAAAACCCAAGTCTTTTTAAACTTTTAAATATTTCTTTTTAAACTTCAAGGAGTCTTTTTAAACTTCAAGGGGGGGGGCTTTCTTGTTGTCTGGCATAGGGGCCCATGAAGTCATGTTCCGTTCCTGGTGGTATTTGGTCTTTTTGAAGCTCAGACAGTGCTGTTGAGTCTCCTTGAAGATCAGGTTAGTGGTATTGAGTCTTCTTGAAGATCAAGTAGTGGTATTATACTTAGAGGCTTCGGGCTACAGATGGTCAAATGAGCTATAAGTTGGAAGCAACCAGACCTCTTTTTGGATGAATGGACATAAAAGGTGACCTATTTATCTGAATCTTTTGAACTAAGCCAGTATACAGCACACAGTACATATACGGTATGTAGGCCTAAATGTTTCATAATTTCAATTATTTTGTAGTCTAGTCTTGTATATTATATTATATTACATTACATTACATTACATTACATTACATTATATTATATTATATTATATTATATTATATTATATTATATTATATTATATTATATTATATATATATTTTGTAATGTAAACATCCATGTGACCAAAGTCCACTTCAAAAAACAGGCTTAAATCTGTATCCTCATATCCTTTTATGATCGGGCCATACAGCATAACAGAAATATAAGAAATATATTTACTGTTTTGGTATTTTGGATTTTTACATTTTAACCAGCAAACCCCCAACTTGACCAAGTTAATGTGATAAGATGAACAGGAACAACAGGCTAATATTGTGTTTTTGTGATATTGGGAAATCATTCGATCTGATCTGATAAATGGTTGTTTTTTTACATTTGTATCAACAAAAAAACAGCAGTGTTGACACCTCCTGTTTGTTGATGGTTTGTTGACGGGAAAGTGCATCTGATACGGCTATTTATAGTAACTTGTGAGAAGCCACCATATCGAGTCATTGATTTTGTAAAGCCATTGTACTGGTTCTGCTGGTGTTATTTCAAAGGGAAACTTAACTGAATTGCAGTCAATAGATTTGAGTGTTAAGGTTCTTCACCACCATTATATCCAAATCATTTGGTTACATTTGGAGGTTTGGAAGGATTGGGTGGGGGTGTTGGAGTTGGGTTTGGGTTTGGGGGGGGGATTTAGTCATTGTACTCCCTCATGAAAGGACACACAAAGGCTGAGGAACAATAAGAACATGCAAGCTAGGCTTGGGGCGGGAGAGTACAATCTAATACCAACACCGACACTGATACTAGCCCCCTAATACCAACCTATGGGCAAGGTCAAAGACCTGTCCTTTGTACAGCATGGGTTCGGTTCCCCACAAAGCTCTGAGGGGTCGTAACCCCCACCACCACCACCACAACCTACCCCTCCCTCCTCCCTCTTCTCCTAATTTCTAATCTTGGGGGAATCAGAGGGCACACTGAGCCCACCCCACTCCCCTTCCTAGTGTAACCACCCAAACTCCCCATCCCACTTCCAAGACTGCAAACCCCACCGCCACCCCTCATCCCTCTCGCTGAATCCATTGGCTGCCACCTCCAAACCACCTCCAACCCCCCCACCCCATCCCATCCCTTCCTCCAAGACCAGCACCCCCCACCTCATCCCTCTGCCTGTCCCCAAATGCAGCCCAGTCGAGCGGCCAGCAGCCAAGCCAAGCCAGCGCCCCTGGGCTCCCCATGCTATCCCATGACTACAGTGGCCTGGCCTGCCTACCTGGGCTGACTGACTGGCTAATCTGTTCGAGATGTATTGTAAATGATGAGATTGCGTTACAGGTGTGGGGCTTCATGCCTCCGTGGCCCTGCGCACCTTCCCACAGCCGGGTGGGGGATGGTGGTAGGGGAGTGGGGGGTAGAGGGTGGCGGGGGGGGCTTTGAAGTGTCACCCCTGACCCTGTCGGGGTTAAGCCTCCCGCCCCGCCGGGACCTGGACATGATACCTGTCCGCCTAATTGGTCAGTTGTCAAAAAGTAAGGTCTCAGGTGCCTCCGTTCAGCATAGGTGGTGTGTGGGATTGTGTGTATGGTAGTTGGTTGTGTTATAACAGTCTGTGGATGTACAAGGCTATATCTGTGTGTTGGAGTGTGTGTGTGTGTGTGTGTGTGTGTGTGTGTGTGTGTGTGTGTGTGTGTGTGTGTGTGTGTGTGTGTGTGTGTGTGTGTGTGTGTGTGTGTGTGTGTGTGTGTGTGTGTGTGTGTGTGTGTGTGCATGCGTGTCCGTGTGTAATTGTGTGCATTATTGTGGTGATGTGTTTGGTTATTTCTTATGTTTGTTTCGCATGTTTATTTTTCTCATCTATTTTCCATCCCTCTCCCAACACATACTGTAGGGCCTAATTTGCATAATTGCATTTCACCTTGCCATCCTCCACTCAGCTTCACTCAACCTACTGACAGCTTTACATACAGTCGGTATCGTAATGCAGCATTAAGAGAGGAGCTCACAGTTAAAAGTCTCATTAAAGACAGGCATCTCTCCACATCAAATACTGTAGACCAGTGTGACGTGAGTTTAGCAAAGCACCACTGTCTCACCTTTGCTGACTGTTTAGATAGATAGACAGACACACTAATGTAACATCAGAGATGTATGATGTAAAAATAGAAGGATTCTTTCAGTGTACAGCTACCTCATTAGAAGAATAACTGTATAAACTGTGTAAGACCATGTTGCATATACGTTAGTAGGAGTACTACTACTACTATGCTATACTTAAATCAAGCAGGGCTCTAAACCACCAGCCAAAATTGCTCGTAGAGGCTAGTCTTATTAGCCAGACACACACTCCCTAATGGGTCAAGGTAGCTAGTTTTCTTGTCTACCAGCCAAACTGAATTTTCACCAGCATTTGGTCGGTTGACAGGGGTTGATTTAGAGCCTTGTATGCATGTACACCTCTGCGTAACATTAAGAGACTTACAGAGAGTTATAGAGTTACAGTGAGACAGTAAGACAGTAATGCCGCGATCACACCGCCGGCGTTGTAAGAGTCACAACGCTGCTGACTCCTGCCTAGAAAGCACTGGCCAGAGGCGTTGAACGATTCAAACGATTCAACCTGAAGCGTTCGGCCAGGAATCTCAACCAACCGTAGCTCGTGTTTAGAAAAATGTGAACATTCCATTGGCTGACGTC
Organism: Engraulis encrasicolus; assembly: GCF_034702125.1. Lineage (NCBI taxonomy): Eukaryota > Metazoa > Chordata > Actinopteri > Clupeiformes > Engraulidae > Engraulis > Engraulis encrasicolus. Next base: position 12,279,269 of record NC_085880.1, on the reverse strand, counting down.
CTGCTGCCGCTGAGCTCATTACATATTTTTAGATGAAGTTCAACTTCTGCCGCTCTCGGCTTTTGAAGCTTTCGACTCCCTCGCCTCTAGAAACACTCCCGACGTGTTTGCCTCGTTAGCCGCCTGCTGTCCCATACAAAGTCAGTTACTTCCTCATCGTTCCACACGTTCAACGCCCGCGGTGTGTCCGCACGGTAAGACAGTAAGACACGGCCCCTGTTAACAATTTGCTGTTATCAGAACGACAATGACCAAGGCCCTGTACACTGTCATAGTGCACTACTATAGTTCAATTTATTTCAGTCACTATCACAGCGTTCCACTGGTGGAAAGGCGTGCGTTAAGGGACTACAGAATATATGTCTATCAGTGATAGGTATACAGGTGTACAGGTGTTAGGAAAGGAGTCTCTCTCTCTCTCTGCGACAGGTAGGGCTAGACAGGTGTGAGTTTAACGAAGCAGCTCGGCCTCACCTTGCTCACCTCTCTCACCTGCCTCACGGGGGGCGCGTGGCCAGAGGACGCAGAGGTGTGAGAGGGAGAAAGGAGAGAGTGACGGAGAGAGGGGGAGAGAGAGGGAGGGAGAGAGGGAGAAGGGGAGAGAGGATGGGAGGGGAGGGAGGGGTGAAGGAGGTCACGTGCCCCCTAGCAGCCTCACAGAACAGGTGGACCAGAGGTTCCCGCGCCTGTGGAGAGTTACCTGCACTCAGCGATGGTGTGGGTGTGTGTGTGTGTGTGTGTGTGTGTGTGTGTGTGTGTGTGTGTGAGAGAGAGAGAGAGAGAGAGAGAGAGAGAGAGAGAGAGAGAGAGAGAGAGAGAGAGAGAGAGAGAGAGAGAGGGAGAGAGAGAGAGAGAGAGAGAGAGAGAGAGAGTGTGCTTCTTCTGCCTGCTTAATTTGTGTGTGTGTGTGTGTGTGTGTGTGTGTGTGTGTGTGTGTGTGTGTGTGTGTGTGTGTGTGTGTGTGTGTGTGTGTGTGTGTGTGTGTTTGTGTGTGTGTGTGTGTGTGTGTGTGTTTGTGTGTGTGTGAGAGAGAGAGAGAGAGAGAGAGAGAGAGAGAGAGAGAGAGAGAGAGAGAGAGAGAGAGAGAGAGAGAGAGAGAGAGAGAGAGAGAGAGAGAGAGAGAGAGAGAGAGAGACTCACCTCTGCAATACACCGGAGCCCTATGCATTAAGCAACCCATCTCCCTGCCTAAAAGTGCCTGGCAAATGAATGCACTTAACAAGCAACAATTTATCAATTAAGGTAATCGACAAGTCTTTGGGTTTGAACACGCTTTTAAAGTCAAGCACTAATGCTGCAATCGACATTTTCCTATTTAGTCAAATTAATTGCATCGAATGTCGCCTGCTTATGGTGTATATCTAAAATGGTGGTAATGTGCGTTTCGAGTCGAAAAGGTGCTCTCGGTAATGGTAGCTAGCGCAGGACCAAACACTCAGACGAACACGCGAGCGAGCGAGAGTAAGTGGCGGGCATATGTTTAAAAAGGGGGCAAAGTAGCCTTTTTTCCCCTTACCGAAAAAGAGGAAAAAAAACATGTCATCGTTAATTGATGTCCACGGAATGTACAGACAAAAATAAAAGGTCTTGTAATTTTCACTGAGGGATATTTTCTTATAAACAAAATACATTTATTTTACGCAAGACAGTTAAATTATCCAGTCTGTGAGTGCTCACATCAAAGATGAATCTGTAAATGCAAGAACAGAAGCATCACCCATGTGAGCAAGTGAAAGTACACTCACAGTGTGTAGCCTATACACTCAACACACTTGAGTTTGTTTTCATCTAAATATCTACACACCTAAGTGCCACCAGAAAGGATGAGCCCCCTGATTTAAAATATTTTCATCTCCCACCTGTTCCACATCATAGAGGCCACCTGTAAAGGTCTGCAACCCTGAGTTAGCAGATATCTTGACAAACCTCCTTAACAGTGACCCTGACACAAACAAGCACGCACACACACACCACGCACGCACACACATCCGTGCACCCACACACACGCACACAGGCGCACACACACACACACACACACACACACACACACACACACACACACACACACACACACACACACACACACACACACACACACACACACACACACACACACTGACCCAAGGTCAGAGGTAGCATGCTGTGAGGTGTGAGGACACACATCAGCAAACACACACCTGCTGTGAAGCCCTCGGGAGAGGTCACCTAGCCAGCCTCAGCAACGCAGGGAAGCAAACAGGAGATGGGAGAGGAGAGATTTGAGATTGAAATATTCATTTATTGCATCATTTTCGCCAATTCACAATGATAGGTTATAGACTGAATAGAGTCACACATTCAGTATACAAAATGAGAAGAGAAGAGAAGAGAAGACAAGACAAGACAAGACAAGACAAGACAAGACAAGACAAGACAAGACAAGACAAGACAAGACAAGACAAGACAAGACAAGAGAACATGAGGGGAGGAGTAAAGAGAAGCGATAGGATGAGAAGAGAAGAGGACAGGACAGTTAAGATGAAAGAAGACATGAATGAAAGATTAAGAGGAGAGGCGAGAGTAGAAGAGAAGATAAGCAAAGACATTTGAAGAAGAGAGGAGAGGTGAGAAGAGACAAGGAGACTATGAGAGGAAAAAAGGAGTAAAGAAGCAAAGAGAAGAGAGGAGACAGAAATAGAAGAGAAAATGATAGGAGAAGGGAAGGGAGAAGGGAGAAGGTAGAAGGGCAGCCAATGAATGTCCAGCACTAGGGCCTACGTCTAGGGACTGGGGACTAAGGACAGTTGACAGGGGCCTGTGTTGGGGGCCTCAGGACTGGGGGACCAGACCAGGCACTGGGGGGTAGGTAGTTCACCGCACAATTAGGCAAGAGGTCCCGGGCCCAGAAGCAAGCGGCTAATTACTTTCTAATGTAACAACACTTCTTTTGAAGAGCTGTTTTCTCACCTGCCAAATCTCTTTAAAAGCCTCCCCAGGGCGCCATCCCAGGCCAAAAAGGCCTGCTCTCCAGCACCAGAGAGGGGGGCTCAGGTTTCCCCCGCAGCCCGCCGCGATGCATCATCCCTGGGACGGCCAGGCACCAGGCTGGCCCCTTCCCCCCAACCCCACCACTTGCATATACCACCACCACCCTTTGCCCTCCACCCTCCACCCTCCTCCCTCTCTCCCCCTTCTCCGCAGTGCCTGAAGCCCCATTGCAGCCACCCCATGCTCTGTGGCCGTGCGGCCTGCCTGCCTGCCTGGATGACAGGGGCTCGCGTCTCCCCTGCTAGCCACTCTCCGGGCATGAAACACTACACTCAACTAATGGTTACAAATGTGTTTTCTGAGAAAAAAGACCTTGGATTCACTATACACATAGACTCAGGGATGGGGTCTGCATGGAGACACAGACACACACACACACACATGCATGCACACTCGCCACACACACACACACACACACACACACACACACACACACACACACACACACACACACACACACACACACACACACACACACACACACACACACACACACACACACACACACACACACACATATACACACAAAGAGCACAGTGAGGTTTTTCTAATATAACATTAACAGGCAAACAGGTTCATTAACTCATATGTCAAGCAACCATGAACATTTCACGTGAGGAAGAAAAACTGTGTCAATGTACTGTATGTATTTCAGTGCAGGGATGGGGATGATACAGACTTAATCTACTGGCAGATAGTACATTTGCTCACAGAACAGCACTAATTTACTCATGTCTTGTCAACGGACCATTTACATATTATTTCAGGCCCATTAGATATTAAATCACTAGTGTGTGCGTCTGTGTGTGTGTGTGTGTGTGTGTGTGTGTGTGTGTGTGTGTGTGTGTGTGTGTGTGTGTGTGTGTGTGTGTGTGCGTGTGTGCGTGTGTGCGTGTGTGTGTGTGTGTGTGCGTGCGTGCGTGCGTGCATGCATGCGTGCGTGCATGTGGGTATGTGGGTGTGCACATCTTCACTGGAGGATGTGATGTTATGCTCTCAGTTTCTCTCCACCTCTGTCCAACCTCACTCAGCTCTTAAAGACTAGACAACACTGACTCACAGTGTATCCCTCCTGTGCTACCCAACCTGCCATGCTCTTTACAGGGTGATAGAACTGCTAGACATAATCCTCTCTTGTGCAGTATAATATCTGCCTCTATCCAACCTGCATCAGCCAGACATAAAGGGCATGTAGGGCTACACAATTATGGAAAAAATAATGATAATGATTATTTGGGTCAAAATTCAAATCACCATTATTAATCAAGATTGTTAGACAAAAATAAACAGCAGCTGAATTTTGTCCAGAATATTATTTAAAAACACAAAATGAAACATAACAAAGAATGTACGCATATAAGGGATGAAGAAAATAAAACTGAATTGTAATAATTATGTAACATGCCAGTAACAGGCCATAAATGCTAGCCTATCAACATGTTCTGGCTTCAAGGACTCCCAAAGGCAGGTCACTATGCCCCCTGTGCTATCACAATTAAATCGTCACGGCCACGGTTTTTAATCGTTGCACCAAAATCACGATTTTCTATTAATTACGATTAATTGTGCAGCCCTAAGGGCATGTACCCCCATCAATCAGCTATATCCAAAATGGTTCAGCATAGTACATAGAGCACATCTCCTGCCTGTTCACTGGTCTACAGTATATCCTTCTGGTCTATACAGGCCAACCTGGCTCTTGACTCTGTTGGGCAGCACTGCTCTTCTCTACTCTCCATCCAGTCTGTGTTATACTATAATAGCATCCCTCTGCTATATCAAACCTTTTTCAGAAAACAGTATATTCCTCTGCTCTATCCATCTTGCTCTCAAAGACAGCACTGGCCTCCTGACAGGGGTGTTGTGCAGGGGGGGTAAAGTGTGACTGAGTCACCAGGGCCCCATGTGTAAAGGGGTGGGGGTTTGGGCTCCTGAGCTCTGTTTTGGTATATGCTATAGAGTATATCCCTCTACGTCTATTCGACCTGCTCTTAAAAACAGCACTGGAACAACACGTATCCCTCCACGTCTATCCAACCTGCTCTTCAAGACTGCCTCTTTGCTCTGACTGACAACGCTGCCATACAAGTGTATCCCTCTGCTATATCCAACCTGTTCTCAAAAATAGCACTGGCCTTGTAAGCCCTATCTCAGCATGCACTACTACACTATATCCCTCTCACTAACCTGCAGACAGCACTGGAACACAATATATCCTTCCGCTTTATCCAAATTCTCAGACCGTCTCTTTACTCTTTGAGGCAGCACTGCCATGAAGTACAGCAGTGTTTCCCAACCTTTTTCTCATCTTCAATACTCCCTTAGCCTTTTTTAATCATGCCATGTTTTTTTCCATTATCCTAACTCCTTGTGCTTGTGGCCATGTCATGACTTGGCAAGACGACATTGATGACAGAATTCAATATCTCTCAAAAGCGCAAGTCAAAGGTAGTTTTTTCTCACGTGGAATCGCCTATAGGTTGTCGTGGCAAGGCCGACAACGGGGATTTTTTTTTGTTTTCTACACAGAGGGGGGGCTCCAGAGGGGGGGCTCCAGAGAAGCGCGAGGCCACAAGCAAAGGTCAAGGACAGGAGTTGCCATAATGGAAAGAACCCAATGAGTACCCTTTTAACCTTTCCCTATAGCCCGTCCTATATCCCCATGTGACTGCTCCATACATTTGTGCAGTTTGTCCACTTAGCCCCTGAAGTGTACCCAGTCACCCCTAGTGGTACACAAACCCCTGGTTGGGAACCACTAGTCTGATTATAATCGACTTTCAAATCTCTTTTCGAGACTTGGTGTGACCAAGAGGCATGGTTGACCCACCTCCCTAGGTTTGGTAATGGTTGATTGGTTTCAGACAAAGTGGGTGGAGTTCTTGATTTTTCCGGAGATCAGAAACGACATTTACATTGCTCTTGACCTGAGTAGAAGCAACGCCGGAGGTGTTGCGTCACTAGGAGGGCGTAGCCTGGATAGGGAACCACTGCAGTACTGTATATCCCTCTGATCTGATCTGTCCATCCTGCTACGCCATACAGTGTATTCAACAACCTGGCCCTTGGCTCTGCCTATTAAGCAGCGATGCCCTCTTCTCATCTATTCTCTTCTCCTCTCCTCTCTTCTCCTCTCCTCTCCTCTCTTCTCTTCTCTTCTCTTCTCTTCTCTTCTCTTCTCTTCTCTTCTCTTCTCTTCTCTTCTCTTCTCTTCTCGTCTTTTCTCGTCTCGTCTCTTCTCTTCTCTTCTCTTCTCCTATCCTCTCCTATCCTACCTCTCCACTCCTCTCCTCTCCTCTCCTCTCCTCTCCTCTCCACAGGCCTGCTAAGTCCTAATTAGTTGTCAGGTGATAGTCTGCTTGGCCCATTACCCTGCTGCAGGGCTCTGGAAGCAGGCCGCACAGGAGGAGGTAGGTGTGTGTGTGTGTGTGTGTGTGTGTGTGTGTGTGTGTGTGTGTGTGTGTGTGTGTGTGTGTGTGTGTGTGTGTGTGTGTGTGTGTGTGTGTGTGTGTGTGTGTGTGTGTGTGTGTGTGTGTGTGTTCCCCCAAAGACCTCCACCAGTGATGGTACAGGAAGGAGATAAGTCAGGCTCGTTGTTTTCCGGTATCCCGTTGACGTCAGGTGAACGCCCCTTTAGGAGACCATCCGAGTTTGAGAGTGAATTACGCCTCTAGAGTGCATTTGTGGGATTGAATCCTTGGATGACAGTTCAGATTTCGGATGTCAAAATGCAAATTGACGTGTGTCCTCCTCGACACTTCCACCTTGAAATAAAACAAAGGGGTGAAATAGGTTTGTGTTGTGTCTTATTCATTGCACATCATCCAAAGACGGAACACAGGTGTGTTTCACATACTATTTAATTATGCCATCGTATATTTTTGGGTAGCAGCAACTGTGTAGATGAGGTAATTAGCAATATTACATAACATTGGTTGCTCTTTCTATCGTAATTTGGCGATAACGTCCAGCATGTTCACAATGTAGGCTAGCTTCAGCGCAATTCACCGACAAAAGGCTCCCAATTCCGCGCACTTTTCAGGTCACGGTATTTCCGTTACTGTTTATTATTCCTTTATAGGCCTACTGTTGTGCTGATTTCGCTCACACTTGCAGTCCTGGCTTTACTGCTGCAGGAACTGTGATTAGTTTGGTCGTTGCTGTGGAAACGGTTGAATAATTTTAGTCCTAAAGTTAAATAGGGAAGCGGCCAGGGCGAGTTTGAAGCCAGAATGTCGTCGTGAAATTAAAGTTCCATCTCTTTCCAGCTGCCGTTACGACACCCTTCATTACAATGCTGTCTATGGCCGTTTGACTCGGTTTTAAATGTCATCACTGTTTCAAATAGGCCTAGGTTATAGCCTTGACATCTCTTTAGTAGGCTATTTCATACACATATGGTGTCCCATGTAAAGTGTTACAGACTTCTCGCGAATAGGCCTATTTCCTCACTGCCTAGCCAAAAAAGGGGACAACTAATGTGGCTTCACTGACAACTGCAACAGTTACTGCAAGCAACTGATATCTACCTGGAGTTGCATAAACCAAAATACGAAAAGTGCATTAAACACCGCACACTGTGTAGGCCTAGGCCCTACTGTTCTCCCCCCCTCTTCAAAGCACGCGTTTCGCCCGGTGCGTCTTCAGGTTCCCGAAGACGCACTGGGATAAGAGCTAATCTGAAGACGCACTGTGCGAAACGCGTTGCTCGCTCAGGGGAAAAAATACAAAAGAAGTATCCAGTGTGCGATGTTTAATGAACTTTTCTTATTGATCAAGTTTTTCTGCCTTGCACCTGGAAGGGTTGTGCACAATACAAGGACTTCCATGCACAAATAAATAAATACTAGGCCTATATATATATGACAGGATATTACAATAAATGTACAATGAAAACAACGTGAATGTCAACTGGGATTACTATAGGGCAGACAGTTACCATGAGCGACGCGTCCCATCCCATCCGTCTCCGCCACGCCTCTTCACAGACTACGAATCCCACCTCAGCCCTTTGGATGGCGGTAATACTCAACCCTTGTCAGCTGCCACCAAACGCAACAGTAAGAGAAGAAGAAGGGGGGACAACGCCCCCTTAGGAGACCCAAACTTGAGCACATCCATTTACATTGTGTGGGCGGAGTTCAGGGTATCTCCTTCTTGTACCATCACTGCCTCCACCTATCCACCCAGGTGGTTGGTGGGAGAAAAGAGTCACTTCGTACCAACAAAAGAGCAAGTTAAGTCCTTTAAAACATCCCCCGATCAGGTGCCTGGCCGAGGCAGGGATATAGAGTGGCAGTGAATATTGCGCATGACATGAGGAACAAAAACAAGGTTTGCTATGTTGATCTGGACACACACACACACACACACACACACACACACACACACACACACACACACACACACACACACACACACACACACACACACACACACACACAAACATACATATATACAGCAAAAGGTATCAAAACATGTGGGGTCCAGGATTTGGGCCCCACGTGGAGTGAGGGCCCCACCTTGTTGATATGCTCCAATAGCAGTGGCCTCCCGAAGGTAGATGGGTGCAGTACATACACACGAACACACACACACACACACACACACACACACACACACACACACACACACACACACACACACACACACACACACACACACACACACACACACACACACACACACACACAAACACAGACACACACACACACACACACCTGGTCCAATCTTTCTTTTCAAGCTTGCTACCATTTGTTTTCCTTTTGTCTTTACTGTTTTCAGAGCATTATACTTCTGAGCAAGCTGTAACTTGGGCCCTATAAAGACATAAACAGTGACGGATGAGGTATTTGACGTTAATTACGCAATGCAGCAACTCCCATTTGCAAGATGTCTGGGCTGATCTAATTTTTTTAATCGGCCAGGTGTTTTGTGTCATTGTGTTTTTCATATCGCTAACTGCATTCTCAAACAACATATCTCACTCTCTCAATCTCTGTGTTTTATGACTAATTACCCCCCTTCCCTCATCCACGCACACACACACACACACACACACACACACACACACACACACACACACACACACACACACACACACACACACACACACACACACACACACACACACACACACACACACACACACACACACACACCACATCAATACACTGCAACACTGAGCCCTCGTCCCATATTGATCTCTATTGTGTTGCTGCTCGGCAATTTGATTTCCGCATTTGACTTCTGCCGTACAAGACATATTGCCCTGCTCATATTTTAAATATGCTTAGAAAAGATAATGATGACATTAACTGTTAATGACTGACTGACGGTATCCACATTGCAAGCCTGTGCATTAATAAACACGCATACACAGTACATATTAATGAAATGTGAATACACAAATAAGGGTGTAGTATACATTAATTTGTCATCGTTACGTTATGAAAACACACATATAGTATGAGATATACACCACTGTCTTGTGCATTAATAAACACCTAGAATAAAATGCTGTTGAATAATTATGCATGTGTAGATAGAAATATGCACATTAGCAATATGTTACATACACACATATAGAATAAGAAATAAGTCTTTTTTTAGGTACAACATATGTCAGTAGGAGGAAAAATGTTTAGCGTAAAAACATAAGTAGTGTATGCAGTTTGTGGAAAGTTGCCTACATATTCAGAGTAGTTAGTGACTATGTGTGTGTCCTGTAGAAAATATCCATTCCAACGCTGTCTAATCCTGTAACGATTCTTGTGGGCTGGTGGTGGGCTGCCATCCATGAGAGAGAGAGAGAGAGGGAGAGAGAGAGAGAGAGAGAGAGAGAGAGAGAGAGAGAGAGAGAGAGAGAGAGAGAGAGAGAGAGAGAGAGAGAGAGAGAGAGAGAGAGAGAGAGAGAGAGAGGAGGAGGAAGAAAGGTAAAAGGAGACAGAGAGACAGAGAGACATAGAGAGGCAGAGTGTTCCTATATGGGGTGGTGCATTTGGCTGAGGGACAGATGGGAGAGAGAAAGAGAGGGAGTGTGTGTGTGTGTGTGTGTGTGTGTGTGTGTGTGTGTGTGTGTGTGTGTGTGTGTGTGTGAGAGAGAGAGAGAGAGAGAGAGAGAGAGAGAGAGAGAGAGAGAGAGAGAGAGAGAGAGAGAGAGAGAGAGAGAGAGAGAGAGAGAGAGAGAGAGAGAGAGAGACAGTGTTCCTGTATAGGGCGGTGCATTTGGCTAGGGGACAGATGGGAGAGGGAAAGAGAGGGAGAGAGAGAGGGAGAGAGGGAGAGGGATAGAAAAGAGGGAGAGGTGTGTGTGTGTGTGGGGGGGGGGGTAAGAGAGAGATGTGAGATGTGAGCGGGGAGTTGAAGGTCAGTGCGGTGGCCGCGTGTGAACATAAGACCCTTTTGTGGTTTGGCTAAATGTACACGGCCGCCCACAGCAGCGCTCTCTGGCCTCTCCAACCGCCGTGTAACAGCCCCGTGTAGAGCCAAACTGTCTGACTGCCACACGTCACCACTTAGGGGAAACACACACACATGGACGCACACACACACACACACACATGGGTACACACACACAAACACACACATGGACACAGGCGTACACACACACACGCACATGGACACAGGCACACACACACACACACACACACACACACACACACACACACACACACACACACACACACACACACACACACACACACACACACACGGACACAGGCATACACACACACACACACACATACACACACACACACGCACACAGGCACGCACACACACACACACACACACACACACACACACACACAGGCACGCACGCACACACACACACACACACACACACACACACACACACACACACACATGGGCAGAGGCATGGGCGCACACACAACATACACACACATTGAGACAGGCAAGCGGACACACACAACCACACACACGGACACGCACACACAGACACATGGACAGAGATACAGGGATACAGGCCCACACACACACGCACACACACACGCACACGCACACGCACACGCACACGCACACGCACACGCACACACACACACACACAAGCAATTCAGGACAAAAGATCCATGAGTACACGCACTAACAGAGTTACGTTTTCCATAAACACAAACAATTACAGAAGAAAAGAGCTGAAAATTAAATGTGCACTCTGAAAGGACCTGGCATTCTCCCTCATTTCCTTTCTGTGTGTGTGTGTGTGTGTGTGTGTGTGTGTGTGTGTGTGTGTGTGTGTGTGTGTGTGTGTGTGTGTGTGTGTGTGTGTGTGTGTGTGTGTGTGTGTGTGTGTGTGGGAGTGTGTGTGGGAGAGTCTCTGTGTGTGAGAGTGTGTGTTTGTGTGTGTGTGTGTGTGTGGTGTGAGAGAAAGAAAGAAAGAAAGAAAGAAAGAAAGAAAGAAAGAAAGAAAGAAAGAAAGAAAGAAAGAAAGAAAGAAAGAAAGAAAGAAAGAAAGAAAGAGAACGAAAGAACAAAAGAACGAAAGAAAGATAGTTCCTTAAAACTATCATTTGTGAAAAACTACTTCAAACCACACACACACACACACACACACACACACACACACACACACACACACACACACACACACACACACACACACACACACACACACACACACACACACACACACACACACACACCTACTTCTGTGAGGACTTCCTATTGACTCCCATTATATAAAATAAAACAGAAGAATACCTAGCTCTATGCCCAAAACCCCTCCCGTATCTTAATCTATCAATGACGAAATGTTTACATACACTTTCAGATGTGTCAAAAATACCAAGCCAACACAGTTAATAGATGTGTAGTTACGTCTGCACAACTCTCCTTTTTTCCTATTTACCTGTTGTTGTTGGGACCCTTGTAGAAATATTGTGTGTGTACACACTAAGCATGCACACAAATAAACAAGCACAAGCACACACACACACACACACACACACACACACACACACACACACACACACACACACACACACACACACACACACACACACACACACACACACACACAGTACACACACACACACACAGTACTACACACACAAAATGAGCTGCAGTCTAATGCAACAATTGCTATTGGCTGCGCAGCCTCTGACAGCCCTCCGAGTGAGTTCATTAGTTGTGAGGAGCTGGACGGGAAAGCCTGCCTCACTGCCTGCATTGCTGCTCTGTCTTAAGCACGAGCGGGCCGCACCAGAAACTTAATTTGCCAATTTGCGGGAAGGCAAGATGGCAGGAAACCGGTGCAATTTGCTGCACGCTCCACACACATGCACACACACACACACACACACACACACACACACACACTCAGATGCAAACACATACGCGCACACACACAGAAACACACACACACACACACACACACACACACACACACACACACACACACACACACACACACACACACACACACACACACACACACACACACACACACACACACACACCAAACACCCAGCCACACAGAGACCCTAGATGTGCTCTCCTCACTCCCCCTTCACACACACACACACACACACACACACACACACACACACACACACACACACACACACACACACACACACACACACACCACACACACACAGACACACACACACACACACACACACACACACACACACACACACACACACACACACACACACACACACACACACACACACACACACACACACACACTGTACCGGGTAATTATCCCTAAAAAGGGATGCCATCTCGGATTAAGATGAAGTCACATCAGAAAGGGGGCGAGCCGGACTCATTACGTGTAATTATGAGCGAATTAGAAACATCATTTAACTAAACGAGCAAATAATGTCCAGGATATTGAAGAAGCTGCCTGCGCTTCTGCGGACTGCCGAAAGACCCATTACAAAAATTGTAGCTCTTAAATAGAATAATGACCTGCTTTATCTTCCCTCCTGCTCTGCCGAGAGAGAGAGAGAGAGAGAGAGAGAGAGAGAGAGAGAGAGAGAGAGAGAGGGGAGGTGGAGGAGGAGTGAAGAAGGGAGGAGAGAGTGGGTAGACTCTGCCGAGAGAGTGAGAGAGAGAGAGAGAGAGAGAGAGAGAGAGAGAGAGAGAGAGAGAGAGAGAGAGAGAGAGGTGGAGGAGTGGAGTGAATACGAGGAGTGAAGAAGGGAGGAGAGAGTGGGTAGAGGTGGGGGGAGGAGTGATGGTGGTGGCGAAGAACAGGGCAAGGAACAGAGAAACAGAGAGGGAAGATGAGGACGGAAAAAAGCTTTTGCCAGGTTAAAGAGTTCCTTCTTTTTGCACTTTGAACACCCACAGATTCAGGAAATAATAAAATCATCCATTTTTTGTTAATTAGTGCACTTGGTTAGCCATTGTTTATCATTTCTTTATAGATGAGAAATTCTGAGATCAATTATTAAAATAGACATTAAAGTTTTAGTTATCATATATAGTAAAACAGTAGTGCACTGTAATACACGTAAAAAAAAGAATAATTTTCTGTAATCTACTGGCAAGATTTGAACCACGAGCAATTTTTTTCATAAACAAGGAAAATTGTTTTTATAGTCAAATGAAAAATAACAACATCTCAGTTGTTCCAATCTGGTTTTATCTGTGATTAGAATTACATTTTTCAGGTATAGAGAAAAAGAGAGACGATTTTACAGTAGCTTGCATTTCTGAGCGCTACAAAAATTGTTGAATATTGTCCCCTCGGTAGGCAACTCTGTGTGTGTGTGCGTGTGTGTGCGTGTGCGTGTGTGTGTGTGTGTGTGTGTGTGTGTGTGTGTGTGTGTGTGTGTGTGTGTGTGTGTGTGTGTGTGTGTGTGTGTGTGTGTGTGTTTGTACTGCTGGGGTGGGGTGGGGGTGGGGGGGCAAACATGATTTCCCCTCTGCTTCTCCATTTAGGCTTGATATAAAACAGAATCATGAAAGATCACTTCAGGCTCAAGCCCTCCTTTTTAGCCATTAGTCAATAACTACGGGAGCCCAGATAGGCCATAAATGACATGGTTGCCTGAGAAACCCGGTTATGGGTTTCTCAAATTCATTTAAAGACAGAAACAGGTCCGGGGAGATGCTGTGCACACGTAATGCATGCTGATCGCCTTTAAAGCTCTCAACTCGAAATCCCTTTCGCCGCTCTGTTTCTGTCTGTGTGTCTGCGTGCGTGTGCGTGTGTGTGTGTGTGTGTGTGTGTGTGTGTCTGCATACGTGTGTGCATGTGTGTGTGTGTGTGCCAGCGTGTGTGTGCGTGTGTGTGTGATGAGGATGATGAGGATGATAATGGTGATGATGATACGTATGGTTCACATTGTAGGAGCATGCCCATTGAGCGCGGGTAAGCCCAGACCCAAAGTGAATCAACACCACTGCCAGTCACCATCACAATCAGATTTCTTGGCATGCTGAGATGACAGTGATATGGGAGGCATACATGCATTAAAGAAATACACATTCATAAATACACAGATGGGCAATAGGCCTACGCAACATACACATCAGTACACATATGGATGTGAGTCTAAATGCATTAAAGAACACATTCATAAATACACAGATGGGCAAAACACAACATACACATTAGTACACAAATGGATGTGAGGCTAATGCATTCGAGAAATTGATAAGTACACAGAAGAGCAATAGACAGTATAAACACACACACACACACACAGGGATGTGAGCCATATAGAAATACTACACATCCATAAACACATTCATAAACACATACATTCATAAACACAGAAGACAGAAGCACACACAAGCACAAATGCACAGATAAGTAAATGTGCAGACATAAAAATGTATACACACAAAGATAATTGTGGACCCTGCAAAAATGAACAGACACATTCTGAGACTGAGACTAAAATGTTAAGACATGCTTACATGTTCACGATTTCTACAAGATTAACAAGATTACATTTTACAAGATAAAACACATGCTCTGCTTCTCTGTCTTGCGCAAACCTCTGCATGATGGAAATGAATAAAAAATAAAACGGGTAGAAAAGGTGGAAAAATGTGCTAATCTGTGGGGAAATGCCCAGTGCATTACCATGCCACACACAGCTTTTGTTACAGTAGGTATGTGGGGGAAAAAAATTAAAGAAGCAGAAGGCTTCCGCATTAGGAAAACAGAGACAGGCAGACAGAAACACACATACATACACACATACACGTGTGTGTGTGTGTGTGTGTGTGTGTGTGTGTGTGTGTGTGTGTGTGTGTGTGTGTGTGTGTGTGTGTGTGTGTGTGTGTGTGTGTGTGTGTGTGTGTGTGTGTGTGTGTGTGTGTATCCACCACCCTGCCTGCCTGCCTGGTTGCCCGTGCGCTCTCTGCGTGTATCACCGCTGTATAGATGGTACCTGTTACTCTGGCCATATTTTATCGCACACACTGAATTACACTTAGGTGTCAGTGCACTGGACAAGTTTGATGAATCCTGAGGCACAACATCTCATCCCCGCAAATCACAGCAGGCCCTTCCAGGCCCTGTCTCCCGGCCGTTAAAACCACTTCAAATCATTTTCATTGCCCTGCTATTAAAATTTGTAATTCATACCTGCCATTTAGCCAATACATAACACAAGCCAAAAGCTCTTTCTCTCTCTCTCTCTCTCTCTCTCTCTCTCTCTCTCTCTCTCTCTCTCTCTCTCTCTCTCTCTCTCCCTCTCTCTCTCTCTCGCACTGTCGGTCTCTCTCTGTCTGTCTCTCTTTGCTCTCTCTTTCTCTCTCTCTTTCTCTGTCACATGCGACACACGCGTGCGCACACACACACACACACACACACGCACGCACGCACGCACGCACGCACACACACACACACACACACACACACGAGTGAGGGGGGGATGGGGAGCTGAGACAGAGTAAGTAAGCACTGTAAGAGAGACAGAGAGTTCCTCTAAAATATGTAAAATGCCGATCTGCTTCTCCTTGAATGATTTCCATTCGAGTCTTCATCTGATACCAAACGCATACCAGGCAGCCTCCAAGACTCCAAGTGCTGATTGGTGGTGATGGTTGTGTGTGTGTGTGTGTGTGTGTGTGTGTGTGTGTGTGTGTGTGTGTGTGTGTGTGTGTGTGTGTGTGTGTGTGTGTGTGTGTGTGAGAGAGAGAGAGAGAGAGAGAGAGAGAGAGAGAGAGAGAGAGAGAGAGAGAGAGAGAGAGAGAGAGAGAGAGAGAGAGAGAGAGAGAGAGAGAAAGAGAAAGAGAGAAAGAGAGATATTGTGTGTGGGGGGGTGACTGAGTTGAGTGTGTGTGTGTGTGTGTGTGTGTGTGTGTGTGTGTGTGTGTGTGTGTGTGTGTGTGTGTGTGTGTGTGTGTGTGCGCGCGCGCGCTTGTGTGGTGGTGGGGGGGGGTCTGTGAAATGACATTAGCATGTTACGACAGCTAATGCCATTCACCACCACCACCACCACCACCCCACTCACACTCACACACACACACACACACACACACACACACACACACACACACACACACACGCTCTGATTCAAATATACACACAAGCACAAGCATACCACCACACTCATACACACCTAGTCAGCTTTTCCTATACTGTGACATAAGGAGGATACATACAGGAGGATGGTGTTAATAAACAACTTCATTGACACACACACACACACACACACACACACACACACACACACACACACACACACACACACACACACACACACACACTAAGCCTCTTGCTACTCTCTGCTATCAGTCACAAACGTCTCTCTATTTTTTTCTCCAATATCTCTCTCCCTCCCTCTCTCACATTCATTCCCTCTCTCTCTCTCTCTCTCTCTCTCTCTCTCTCTCTCTCTCTCTCTCTCTCTCTCTCTCTCTCTCTCTCAGGCCATCCCTTCTTCATAAATCGTGGCGGGCGCTGTGTCTCCGTCTGCTTCCATCCATTTGCCTGAGACATGGAGCGGCTACTGCCAAAATTGGGTCAGGAATAATCTCTACCACATAGGATGCTCTACTGAACTCTCACTCCCCCCTCTCTCCCCCCTCAATCTCTCACTCACTCTTTCTATCTCTCCCTCTATGCCTCACTACTTTGCCATTCAAGTTATTATCTTTCTTGTTTTCTCTCAGTGGATGCTCTACTATGCCCCCAACCAACCCCCCCCCCGGCCCCAATCTTTTTCTCATTCTATCTGGAGTCAGAGTCTGCTGTTTTGTTATGTAGCTGTTATGGCAGAAAGAATCTGCTGTCATGTTATGCAGCTGTTACGACAGATACAGAATCTGCTGTTATGTTGTGTAGCTGCTACGACAGACTTAAAGGGTGTAGGGGACGCGTTCACACTATCGCCTAATGATTCTCACAATTTGTAATTGGGTGCTGAATCCCAGATAAACTATCTTTGTTTATTTACGCACCAACGATTTGGCCAGAGCCTTTCTTCAGTATGTAATTTCTTTTATAGCCGTTACGACAGAGTCAGAGTCTGCTGTTATGTCATGTAGCTTTTACGACAGAAACGGAATCTGCTGTTACATTAGCATGTAGCCTAGCTGTTATGGCAGACACAGAATCTGCTGCTAAGTTATGTAGCTGTTACGACAGAAATAGAATCTGCTTTTATATTACGGTTACGGTATCTAACTGCTATGGCAGGGGCAAAATCTCCCATTATGTTATGTAGCTGTTATGGCATAGACAGAATCGGCTGTTACGTTATGTAGCATTTAAGACAGAGACAGAATATACTGTTATATTACTGTATAGCTGTTATGGCAGAGACAGAATCTGCTGTCATGTTATGTAGCTGTTATGGCAGAAAGAGTATCTACTGTTATGTAATGAAGTATGTAGCTATTATGGCAGAGACAGAATCTGCTGTTATGTTATGTAGCTGTTGTGGCAGAAAGAGTATCTACTGTTATGTTATGAAGTATGTAGCTATTATGGCAGAGACAGAATCTGCTGTTATGTTATGTAGCTGTTGTGGCAGAGACCGTGCACAGGGTAGGCTGTGACAGCAGCAGAGGGCCCACGCAGACGCGCACTGACAACACTTTTTGTCAGCCACTGCACTCCAAAAGACTGCTCACTGCTCACAGCACAAGTGTTGGGATGGGAATTGTGTGTGTGTGTGTGTGTGTGTGTGTGTGTGTGTGTGTGTGTGTGTGTGTGTCTCTCTCTCTCTCTCTCTCTCTCTCTCTCTCTCTCTCTCTCTCTCTCTCTCTCTCTCTCTCTCTCTCTCTCTGTTGACAGTGGCCTATTAAAAGGCATATTGCCACAGAGCTGAGAGGGGAGATTGTGAAAGAGTGAGGAGGAAATTGAGAGGACTGAAGAACAAGTGCCACTGATAGCAGTTCCAGCTGACTTCCATAGGCCTCGCTGCATGGGACAAACCACGCTCTCACACACACACACACACACACACACACACACACACACACACACACACACACACACACACACACACACACACACACACACACACACACACACACCACACATGCATGCAGGCCACAGGAAATCTAACAATACTCTCTCTCTCTCTCTCTCTCTCTCTCTCTCTCACACACACACACACACATGCAAACACACACACACACACGCAAGCACACACACACGCGCACGCACACACACACACACACACACACACACACACACACACACACACACACACACACACACACTATTCCCTTTGAAATAAAAAATATATTAACATAACAATATATCATTGTACACACTAGTAGGCTACTTAAAGTGTCACAATAAAAAAAGAAAATCAGCTATTGTAATGTTATTTCTGATTTACAAGATAGCAGTATACTAACCCAGATTTGTTTACGCCAATGCGATAGATATGCTTTTTCGTGGACAGTACCACTTCTAAAATTGTAACACGTGTTGTTATTTGGGACTGACACGCAATAAGGAAGTGTTGTAATTCATCCCTGGAAATGCCACTTGCAGGTGCCACCATAGGTACCTTAAACCCCGACGCCGCCCTTCCAATCAAACAAAATGTCACTGTAATTTCACACTTTTACAAGCAGTGTGTCCTCTAAACACATCAGTGGAAAAATACACTCCCAGCCTTGACAGGGTGTAACATTAACTACCTTACATTTCTTTTTTCTCTGAGGCACATGCAGCATGCAGAACACATAATAATAATAATAATAATAATAATAATAATAATAATAATAATAATAATAATAATAATCACCATCATCATATCCACTTATTCCTTACCTAACTCAGCAATAGAGAGTTTGTTGGCCTTAACCACCACACCTTATGGCTATTTTATTTCATGATACGAACTGTAACAAGTTGTACAAACGTACAGTAAAATCCTGCCTAGACATGCCAGACGGAGCCTCCAGTGCAACACAATCCATCAATCGAAGGTACTCGCGATGGTCACCAGCTGCTGTGCTGGGGATGCTTTGCTGGTATGTTTGGCTCCCCTATCTGTTTCTCTCTTTTTTCTGTCGTCTGTCTACATTTGCATTAACCTTCATAAAAAGGTACAACAAAATATCGGTTCATGTAGGCCTATATGTTGTTATTGTTACTGTCATAAGTCACAGGGTGATCTTTTCACAAGTCAGCGTGTTATTATTCTTGTCATAAACCGACGTAGACCTACAGCCTCTACCAACAGCATGTCATTCCCCTCGTGCCAATCATCCAAGACGTTGGGTTTGGTTATCCGTCTCGCCATAGCTACATGGACATCTGTGTCAACAGTGTTCGGAGAACCGGGTAAGTTATTGTGGTGGGGTGATACATAGATGGCCCTATTTAGCATTTCATCTTTCGCCAACCACAATAGCCTGGGGGGTGTTTTCGACGTGCATGGATGTAGTCAGCCACCCACGTGTGTGAGCACATGAACTTTATCAAAAGAAAAGCAGACAGAATCATTATGGGTGATAGGGGTAACGCAAACAGATCCTACCGCCGTGTCATTTGACGTGAGTTTTATCAGACTGTCAACATGTCGTTGTCATTTTGATTGGCAGAGTTTCCGCCCCCATCAAGACATGTGTGTTCTGCACGGCCTGTGTGTTGCTCAAAGTGATGATGCTTGTCTAATTAGCACTAGATTGAACTAATGATTTTGACACAATACGTCGCGCAATGGTGGCTGTCTCTCCAACCTGGTCATCGTTTGGTGGGGACCAACCGGTCTTCATCATCAATGCACAGCTGCCGGTGCCTATAATTTCCCCTTTCATGTAGCGGGCCTACACTGAGCAGAAATAGCGATTGTTTTACTCTTATGAGTGATTCTACGAATCCCCTACGCTTTTGGCAAAAGCAAAATGTCAATTATCAGTATTTTTTTCAACTAAATGACCTAGATGTTTACATAGTGTATATATTTAAGTTTCCAAACAAACAAATTGCCAAGCTTAATCTTAAATCATTTGATAAATACTCTAATGAAAGCGAACATTTGCTTAATTATTTTGTCAACAGTGTTATGGACAAATACTGTGTCATTTCAAACATATATAAAAATACTACAGAGTTGAAACAATATATGTTTGAAAGTGCTTATGTCCCTTTGCAGTAATGTTGTCATTAATCTGTGCAACTGATATAGAAAATGTGATTGTTGAGCTTCATAAGTAGGATTTTATGAGTCACTGTGATACAGACTGACACATTTTTCATCATAAATCCCTGTAACGTCTGATTTGAATATAGTCACCCTCCTTACACAAGACTTCCTTCTCCAGAGATAATCCCTAGTGTATGTTCATAGGATTTTTCCAACACATAAGGGATCAATAGCGCAAAAACACTTTCAAAACAGTCAACGGTGTTACTCAACTGTGTTACGGTCAACAGTGCAGGGGAACAAGTCGGCACTTTCTTAGGAGAAAAAAACAGAGCAGACAAACCCATCTCCCTAGAACACAAATTATTTTGTTTGTTTGTCTGTCAATATGGATATAAATTGGCAAAAACATGCTCCTCCTCAACTGTCATCAGTGTTGCCAGATTGGGCTGGTTCCCGCCCAATTGGGCTGCTTAGGATGGCCGTGTGCGGGTAAAAATGGCATCTATCAGAAAAACCTTCCCACTGCCATATAAATCAATAGAATTGGGCGGATTTTTAGGGCGGATTTTGATCATTTTTTGGGTTGGAAATCATCAGCCTCATCTGGCAACCCTGACTGTCATACTTAATTGTAACACCATTGACGGTAACACCGTTGACATTTCAGCCATTTTTATGGTGTTGTGCTAACTGAGGACCTCAGAAGTTCCACCACAACACCTTAATCAATTCATGTATCTGTATGCTTTATCTGTGTTTTTCTACATGTGATTTCTATTTCAGATTCTTATGAATATGTTGATAACACAGTTGACAGGCAATTTTCCCGCTATGAGAACATGAAAAAGAATGGATTAAATTATGGAAGGATGGAGCTCAAAATTTACCAAAAAGTCTTCCCGTATCCTGCCAAAGAGGTTATGACATCACGTGATGTTATTCGTATGGCCTAAGACCAAACCATTACTGATTTATGGAGGAGGTTTCAGACCGTGACACGGTTAACACAGTTTTCGTGGACACACACAAAATGGCAAATTTCATGTATAATGGAAAGGACAGTGGTCTTTCTGACAGTTTTGTCATATTGTGATGATTACTGTGAATCAACATTTGCAATCGTCTTGGGCAAAACAAGTTTCTTTACATGCTAATATGAAGACTGAATCTGACATTTGGAAAACAGGACGGCATGAAAACGCCCAAAACCAGTATTAAATATTCATTCTTGCTGAGGGAAATAATGCTATGTCTATACTTTCTGTATTATATGAAAGATAAATGTTTTCTAATGTCCAAAACATCATTGGATGCAGTTAATAGTTAGTGGAATTGCCAAATAAAATCCACGGACTTAAAAGTGTAGGCGAATTAGAGAATCACTCTTATGCTTTAAAAAAAAATGTTGATTATGCTGTCAAGTATAATGGGTTCTTCATTAGACTAGGCCTGCACTACACTGACTAAATGCACATCACAATTCGTAATTATTTTTAAACAAACCTGAGGCGATCTGCATGTTTAGGGCATGTTTGTGTTATTGTCCCACCACGTCCCCAGACAGACTTACAGTTTCATTAAAACGTGTAAAACAAATCAATACACCAATGCAGTGGTAACCTGAAAAAATTCACAAAGTTTGCTATTCTGATGAGTGACTGATGTCGCCATTATAATACATTTACTCAACTTTTACCAGTTGGATGAAACACAACGAGTGTTGATGTAGAAAATTTATTGTATGAGTGGATTACAACAAAGATGTTTTTTTTTATCTTGTACCAGTGCCTGCAGATATATGCTAACATTACATACAGCACCCGAACTGGTTAACGTAAAGACTGACTGTTATTGAGTATGTGATCATTGCTCCCATTAATGTCTTAAAAATCAGCGGGACATGCAGAGGGTTCATGTTGGAGAGTGTACTTCAATGCGCAATATAATGTCAGACTTCCTCATATAACGTGTAAAACTGGTTTTACGAGGGACAAAACTGTGGTTAAAGGTACAAAATAATTCATATACACATGGTGTATTTCATACATTTACATAAGCTCGCCTCTTTGTCACACATACAATTGCCTTGTCATAAGAAATATAAATTCACCAAATAAAGTGATATAAATAGACATGATTATGTCAAACATATACGTGTTCTGTATTGTGTTTTGTGAAATAATATTTCCCCATAGATTTTTGCGCATTAGTTTGGAGTCAATAGTCAATCTTGTTATAAAGATTGTACAAAGGTAATGCCGGCAAACTGCTTCCTGGGTAGTACAGTGGGGTTGGAAATGCAATAGACCTTGGAACCGGAACTCTGAGTAACGAATTCTCTCTGAAAACTAGCGGCATTCCAACTAGAGTCTGCGCCGAGGCGTGCGCCATGTTTGCGGCTTCCAATTCCGCAGAGAGTTGTCGCTTCCATTTGTTCCTCCGGTTCTGAAACCACGTCTTCACCTGAGTTTCCGTTAACTGAAGGCTGGAGGCGAGACAGGCCCGCTCGGAGCTGCTCAAATAGCGTTTCATATCAAACGTCGACTCCAGCTGGTACACCTGACTCCGGGAGAACACCGTGCGCGTCTTCTTCTTGGCAGCGCCGTTCGCTTTGTCCGACCCATCTCTCTGTCTGTCCTCGGACATGGGCGACATTTGACTGCATGTCCCCTCCTGTTCGTCTCGATAATCCTGCAGCAGGGGTTGCGTTAAATGCGGCCGCCTCTCCAAGCCTTCTTGGCCAGATATTAGTCCTTTTGTAGCACCTGCAGCAGGAGCATCATAAGCGGTGACAGTTACAGCACACACTCCAAACAATATATCTCACTATTTTTGTTGTTGTTGCTATTTTGCTTGTCTCTCAGTACTTAACTAGAAAACAAACCCGCAAATATTGGCCCTTAGGGGAAGATGTTTGACCATCTTTTGAATTACTTAAAAAAAGTGTTCTATTATACGTGTCATTTGGTGCTCAATTGCACGCCTTAAATGAAGGATATGACAAATTGCCCTTAAGTAGAGCATTTTAAATATGCACCCATGCGTAATGTGCTTGTTCTGAATATTGCACAACATTACTGTGCCTCAGTGAACTTCCATTTTCATCAGAGAGAATGTACCCATTATTCGATACTTTGTACAAGAGATCATTAAATGTGAACTTTGACTGGTTGATCGACTGTTGAAAGGTTACAAGTACCCTGTTAAACAAACAATATAATATGGCCAGCGCTGGTGCACGATATTAATTAAATCAGGTTACATTTAACGCTCAATTGACGAAATGTAGCACATTCATTCTGAAAGCCTGTGTAATCAATTAGCAGACTCGATTAAATTAGGAATGAGGGGGAAAACATCCTGTTAATTATTTGACCGTTCATCTGTTCGCTGCTGAGGCATTGATATGGCACATTAAAACACTTTGGAGTTTTATCCAGTTTGGACAAAAAGCTGTTGGGTAGGCTATAGCCAATCTAAAATAATCGAGGCCACAAACCCACAACTGGCTTTTTACTTTGCTGAACGGGAGATGTGGCAACTAATGATATAGCATAGCCTACATTTTAGTAGCCTAATTACAACATACCAACAGTGTAATAATTATAACATTATAACTGATAACAAAGAGGATCGACTACATACCGAGACAGGGGAAGCTGAGGGGTTGGTGTCGGTTGCATGTCTCAGGTAGACCTGGGTCTGAGCAGAAGCAGTCTTCCCCTCCGCTGCATTCCTCTTCCGATGACACCGAGAGGGTGCGTTTCCTCGGCTGCGGTGGCTTGCAGCTCTCCTTCCCCGCAGAGCGAGCACTTTCGGACGGCGTGCCCAATATTGACTGGATGGTAAAGCTGGAGATTGGGGCGGGAGAACATTTACTTCCGCTATCCTCAGAGTTACTCATTTTCGCCTCATAACATAACAAACTTTTATCGATTAGAAAATCTACACTATTTTTAAATAGCAGTGGATGTTTTATCTAGCTGCGCTAACTAATGCACTGGTCTCTGCCGACAAAAAACAAAAACAATTTGGTTACCCTCTCCAGAGGTAGAAGAATTATTTTGGTTGTTTTTCGTAGCACTGAGGAGTGCACAAATGCATTGCTCTCCACATCCACGCGCTGTGGACTAAAGGCGGCTGGAGCGTGCCCTCATTTGCATGTAGGTAAGCCTCGCGCGAACCAATCGCGTGCTGAACGCCAACCCGGGATTTTTAAATACTCCTCAACAGGTTCACCCCACAGCTTCGAGAAGGCGCTCCGAGAAGAAAACAAGTGTCCCCTGCTCTGGAAAACTTTATTCGGAGACGTATTGAACGTTTATAGAATGCAATAGGTAACATTTCAGCCTCGTGTAGGATGCTTATAATCAGACACAATTTCTTGTTAAATTTCACTTTCCCAATCTTTATACACCTAAACCCATAAGAATGTTATTGTAGAACTGGTGCTTTTGCAACAACAACAATAAAAAGAAAACCAACATTAAACATTTTACGCATAATATGCACAACATAACCCTTTACAATCATTATAATCATATTAATTTTGTTTTAAGGTAAAACAGTTATATTATTTTATTATAATATATTGATGTATCCTACTTAATATGTTTTGCAGAATTTTGTCGTATGTCTTATACGCACCTATGCATTAGGCTATCCATAGCGTTCCATACGCTAAAAACATTTGGTCAGTTAAATCTACATGCAAAATTCCAAAACTAATAGGCTACATCAGGCATGGGTTACCTTAAAAATGAACATCAACAAGCTTAATGATAGCTACAAGATAATGGCCTAATAGGCCTATTAATAATCCGGCAACTTAGCGTAAAACAATATAATATGTAGTGTAAAATAATAAACTCATTCTCAGGCTAGTCTTTATAAGAGCCCGGGTATTAATTTGATGATTATCTGGTGGCGGCGTATCTGCTACTGAGTGTGCGCGCGGAGCTGGACCATGCTAATTGATTGACTAATTGATTGGAGGGTCGCTGCACGCGCGGCCCACCCCTCGGACTCGCCCTTGTCTCCAGGGCAGCTACTTGGCGCGGTTCTTGCACATTAGCTCCAGTTAGCACTCAGCAAAGGTCCGCGACACTTAACAAATGATCCGCCTTAATCATAGTGTCAGTGGATGAACCTATGCTGCACCCTGCGGAGGAGGCGGTCCGCGACCCCGACCTTTGGCGCCTGGGAGCCTTCTGTGTGCGTAACGGAGTCAAAGCAAAGATTTTGTTTAGTTGAAAGAGATTGGTATTATTTATGACGGATGGGCCTATCAATTGTGCGGAGACAAACGACTGTAATGGTTGTTGATGATTGTGATGATGAGGATGATCATGGTGATGATGATGAGGAGGAGGATATCAGCTCTTCGCGTTGCCGCAATGGTGGTAGCAGGAGGCGTGCGTTTTCAACTGTTATTACGGGTGGGTTGCCACGCTGTGTGAAAGTAACCTACATATAGGGCGTGAAATGCACAGTGACAGTTGAAAGGATTGACTTTACGGTGTTTGTTTTTCAAAGACACTGTGTTGTCAAACAATGAAAATATCGGTCTTTAAAACGACTGCAGGCTACACTGATGCCAAAGTCGCCTCACGTTGTCAGCAGTCAAAAGTTAATAGCGACAATTTTTAAAATAAATACTCATGGTCATGGATACTTGCCATATCTTGCGCTAAACCTCGAATTCCGCAAAGACGACCGTTACTGTTATGCCACATCGCCTCCTGTTCACAAGAAAGGGCGCAATATGTTTCTTGTCAATATTTTGCAACTCTTAATGGACACCAAAGCTCTGTATCAATTTATAGAGCTCGCATGTGCTGAAAACACTTTCGAATCCAACAGAATAAGGCCTCTGTTCGCGCTCTATCACAATGATGGCTCGTGCGTGGCAGCTGTGGACCTATCGTAATAACGGAACAAGAAACAAGACCTTTAAGCCAGGCAAAAAAGCATTCTGTTAGAAAGACAGATGAAGTCATGAGCGGCTTTGATCTGGGAATCAAGCCTCGATAAATATTAAACAAAGACCCTTTACACGTGTGTATTATGATATATGGCTTGTCCAACTTTAAAATAAGGAAATTACCAGAGAAAATGATATCAATAAATTTTGTAAGTATAAACGTTGATTATGTTTCGATTTTCATTCAAGAATGTGAGGCCGGTCTTTTATTTTTCCTCACATGTTTGGGGGGCTGCTGCAGAGAGGGCGGGAAGAAGGAGGTGGGAGGCACGAGCCCTGGAGGTGTACAATTTATGTAATCTGTGGCTGGGAAATGAATTGGGTAATTTATTGGAAAACAGAAAGTCAAGAAGATTGGATCAGTATAGCCTATCTAAGGGCTTCTATCCATCAAGTTCCAATTAACAACCTAACCATTGAGCTTTAATGGGTTTCCAATCTACTGCTCTGATAGACTCATCAATTCCTCAGGGAGAAATTAAGGCAATCGACCGCCCCACGGCGTTGCGGTGTCATTCCTCTCCGCAACTATATGTCAAATTAAAAACACAATTAAAATTTAAACTGTTTCAATCAGAGGCTGCCCCGCAACCTATGTTTCACTTAATAGAACTTTGATGAAAATCTGATGCTCGCGCTCAATCACCAAAGCAAATGGGATATAGGTGGTGTAAAAAAGGAAGACTTCCCGTCCGTGGAAAACATTGCCAAAGTGCGTTTGGTTTAAACCACTTCTGTTGAAGCGCGCTACTCAGTACCTTTCAATACGGGTCGATGATACATTATTACACAGGATCTCCCTCGATGCATTTCCTTTAATCTAACGGGGTAAGTAGTTCTAACTACTGTGCAGAGGACATTCTAGACATTAACATGTATGTTATTCACTCGGCAGTCGGGCACAAGGACAAAAGTGTGACAGATACCAATTTTGTACTATTGTCAGTGTGTTTATAAGCATGTAGGTACTCTGCACTGGAAAGAAAAGTCTCGTCTAAACTCACTGAATGAAAAGTGCCTAACATTATTTCACATTCTTTTGCCCTATGTCAACCTGAAAGTATCATATGTACGTGTGTGCACAAGCGAGCCCATATGCACTAAACATACACACAAACACGAGCGTGCCCGTGCGTAAAGGGACAGGCAGGCAGCGGGAGGGTTAAAAAATTTCTTAAGCTGTTGGCCACTTGAACCACATGTATCCAGCATTATAATATATGACGTGCTCTGCTTAAAATCAGCCACTCAACTTTCCATTTTAATGTAATACCGAGTGCAGCCTGGGGTCACGTCCAATCCCCCTCTCTCCCTGCTTCCACTCCGAGCCCCGCCAGTCCTTTACATAAAGATGTCGCCCAAATGGAAATTATCGAGTGGTAATTTTTTCAATTTATGCGAGCGAATCAAGGTCATCAGTAGACCCGGTTTAAAAAAAATACCATGAACAATGCCCTTGATTTGAAACAATATTTTACAGACGTTTTCCGATCGATACCCACTGGGGAATAATGCTTCGCCAATCTATTAATTTGCCCATAATGGGCCCACGTTGGGCTTGCATGATATCATACGTCAATATATGAGTAGTTATTACCAGTGCTTATTTGAATGTGCCCTTTGTTGAGTGCTCATCGCAAACTAGTAGCCTACAACATAAGTGAAACGAGTTCAGCCCCAAGATATGTGTGTGTGTGTGTGTGTGTGTGTGTGTGTGTGCGCGCGTGTGTGTGTGTGTGTGTGTGTGTGTGTGTGTGTGTGTGTGTGTGTGTGTGTGTGTGTGTGTGTGTGGGTGTGTGTGATGTGCAGAGAGAGGGAGAGAGAGATGGGTTGGCGCTGATTGTAATTATCATATTGTTATCAAGTTGTAGCCCTCGAGTTTGTAAACATTTATTATAGGCATTTTCTTAAATAATCTGGTGGTGAGTTAAAACTGTGGAGAAATGTAATTTTGAATGATAGGTCCTACATTTACATGAGTTGATATAAATACCTTGGAAATAAAATATTTTAAAATGAATCTGACACAGCTCAAACACTTTTCTGATTGTAGCCTACCTACTCGGTAGCCTATCCTTACGTTGAAACCCTCTACAAAAAAATAAGTTAGGCTACTGAAATATTTAGTGAATGGCAGGCTATAGGCCTACACAATAGACATTATTAAGAAAACAGTAAGGTGCACCTCTGATCCTTGTCAGGGGGCAGGCCTGTTACCTGTTGAGTTAGCCTATTGGTTTTTCGTATTTTAAGAATTGTTTGAAAATGTCATAGTTATTTATTTATGATCTGAACAATGATGACATAATTTATGGCAGAGTATTGTCCCCTCGCTACTTTGGTGTAACTAAATGCTAATAACATGCGCTCACGCCGGCGCATAGACTACTCAAAGCCAGAGAGAGAGAGAGAGAGAGAGAGAGAGAGAGAGAGAGAGAGAGAGAGAGAGAGAGAGAGAGAGAGAGAGAGAGAGAGAGAATTTTAAATGGAGCTAGATAATATAATTTCCACTCTTTCCGTGTAGGCCTAATTCCTGCCAGCTCCTGGCAATTATAGCGCCTAATTGACTGCGCCATTTTGTATGTAAAACAATGTTTCAGAAAGAGCCTAACAGGTTGCGCATAAAGATGCACCTGCTGGTTGTGGGCTTTGTAGCCTGCTCTTGACCAGTGGCTCTTCCAAATAGCACACCGATCAAACATGGCTGCCTAGTCAAATGTAGGGTTTATACGTCCACAAAGATGTCCAATATTTGCTTAGGAATATGAACCATAATGATGGACACTGCTCTCCTTTAAAATCTCTGATCACGATCAAACCATTAGGCCTAATGACAATGTAGCCCATTAGATTACCTGAGTCAAATCTCGTTCTGAATGCAAAGGATTAAATGCGTGATTTGTAGGCCTAAGCAAAGTTCTCTCCGAGTTTCATTGTAACTGAAGCGTAAAGGCAACAATGTCGCTTTGCGTAAAAGTGAAACAGTCTTTTCGTGCAACATCTGGGCTAAAATGAAATCGACAGGCCTAACTATATCGCCGGCGGACGTAAAGCTTTTGTGACTTAAAAACATTTAGCATCGATTATCGATCTGTTGCAGTCTATGGTGGGTGGGATCCGGACGAGAAATGTCATATTTTGCTGTCCGATTTGCTTGCCAATTTATTCTGCTCAAACAGATCACCGCTTGCGGGACACGTTAAACACACCCATGATAGTTTGAGTTCAACGTTTCAAATGGAAGTTGCTTGAAATCCACTCTGCCTGCACACCACGGAAACATTAGGAATAACCTCAATTTATTTCACAACATATTTCAGCAGTACAATATCAAAAAGTTAGCTCTTCCTGTACAAAGGGCCGCCTTGGACCCCCATATGGATTAAATATTTTATATACAAATGTACAAACACGTGCTCACTGAAACCATAAACTGAGTAACATCAATTCACATGTGCTTGTTGTCAAGTCCAGTGTTTTTCTCCACATAACTGCACAGCCTATTTCACCCATTTAGCCAGAACATATATTTATACACAAGAACAAAATGATTGTCCAACTCCAACCGATTAAAACGCGTAGCTTCGTCAAGACCACTCTGTCCACAAAATTGTCCAAATAAGCAGAAATATCATCTTTAGTTTACCTCTCTGTCAACACACAAATATTGGACTGTAAATTAAAAAATGTGTAATAATAACACAATAACCCCAATATGTTCCAAAGGCTGCGTTAAAATTGTGCTCATTAAATTGCACATTGATCCGTGTTAAATTGAGACGCTGAGTGTGAAATAATATTCACCATGCTGTTTTAGTCCAGAAAAAGCACAAAGCAGCCGGACGCAGGGACTATCCAAAATAGCCTACCCCGAACCTTGAACACAATTTCATAACAAAATTAAAATAGAAGACATAAGTTACATGGGGAAAAAAATTCTACATCCAGTGTATTTGCTTTGTATTAGTGGGAATTTTGCCAACTGAAAATAATAATAATAATAATAATAATAATAATAATAATAATAATAATAATAATAATAATAATAATACACCGTTAAATTGAAATACCATGTCAACCTTCTAAATTCTTGTATTTACTCTCTGGGTTACAAAAATAGTTTGCTGTCATGTGGATATCATATGGCGCTCTGTGTTATCATGACGTGTAAATTAAAAATAAAAAAGTAAGAATGTATGTAAAATCATATTCAAACCGGTCTAAGCAGCGGAACAGATGTAACGACTGGGTGCGAATAGTACACGGGGTGTGGGAACGTTAGGAGCGGCTGGCTGACAGGAACAGAGCCCGGGGCATTGCCAGTCTCTGAGGCCGAGTTCTCGTGGTAGAGAATGGGCACTCGCACAATCCTTTGAGCCGCCGCGTGGCTCAGGTTGGCCGCCTCCAGCTCCGCAGCCAGTTGCCTCTTCCACTTGTTCCTCCGGTTCTGAAACCATATCTTCACCTGGGTCTCCGTGAGGTGCAGGGAGGCGGCCAGGCCGGCGCGCTCGGAGCTGCTCAGGTAGCGCTTCATGTCGAAGGTGGACTCGAGCTGGAACACCTGGCTACGGGAGAACACAGTCCGCGTCTTCTTCTTCCGGCAGGGCTTCTTGTCCGAGCCGTCCTCCCCGCGCTTCCAGTCGTCCATGCCGCCGTCCTTCTTGCCGTCCTCGGTGTCACTCTCCTCCAGCACGATCTCGTCGGCGCTCTTGTTGTCATCATCGTCATCTTTGGCGTCCGGCTCGGCCTTCAGCACCAGGTCTGGGGAGTCCCGGTCTGTGCCCGCCGAAGTGGGAGAGGAGTCCCTCACGCTCGCCTTCTCTGCAGCTGGAGGGACAAGGTGCCATATGTTTAAAATAAATGAAATATCTGTGTATTTTTTCATTATCCTATAATTTTAGGCTTGACACCAAGTTCAAATATAGGCTATGTGAAACGCATCCACGCTCTCCTGACGCGCGAGCGCGCGCACACACACACACACACACACACACACACACACACTTGTACACACTTGTACAAGACCACTGTGCAATTATTGCGCACCTATTGCAACTCTGAACAACTTCCTTCCATTTTATCAAAGTGCGTCAACATCACCAAAAATTAACAGTGAGCAGACATGATAGGCCTATCCGAAATGGGCTGTAGTAACCATTCCACAAAGACAGAAGGTATATGTCTCGTTCAGTGGTAATCGGATATAGACAGATAAAAACACGATATGTATCAAACTAAGTCATACACAATAGCCTAGTGTACATACCTTCTGTGCTTCTTTGGAAGTGCGAGGATGGACTAATCGTGTATGGATACCACCAAGCCGATGCCCGCTCAAGGTAGGCAGGTAGAGCGAACCTCTGTGTGGGAAAGTCGAAGCGAGGAAAGTGCAGGTCCCCGACCTGTGATAGGGACAAACCGCCCTCCAGTCCGGCTTTCGCTGCCGCAAACATCGGCTTGGGTTTGGAGGGCTTGCTGTCACAGTTCAGCAGGTTTTTGATGAAAAACGGCGACTCTTTGGCGGGCGCACACGTCTCTGGCGTCGTCTCAGGCATGTCGGCGCGTATGCTGTTGTCTCTAACGCCTTCAACTACGATATAAACGTGTACAAAACAACTTCCTGCAAGCTGTAGGCGAGTGTCGTCGAGGTTCCTCCGATGGTTTGTTGTGTGGGACTTCAAAAGTCGATATTCTGTCGGCGAACGAGCAGTCAAGCAATGCCACTCAAATAAAGAAAATGTAGAAAAAAACAAAGGTAAGATTAATCTTGCATCTTGCAGATCTTGGAAGAGATTCCCGATGGAAACAGAGCTCTAGTCGCTGCGTCAAGCTGGCGTCGGATGCTAATGATGAAATAAAAATGTCATCCAAGTTAAACGCGGAAAGTATACGGCGATTGGGCACGTACAATGGCAAATAGGATTAAGGAAGAGATGGGAAGTAGAGAGGGAGAGAGAGGGGGAGCGAGTGAGTGAGTGAGAGCAGGGGACAGTGAATAGGATAAGGCGAAATGTACCCTCCCAGACTTTGCGCTTTTTGCGCGTTGGCTGGAGGCAGGGAGCGCTCTCGTGTT
Organism: Engraulis encrasicolus; assembly: GCF_034702125.1. Lineage (NCBI taxonomy): Eukaryota > Metazoa > Chordata > Actinopteri > Clupeiformes > Engraulidae > Engraulis > Engraulis encrasicolus. Next base: position 12,246,637 of record NC_085880.1, on the reverse strand, counting down.
ATTGGGTTTATATAGCCCAATTAGGTGGCAAATGAGGACAGAGCATTAGCACAAAGGGATATGGCTTTGGCATGATCGTTGCTTACCTCATAATAGGGAAACGGCTGCCTTCAACTTATTGCCTGAAAGTAAAACTTGATTAAATCGACTTGCTTTGGCTGTTAAGATTTCCTGTTAACTTTGAACAAACGCAGATGTTGGCTAGACCAGAAAGACACACTAAAACACTCCCAACCGAATAGGCAGGGACAAATAGGCTTTTATGCGTCACGTTGTCGATATCCGTTTTGTAGACATGTAATGAAAGAAAATTAAAAGTGTGATGAAATAGACTTCTGAAAATAAAGATGGAAACATTGGTCAGCAACAGGCTCGTCAGGAATCTGTTGCCGAGACAACCACTACCTGAAGTTTCCAAAGCCGAGTCTTTTTGTGTGAAAAGCCCTATTAATCATTTTACCCACGCTGTTTTTTGCTCTTTTAGAAGTAAGCGTCAGGTAGACAATGCTAGGCCTAAATATTGAGGGAAATAATACTTAAGTTTATAGGCTATTTCTATATGATAGGCTATTGTTCATGTAGGCTATATTAAAAAGCTATCCTAATGCCCAAAGCAATTAAACATCTTTGATGTGATGTGAATAGACTACATGAAGGTGTGTGATGTATAAACCATCAGAGAGAGAGAGAGAGAGAGAGAGAGAGTTGCGCACACTAGTGCGCGATTTTTTTCCATTGCCTGTTGCTTACAAGACTATTGTAGGCTATAAGAAATAAGATTTTCAAAATTATTAAAGTGTAAAATGTTTAATAAAATAGATGGACTAATGGCGGCTGAAGCGCAGATCAAGAAGGAAACAAATACTGTATTCCAAGCTGACCGTACAATGATTTTAAAAGCTTTTTTTAACCTAGGCCTAAATCCAATTATGGTTATGTATATTTCCCTTTCTGCGCAGCTTATAATATTTGACACGTCTATGTCAAAGACATAATACAAATACAAAAGACTGCACGCATAGGCTAAAGACTGATAGGTACGTGTTCCCAATGCCATGCCATTATAAGTTTTGACGTCGTCTGGTAAAGGTATGGGAATTTTGGTAATGCGTAAAGTAATGGGAACCAGGTAGGTTACAGTTTACCTGCAGTAACCACGCGGTGATCACACTGGCAAGTCTACATCGACAGTAGGCTTATTTGTTTATTTTGCAGAACATACAGCTGGTGCAATTGTGGCAATAAAAAATATTAATATCACATAACTATAAGAGTTGGATAGATATGATGAGGCATACAACATGGTTACGGAGTTCATGTGCGTAATTGTAGGTTTAGGTTAGTTTGAAAGCAGTAAAAGTATGGGCCTGATAAGAGGCGAGTGTCCTCTATGGGTGATGACTAATTACTGCAGGTGCCAGTGTTGCCAAATCATTACGAACAGGTAGAAGAAGCCTGTCACGGCCACTCTTATCCATGCTAAATGCACTACACGCTTATTACTGGATTTTCTTTTTGTTTGTCTTTTGTCTTTTTTTCTTTCTTTTTTGTTTTTGTTTTACTAACGCAACGTTATTGTGGCAAACGATTGTTGCTTACATGAAGTGACCGACACGTGCGAATTTGAGTTGATATTGTTTTTCGTGTTCAGTGGTATTTTAAATGAACACCGAATCACACCACTCGTTCCACACGACGATGGCGTTATTATTATTATTTTATTCTTGTTCCAATTTATGCATTATGCCTACCTTTGAGTAGCCTGCACTGGCTGACGCGCGCGCCAATTGTATAAGGGCGACGCTCAAGAGTCTGTCTGCGCACACCAATTCACTTAAACTTGTTTAAACAGTGTCCCCATCTCAGCTTTCAAATATGTAGTCTATCCGTACAAATAGTTTCAAGTAGCCTTAGTAAAGTGCTTTCCACCCATTTAGCCCGACGCGTAATGAAGTCTTGTTCATTAAGCCCATAGTTGAGATCCTCAGTACCTATGAGGTAATTAGGCTCTTAGGTTACGCGAAGCCTACACGACCCGTGTCCGATAAGAATGGATTGACACATGGACCTCTCGGGCAAGGTGTCTTGTCACCATCACGCAGACACGCCCATTTTCAGCAAAGCCCGAGGTATCGTTTACACTTTTGTTGTTAAAAAGCCGACCGACAAGGAAAAATAATGTTCGTTTATAAATAGTTCCATGATTTCGGATATGGTTGACAGGCTACTTCAATCCTCTTTTAACTGGTTTGTTGGGTTTCGTTTTAGCTTACATCACACGAAGACGCAGTGCGTAGGCCTAATATTAATGCATAGCTTTTTAAAGAGGGTCCAGAAAGTATTTTATGCATAATTAAAAAATCCCTAAAACTGAACTAAATATGCAATCATCACGACTCTGTTCCTTTTGTCGGAATAGCTGGCCTATTCAAAAATTCATTTCCCCTGTTGTGGTTATTGAGGAGCTTTAGATGTTAATAATTAAAATCCAGTTCCTCAGCGCCATCATGTGTTGGGATGGGATACAATATTTCAGCCTCTCATTGACAGCTCACATTTCTCTCTCTCTCTCTCTCTCTCTCTCTCTCTCTCTCTCTCTCTCTCTCTCTCTCTCTCTCTCTCTCTCTCTCTCTCTCTCTCTCTCTGTGTCAGACAATGAGCAGGTCTCTTGCAAACCATCAACCCATTATCAGAGAATTGTTATTAGGCCCTACTTTCATATCATTGTTAATAATGCGTCATCTAATTTTGAATACCAGTAGTTACCATTGCAATGCAATGGCGGAAACAGTGTTTGGGCCATGGACTGACAAATAAATGAGGGGATGACAGCTTGAAGAAAATTATTTTATTTTTCAAGAGTGAGGCTATTACCCAATGA
>NC_085880.1:12106256-12238756 GCF_034702125.1 Engraulis encrasicolus | reverse complement strand
CTGCAGAGTATGCTCCTGAGGAGGGGCTATAGGGTGCAATGGTAAAGGGGTAAAGAGGCAGGCAGGGCAGGGAGAAAACAGTCCAGCTGAGTATTTGTTATTCAGATGAGTGGCGGAGTGTGGCGGAGCGATGGGTGGAAAGGATCTCACTTTAATGAGCTGATTATCACTGGTCATTTAGAACTGTGAAATCAGGGGGCCGTTCATGACACGAGCACACACGCATGCAGTCGCGTGCACGCACACACACACACACACACACACACACACACACACACACACACACACACACACACACACACACACACACACACACACACACACACACACACACACACACACACACACACACAGCAAACCCTCCCCCTGCCTGTCCCCTTCTTAAAGATATATAAATGTGACCCTGGTGTCCTACTCAAGTGAGTGTAAGACAAAAAGGCTCCTTAGTTCTCCCACACCCCCCACTTGAGATTTACGAGAGGGATGTGACCCAGAGCAGACGGACGTGAAGAGGAAAAGACATGAGCGAAATAAAGCTACGTAAATTAGGCCTTCACTAAGGAGCTGGTAACGCGTATGCAGATATTTTTAAATGCAGATATATTTTTTATTCGTTTACGTGACGTGGATAAAAATAGAAACTCCATTGTGACAGGTGCGTTTTAGCCCCCGAAATGGGATATTATTCAGACCAGAGTTTTGAAATGCGCATTCTAAAACTTTGTTTACATGTAAACAAGAGGCCACAACCAATGCATTTTCAAAAATATCTACATACGTGTGAACAGCTTCTAAGGTGCTGGTTACATGTATGCATATATTTTTAAATGTGGATATTTGTTATCCATTTACATGTAAACATGACGTGGATAAAATTAAGAAATCCCATCTTGACATGTGCATTTTAGCATATGCTTTCTAAATCTCTGCATGTGTAAACCAACGCATTTTCAAAAACATCCATACACGTGTGAACAGCTTCTAATTGCAAGCTGTTTACACATAATGTGGATATTTTTTTAAACACATTGGTTTTGACCTCTTGTTTACATGTAAGCAGAGTTTTAGAATGTGCGTTTTTTAAAAATATCCCATTTAGGCGGCTAAAATGCGCCTGTCACAATGGAGTTTTTATCCACATGTCGTGTTTACATTAAAATATCTGCATATGTGTAACCAATACCTTGATCTAATTGTAATCTTGAAGCATAAAATGCTCAAGTAGCAAACAGAGTAGTAGAATACAGTTCAGCATTAATCCCTAATAGCAGGGTTATGGTTAAGGTTACATTACATAATGTTATACAAGTATCATGTACACATTTCCATTTGCATCATAGGATGACTACTGATGAATACTATTACTGTATTAGGAGATAGAAAAGGGAAAACATTTAACAAAAATGGAAATACTGACAAAGCTCTGTCCAAATGATTTATTTCATCAGTCAGAGCCGAGTTGGAGTATCTTGTTATAATGTGAACTGTGGACATGAGCACATGATGGGCGCATGGGATGCCTATCTGCATGTGCCGAGAGCTAATTTAACTCTCTGTATTGATACATAATTAAGCAGGTGTTTGTGTCCTCTGCAGAATGAGAAAGTGTTACTTTAGACTAGCAGCTCTGACTGCTGACAGAAACCTGATGAACATCAAAGACAACAGACAAGCAAGACAGTAGATGGAGAAATGTGGGAATAAGACAATATTTGTGTTGATTTAATGTTTGTTGACCATCACCCTATACTATTTTTCTTTTTTCTTCCTGCACTGTGAGTTGCAAACTAGGCCTACTTTTCTCCCCCTGACCTGTGATCCAAACCTGCCCCCGCTAGACTTCACCTCAAGTGTGCTTAGGTGTCAAGTGTACTGTCTGCCATGTTCTTGATTTGTCATCTGCAGATACCTGGGTCACGGATCCATCCAGGTGTACTGTACGCATGCACGTATACATACGTCAGCCGCATGCCGCTACACATCGGGAGCAACGGGCACGCAGCTGCGAAGGTAAATCCAGGTAAATCAGAAAACAGACCCGGGTCGGGCTAGTTAGCTACACTGTACTCTGCCGAATAATTTAGCAGGGTGAGCTAATTGGTCCAGCCAAAGAAACCCAGAAGCAGTTGCAAGCATGGGTGGACTGGCCACAAGACATACAGGGCATATGTCGGTGGACTGTTGATGATTTCTGCCTGGTCTTCCCCTCGATGTATTGGTATCAGTGCTCGTGCCGGCAGAGCTGACCTCTCCGTGTCCGATTTGAATATTCATTTTGGCTATTGTGGTCAAACTAGCTCTTAATAGATGACTACAAAAATGTTATCACTGGCTTCATTGTCAATGGTGGACCGGTGGACGTGGTGGACCGGTCTTGGCTGAAAATGCCCGGCCTGATTTTTTTGTTGTTGCCCCAGTCCAGCCGTGGTTGCAAAGCTAGCTTGCGCTCTGAAGCTCAGGTATACCCTGCAGTGGCTGTGGCCTGCCTGGCCTGCATGTCCAATTAATTAGCGCTGCCGACATTTAATCTGCCGCCCACGATTTCAAATGGAAACAATCGCTTTGCCGCATTACTCCAGGGGGGGGGGCGCGTTTTGGCAACGGCCCGGGACACCGCGCCACGATCATCTCATCCTCAACTCTCCATCCTCCTCCATCCTGACTTTCATTGTCTTTTTTTCCCCCAAGTGCGGCAAAATATCTCCTGTCTCGCTCCTTGTCACTGGGCATTAGCATAGCCACAGGGAGAGACTTGAGAGAGTGTACAGAGCGTGAGCTTGGCCCTGCATCTACAAGCCATTAAAAATCTGTTGTTATCGTTCGCGGGTAAAGGGAGTACTGTTGCCGATCGGCAGGTCAGATGCCTTCTTCGGATGCGGACGACGGGCAAGGCCCAGAGACTTCTCCTGTGGCCACATGGCATCTCCCATGCCTGGGGAGGGGGCGGGGGGTAGAAGGTGGAGGGTGGGGCAGAGAGATGGAAGTTAGAGAGGATGGGAGGTGGGGGTGGGGGTTGAAACTGGAGAGGAAACACAAACAGAAGACGCAGCAGTGCTCTATCTGCCGAGCGGCGGGGGGTTCTGTTACACTTAAAGTCAGCACCTGAATGGTCCATGTCGGACCACCGGGCCCGTCTTATCGCCACGGTAGCGGATCAGAGCAACACTTCCCCATCTCTCCAGGGGACGCTCGCGACTATCTCACAGAAGCAAAGCGTCAATCACTTGCCTTTAACCAGTCAATTAAGTGCAGAGCCACAATGACGAGGAAAAGGAAGGGGTGAGGAGGTAAAACAAAAAATACTGCTAAACTGGACTGAAAGCTAGAAAAAGTCAGTCTTAGTCTCAGAGAGGCGAATAGTCTGCACAGATTTGGGAGACTGAAAGCGAGAAAGGTAGGCCTATACAGAAGGGAAGAGAGTTGGGGTAAGAAGCGAGTACTGGATTGAACGTAAAACACAGGACACCAACAGTAGAGAGGGAGAAAGAAAGAAAGAAAGAAAGAAAGAAAGAAAGAAAGAAAGAAAGAAAGAAAGAAAGAAAGAAAGAAAGAAAGAAAGAAGGAAGGAAATGAAGGAAGGCAGAAAGACAGAAAGCTTGCACTTATCCTGCTCTAAACTTTGGCAACTTTTGAAAGTGAACATCTGTGGTTAAATAAAGCCTTGTTTCCCTCCGGTTAGAAGCAGGGGACAAAAAAAAATTGAACCCAATTTCAAGAACGAATGAAAATGATTTAATCCGCCATGCAAGTGCCTCTCCTAAAAAATAAAGAATAGAAATGGGCAGATCTACTATTTGCAAGTCAGTCCCGAGGGCAGGCCCTTGAATGGAGCGTCAGCCATTTCTAGCCAACCAATAAATAATGACCAGCCGCTCAGACGGACCTCAGATCAACAGCATACAAATCCACACCTTTTCTCGCCTTCCTTTTTTTCTTTCCTTTTTTCACTCCCTCTTTCAGCACTAGCCAGCAGGAAGCCCAATTAACATGCTGCAATAGAGAGACATAGATCACACACACACACACACACACACACACACACACACACACACACACACACACACACACACACACACACACACACACACACACACACACACACACACACACACACACACACACACACACACACACACACACACACAATGCATCTGGCCAGCCTAATGGAGATTGGAGAGGAAAAATCAACTGTTTAACTGCAGCTGGCAACCGTACACTATATGTGGAATCAGAATGGGCTAATCATAATGCACCTCAATTTCGCAGGATGAATCATCGCAGAAGGTTCATTATGGCTGCTTGGAATAAAATCAAATCAAATAAAAGGCAGACAGAGGTTTTGTTTTGGTTGGGCATGAGAATGAGTGGCGGCCCGTGTCAGCGAATGGGGCCCAAAGGCGGGACCTTGGCTACCGCTGGAGCAAAACAAACAAATCAGCTGGCACGGGTTTTAAAAACAAGGAGAACAGAGTCTTTTAGTCTCCCAAGGGGTCAGGACAGGGAAGCTATACATCTGGCTACTTATCCCTTTTCTGTCGTTCGCTACGCTTTTCACCTCTCCCTCCCTCTCTCTCTCTCCCTCTCTCTCTCCCTGTCTTCGTCTGTTTGCTCAGAGAGCCGGTCCCATTAAGGGGCCTGTCCATTACACAGACTTAAAGAAACATTGATTATTTGTAAAAACATAAGTGCAAATCAAATCTACACTGCGGAGAAATAGATGAGTGGGCCCCCTGCATGTGCGCAGACATGAGGATTGAGACAATTATTAACCGATTGATTTTGCGATGGTCACATTCTTTCTCCTCGCTGCCCCCTCGCTCGCTCTCAGCCTTGCTGCTTTGCAGGGACCTTGACTGAATTGCCACTCCCTCATGGCCCTTTCCCTTTCTCTCTTTCTTTTTCTTTCCTTCTCTATATCGCTCCTCTACTCTCCCCCTATCCATTTCTCTTTTCAGCTTTCTCTCTCCCCTTTCTTTTTTTGATCTCTCTCTCTCTCCCTTTTTCTCTGCCTCTTTTCCTTTCTTTCTCTCTCTCTCTCTTTCACTCTCCAGCTCTCTTTCCCCCCTTCTCTTCTCCTCCCTCTTCTCCTCTCTCTCTCTCTCTCTCTCTCTCTCTCTCACTTCTTTCTCCTTCCTCCTCGGTGCCTGTAAAGGCATTTATTCCCCGGCCCCTGATGAAACCTTTCCCTCAGCCTCTTATATATTTTGCTTTCTATTTCACTTTAATAGCGAAAAAATTGGTTACATATTCTTTTACAGCCCTTCGATGCCATTATGGCTGGCTGTTGTCATTCGATTATTTATGGAAAACTATTTCATGCTTACTTACATTTGCTCCTTATTTTCCCCGCGCGGCCTACAGCACATTCAAGCCATTCCAGAAAGCCTTAAAGCCAATTCTTTACAAGACGACGGGGCGGCCCAGCCCCCTTTCACCTCCCGCCTAGGATTGAAATGCCACGCGGGCAGGCAGGCATTCTTAGGGTTGGAAAGGGGCTATCTAGGTGTGTGTGTGTGTGTGTGTGTGTGTGTGTGTGTGTGTGTGTGTGTGTGTGTGTGTGTGTGTGTGTGTGTGTGTGTGTGTGTGTGTGTGTGTGTGTGTGTGTGTGTGTGTGTGTGTGTGTAAGAGAGAGAGGGTGTGTGAGGATACATCTCGCGGAGACAGGAGGAAATGGAGGTGAAGCACAGGGGAAGAATAATAGCAACAAAAAATACGAAGAGTTAGAGGGAATTAAAAGAGGCCATAAAAAGAAATAAAAGGCTGCACACCTCCAAAACTCCACCGCGGGAGAGGCAGAAATGCATGATGGGAAGAAATGGAGAAACTTGATGAAAAAAGGTGGGGAAAAAATGCTAGAACAGTCCTATTGAAGTGTGGCCATAAGCATGGTCAGGTGTATGAGCAGGACACCTTGGGGCTGCAGGAGCCACCCCTCCCAGCCAATGCACACAATGCAATGAGGACCCAGTTCTGGGCTCCCTGTCTCTGGGCACAGGACTACTGACCCCTTTGTACACCAATTTCTGCTTCTCTGTTGTATGAGCGTGTATGTGGACAAAATTAATATCAGAAACTAATGTGAATATTAGGACGTTGTTGTGAAAACAGTTTTAATCTGTCTTTTTGTTTGTTCTATTTTTTTGTGGGGGGGGGGTTCAACAATAAAGTAGCAAAAGCAAATATCTAAATGATAAAATAGTAAGATAATAAAATAATGCACTATATGTACCAAAGACTGTGACCTCTAGAGGCCGGCTTCCCCTTGCTCTGTTTTGGCCCAGTTTTGGAGAAGGGGACGGCTGTTTTATCACTGTCAGTCTACCCAACAAGGTATAAGTAATGGTCCCACCCAGCAGCACAGACCCCCCCAGTTACCCCCTTCGATGGAAACTCCCTCCCCAGATGTAGTAACCAAAGAGTTAGCAGAGAGGAGACAACACACATAGGCCCATACACACACACACAAACACACACACACACACACACACACACACACACACACACACACACACACACACACACACACACACACACACACACACACACACACACACACACACACACACACACACACAGAGGACAGACACAGAGGTCCAGCTGGACTGGGGCGCCGCGTGCGGACTGCGGATCGATACGGGGTCGGAGGTCAAAGTTCACCATTGCTACTCCCATTATGACCGCCTGCTCGCATCATCTCCTGGGTAACGATGCCTGCAGCACCCACGCGCTTACACACACACTCACATACACACACACACACACACACGCTTTCTCTCCTGGCTAACGATGCCTGCAGCACCCAAAGCCTTCACACACATACTTCCTCCTGCTTGCTAAATGGTCATTACAAGTATGGAGGGCAAACACATTGTTATCCCCAAACCCAAAACCCCATAACCACCCTACAGTACCGCATACTGAACAACAAACCGATGTAATTATCATTTAACCAATTGCCGGTAAGCACTGAACATACAAAATATGTGTCTTTTGTGTTGTCCTGCTCAAGTAAAAAGAAATACCAATACCCTAAAACCAGACCATCTCAGTTTTCAGATTGCTAGCATTAGATCTTTTCGGAGCTTCCTCTCACACATGCACCCACCCTGACCCACACATCCATCCAGCCAGCCACCCAGGCACTCCCCTCCAGCCACCCACCCATGCAGCCACCCACCCAGGCACTCCACTCCAGCGTTTGCCCCTGTCTGAGTGAGTCATTTGGGGAGTCGGGGAGATCCCTTTGCCCCTGATTGTGGCCAATCAATAACCAATACATTCAAAAGGCCAGCCCTCTCATTAGCTGCTATTAATCTCGGCCCTCCTACATGTGCTAATCAGTCGTGGTGCCCCTTCCTCTCCTCTCTTCTCCTCCTCTCTCATCTGTTCTTCTCTCCTCTCCTCTCCCCTCTCTCTCACTCTCTCTCTTCCCCCATTCGTTCCCTTTCTCTCTGTCTGACGCCTACAAGCTACAACACAGAGGCTATTCATTAGCCCACTAAATGGACTGGCTAGCCAAAGGACTCCCGCATCCAGTTTGTTGTTCATCACTTTGTAAATAAAACAAATAAACAAACAAACACTACTGTCAGGAACCCCAGTCAACAAGAAGCCCCACCCTATTTACACAGGAGGCGTAGTTTGTTACTGTCATGATACAAACATACAAACATGAAATCATTCATTAATTCTTCAATGTTTTTGAACTTTCACGAGGTTTCCTATAGGCCAATATGCACTTATACACATAGGTAGAGGTATTAAGGTATTAGTAGTTGTCGAGAAAGATCAAAAGAAGAAGAATTACAGAAATTATTAGGCTACATTAAAAATATATTTTTTGAGAGGCAATTGTGCGCCCAATAAATGTCAACATACCAATTAAAAATAGCAATGAGTTTTCCTATTTGGTTGACCTGGTTTAACAATGGTACATTTTGTGTGAAGTCAAAAGCAAAGAAGCAGAGCAGAAAGGAGTCGACAAAAACACTCATCAGGGGTGTCTACAGGGCCCTGGGGTGTTCAGGGTGCTCAGGGGCCCCATCATGTTTGGAGCGCGGCGCATAACCAGCGGTCTGTGAAGAGGGCCGAGTGTTTTAAAGATGTGACAGAGGATGCTCTAAATTATTTGGCTGGGGACAGCGCTATCCATTAGCCCCCCTGGCTCTCTCTCTCTCTCTTTCACTCTCTTTCTCTCTCACGCTCTTTCTCTCTCTCTCTCTTTATCTCTCTCTCTCCATCCGTGGCCAGTGGTGGAAAGGCTCGTGCTGGAGCAACGGTGCCGTGCTTTCGGAGATATCATTCAAGGCGATGAGCTACAGCCGCCGTCTGACACGCGAGAAAAATGCCTCCACTTTTCAGGCTGTACAAATGGCGTTTGGCCACGATAAGTCACCCGCGGACACTTCATTCCCCGTCCAGAAGCGACCGGACCCAGTCACAAGCTATTATAGCATCTTCTTTATTAGCGGCCTGTAGTTTTGGTGTTGGGCCCCTCAGATAAATACAGCTAAAATGCCACTTCACTCAGAAATATTGCACCATTTCTCTCTTCTCGCCCAGACTGATTCCAGATGGCAACCTGTTCCAGGTTGTTATGGCCCCAACCCTTATTTATTTATTTACTATTTATTTATTTTATTTTATTTTTTATTCTTTTGAGGGTGTCTGTCATGTCGGTTATCACTCATTGCCAGGGCACCAGTGGAAGGGTATCAGCACTGGAAGAGCATTTACTGGTACCTCGGGCCTTCCCCCTCATGAACCACATAGTCAAGAGAATTGATTAGAGCTTTATTAAGACGCGGCTTAATACATTTGTTGTTACCAGTATGGTAATGACCAAGTTGTGGTGCATTTCTAAAGGGCCTGTGTTGTGTCATAGTATTGTAGTGCTATGGTAGTTACATTTCAATGACTATTACAGCGTGCCACTGGAGGTACGGCGCGCATTAAGGGGTTAAAAAATGGCTGCCAGAACGGAATATTAAACTCAGGTGAGAAGGAATAAATGGCTCAGCATATACCTACGAATGCCACCCATTTTAAGAGTAACTGTCTCATTCTTCATATGTGACGTTGTGTGTTATGGATGTGGAGTCGGTCTGTCCTCACAGAGGGAGTTGAGGGAGCAGGGAGAAGATAGGAGAGGAGAGGAGAGGAGAGGAGAGGAGAGGAGAGGAGGCCCGTCACTTGGGAACTTTGAATCCCCCTCTCTTTCCACGTGGCCTCTTGCATAGCGTCAGGGTTTGGGGTGGAGGTTTGGGATGGGGGGTAGAAAGAGATGGGGTGCAGGGGGAGGAAGAGAGGGGTGCACCATTCAGGCTTCATGGCGTGACAGCAGTTTTATCGCGCGTCGCATCATAAAGTCACGGCGTTGGTGGGACGCATTCTCGACACTTTTATTAAACACCTATTCAGGCCGGCGTATGGGGGGCGCGAGATATGTCTAGATAAATCCTCATGAATAGTATAACTGTCTGGCGGAAGACAGTTGTGTCATAGCGCACGGCGACTGAAACGGTGCATGGCAAGTCTAGGGGTGAAGGTATAATTTCACCTGTGTGACAAATGTCTTCACTTACACTGGCTGGCATTAATTTATTTCCCTGCAATGTCCTCGTTGTGGGTTTTGTTGTTTTGTCGTCAAAAATAATGTGCAAAAATATCACATAAAAATGTACAGATATCTCTGGATGAGTGTACGGAGAGCACAGATTATTATTTTTTTTGGTGTGTGTCTTTCTGTCATATAAAAATTTGCACATTTATCAGTAGATTAAAATAGCACAGATTTGAATTCTGTGAGGGTGGAAATTTTCCCCTGGCACACGCAGGAAATTAATCAGGAAAAGAAAGTGCCTTTGTGTGGGACACATTTCTTTATCACATCTAATCTGTTCTTTGTGAAAATGTGTCTCGGGCCCAATCCCTGGCAATCGAGAACGGCATTGCAGCTTTGTGGAAAACCACTTGTTCCCCCGGCATAATTAGAGATCTCATAACAGCATTAAAAGAGAAGGCTGGCGGGGAGGAGGGAGGGATGGACAGAATAGATGGAGGAGGAGGAGGAGGTGGAGGAGGAGGAGAGAGAGGCTGGAGCCTTGTTTGCCCATTTAAAGTGTGATCCAGATAATGGTGCCTCATCAAAGGTAGCAATTACATTCATTACACAGAAGGCTCGGCGCAGCAGCAAGGAAATTAAGTGGCCAAAGAATGAAAAGCTTAATATGTACTTCCTTTATCCCCCGTCGTCTCCTCCCTCCTTTTGCTTTTGCTTTTCAGGCACCCCCGCCCGCGTTGAGTAAAGAATGGGCGGGGGGGCTTCGGGGCATCAATAGTCATGGGGGGGTTGGGGTTGGGTCGGAGAGGGGGAGTGAGAAGAATAAACCCTGGCAAAGCCCCTTCTTCACTTTCCTCCTCTTTCTCCAGCGCCTGCCCGTCCGTTTTTCCAGAGTCTCCTGAGCACTGAGCCGGCCTATACGGCAGCACTATTCAGACACCAGAGAAAGGAGAAGGGCTTTCTTCACTCTAAATGTGCTCCATAGCTTTTAAATGAGCTCAGCATACGACAGGGACCTTTCAGAAAAGGGGGAAAGAAATTGCCAAAAGGGCGGCTTCTCCAAATTAATACCCTATTTCTTTTGTGCTCCCTATTTCTTTTGGTGCTTCTTTCTTTTCTTTTTCAGGGGGAATTAATTGTTTGGCGTTTTGTGTATAAAATCACAAACAGCACATAAATCAAGCGCTCCAGAGGAGAAGGAAGCGCTTTCTTGTCAAAGCCATTTAAATGTGAATTAGTAACAGTAAGTGTGTGACTTCATGAGTCCCCCTGCCACACCACCGCAGCTCACAAACAGCATTCAGGAGCAGGTGTACTTTAGGATAGATCTAACACAGAAAGAAAACGATACACTACCAAAATTGAAACAAAAATGTCTTTTTTATGCTTAAGTAAAAGGAAAATATATAAAGTAGAGTTTTGAGTTTAAACTACAAAATAATAATAAAATGTAAAACATTCTGTGAGCAAGAACATTCTATGAACAAGATTTCTTTTCATCTTAGAGAACACATAATGATGCATTAAGATTTTAGGACAATGTGTAGGCCTACTGAATTGGTCACAATATACTTTTAACATTGCCAATTTCTTTGGGCATGGCAGCCCCCTTTCGATCTGTGTATCGTGTTACAGTGCTCTGTTTGGTCACAGTTCCGACGCAGTGTGGTAACATGCACCATCAGACAACATTTGAATTACATTTGACTAGCCACGATCACAACAATGCCATATCCATTACTATTTGGCCCGGCCTGAGATATGAATACAATGGGAAAATAGCAATGCTTCATGCTTTCATACCCGTCATGCACATGCACATCATGCATCATGCACATCCCTCCCCATTCAATTTCACATGCCTTTTAATCCCTCGGATAATTAGTAGCTATTACGAATAAGTCTGAAGTGTGGCGCAAAAGAGGAACAATAACACTCTACGCCGATGCGCGGTGTACTTTCACAACTCCAATTAATCTTTCTCAAACTGACAAATTATTGTCACCCCTTTGTGAATTATTTAAAAGGAAGTGGCTTCGCTGGAAACCCGAGCATAATTAAATTGCAATAAAATAACATTAGTGCCGACAGGCCATTAGAAGGTGCTGTAATTGACTGCTCCAGGGGTCGCAGTTCAGCGCGCGAAGGTCGCCTGTCATGTCGACGGCCGACACAGCCCTGGAAGCACTTGTTTCCCTGCAGTAAAGCACCTGGGTGTCCAGTTTCCTATAGCTCTTACCAGTTCTGCCACACTAAACCTACAGTATGTAAGAAAGTACAATTTTTATCAGATAGTTCAGAGGTTGCTGCTTATCTATTTGTAGGCCTGGGCTATTATGAAAAAGATTTACTTGAGACTGCAATGTAAGTAGGCCTAATGAGTGAAAAGATATTGGGCGTCCATACAATACAAGATGCAAAAACATTGCATATCTAAACAAATTATTACAATAAAGCTTATACTGAATTAATATTAGTGTGTAATGTAAAAAAATAATCTTTTGTTTTGTTCAATCATTGTTGGTGGCCCTACCTTAATTCTGTCGACTTGTGTGTAGTGAGGCGCTGCCTCGACATGTGGTGATAGGGGCCATACTCTGTTATTAGGCGCCATCTGGTGGTTCATCACAAACAATGCATCACATACAAAAAAAAAACATTTAAAAAATCCTAAATGCACTGTTAAAAACAAAGAGGGACGACAACAGGGGTGGACAAAGGGGAAGGGGTCCGTTGTCCTGAGCCCAGTGGGAGGAGGAGCCCAGAATTAGGTACTCATTATAGTATGTATTGGTCGGGGGCGCCCTTTCAAATGACTTTGTCCTGGGCTGTCAGCGGACCAGAAAATAATTAAAAGCAAATCTCACTCAATTGCCCTTGTTCTCGTCGAAGGTTTACAAGCCGATCAACATCACAGCTGTACTACAGTCCTCAATGCCCAGGACCCACAGTAGAACTAGCCAGCCCAACCTTCACACTAGGTGTCTGTATTTTGTAGTCCAGCAGTATGCACATACCTTTCTGAGTAGTGGAATTATTCATACACCCAACTAATTACTTTACATCATAGCAACAACAATTAGGCAGGCGTACAACAGCACAGCTCCCTGCCGAGGCCGGAGGCGGACGTTCCATTAGGCAAACCTAGGCAATTGCCTTGGGTCCCAAACAAAATCTGTCCTGCTTAGAGGCCCCAACTGTCACACCAGTTGGGGTAAACACATAAATAGTTGGTCTGTCACTTATGCTAAGTAATCGAATATATATTAGACGAAACACCTTAATCGTGTAATGACTTTTGAGGGCCCCATGTTGATATTTTGCCTAGGGCCCCAAAATGGCTAGATCCACCCCTGGCCGAGGCTAAATGGGTTCGTGTCCCTGTGCCTTAGGCCCGGTGTTCTTTACACAAAATGTCATGCTACCGTTACATGGCTGGAAGCAGTGTCATTGCAGAGGATACAATGGCCTCACTCAAACTGGTCGTTTGTCACACTCTCCTCAATGGTTTTCCAACAACTTTGACACAAATGGAGCAACACGATCCCCGGACTTCATGGTTCTTAAAATATTCAACGCAATCAAACATGAATGAGTCAATCTAGCCATTTAAAGTAATGCGACTGCTTTGGTATACTGAGAACCCTCAACGAGCATTGTATTCCATTTAGACTAGACTACTATATAGGTTACTCACAACACTGTGAGAAAAAAAGTGGCTGCAGTCTTTCACATTATGTGGCCACTTAAATTCCTGCTTAGGCTCTCATAAGAGAAATATACTGACATAGGCTGTTACTAACAGTGAACCAAAACAAAGAAAATAACTAATTACACAAAAACATATGGCCCTACTAAACAAACAAACAAACAAAAACTGTCTCTGTGTGTTGTGTGGACTTTTTATTTATTTGTTTGTTTGTTGAAGGAGAGACCTATAAACAGATTGTGTTGATCCTGTGTTGATGCTGTTCTAACACAATGATATTGCACATTTCTGGTAGAGTTGAGAGATATACATGTAGCCTTATTATATTTTCCTTATTAAGTTACCACCAATAATAATCTTAACACTCGTTTTTTGTTACACTTGCATTATGTGTTAGTTGTCGCCCTCTGTCCCCCTGGTTTATTTATTTATCTTGCATTGTTCACTGATAGATTGTTTTCAGTCAATTCATCATGTGCAAAATGTTTCCACTTATTTATTTATGTTGTATTTCTTTATTGGTCTTTAACTCTACTTTTACTACTCTGCCTGTTTCAACAAGGTACTTCTAACTTTTTTAACTCTTAGGCCTAACTGTAATTCTTCTGCGCCTAGAGCGATTCGCCAAGCAGACAGAAAAGGTAGGAACTATTGAATGGGACAGTGGGACTATTTATGTCGGACTATTTATGTTGGTGCACTTGTGAACTCTGACCCCAGTAGAAATTTTCTTTTGTTTTGTTTTAGCTTGTGCTCTAGCAATGAATCAGCTGTGCCGTCTAGGGGGGCATTCTATTTGACTGTCTGTTCATGACAGTTTGAAATACACCGTTGGGCTGGAGAGACAGTACAATGAAATGATAATCCTAGAAGAAAACGAAGGATTCAGCACAAATCAGAAGCTGTGGGGAAAATGCTGGGTTGTGTCGTCGGATATAATCTCTATCAGTTTTTTCGTTTAACTGAATTGACACATCATACGGGAGAAAATCCACAAGCAATCAACACTAGACAAACTGGATTTTGATTTCGACGTGACGTGATCTTTCACAGGTAATAGTCAATCTGCGGTTTGTTTAGCCATGCTAAAATGCTAGCAATCTGTATTTGCTTTGGCCGTTATGAGCATAGATGAGCTAACAAGTTAGCCCTATCCTCCTCCCCACTAGAAGAGACGCTAGCTAGCTGCTAGGTGACAGCTTTGTCTAGCTGTAGCTAACCTATAGAAGCCGTAACATAGCAACAGATGATGTCTTGTTAGGACCTGCTAGCTGTGATCAACAGCCGATAACCAGTTGAAGAATTTGATTTAAACTAAGGCCACGGGCTTTATTACGCACGATCATAGCCCAAATTGTTGATCAGACATGTCAACAGGTGAGCAATTGCACAGAAACGTTGGCAAGCGAAGTCAATAACTACCTTATTATGACGCCCTTATCATGGGACTTTTTTTCTGGGCTAGCCTGTTGCGACGCATTGTCAGTTTGATAGTCAGTGTTTAGGCTGTTGTCAACACGCATTATGTTCTCATCATCTCCTCTTTCCCCTCTTTCACAGTGCTACCTAGCGTGAGGTAGTGAGTTCACAGAACGCTGTCCACAACATTTGACTCCCATCCTGATTTCGCAATGGGTGAAGAGAAGCCAGAGACGCTTGATTTTGTCAAAGACTTTCAGGAGTACCTGAGCCAACAGACCCAACATGTCAACATGATTTCGGGCTCCGTCAGTGGCGTCAAAGATGTGGACGACCTGCCAGGAGGTATAATGTCAAGTTATTTCATACACAGTAACTTACATGTTCAAACTCCATTCACTTGAGTGGTCGTCTGCATGCAACAAATTGCTCATATTTCAGAGCTCAATTTAGATGTCGATTGTATTCTGTTCTGCTGTTTTGTTAAGATCTCAGTCAAAATGGTCTGGACCATCCCTCTGTCGACATTACGTTGGATGACAGCTCAGGCATATTGGTGGACGGCTTTGAGAGGACCTATGATGGCAAATTGAAATGCCGCTACTGTAACTATGCCACCAGGGGCACAGCTCGGCTCATCGAGCACATCCGCATCCACACAGGTGAGGGATGGAGCATAATATATTGGGTGGCTGTGATGACTCTCATTTATCTGGGTTATATGGTAGTAAAAGGGGCGAAGTTGTAGAAGGTAAACACCTGGGCTTCCTCTCGAAGATTGAGGACATGCTGCCTGTGACCCTACGTCTCATCACCTTATTATAACTCATTATCTCTTTCCTCTCTGTCACAGGTGAGAAAGTGCACTATTGTCACCTGTGCCCCTTCAACTGTTTGTCTTTTATTGTATGTTACTTACTGTCCTCTTTTGTCACTGAACAAAAGCATCTGGAATGTAATGTATCATGTCAAATACCCCACGCTGCAACATGGACCACTTCAACTCTTTATTTATTCTTTCATCCTATCTCTTTGGACGCATTTGAGAAGCTGCTCCGCTGCCACCTGTGTCCGTTTGCCTGAATCTAGCTGAATTTATCGCAGCCAGGGGTTCCTCTGCAACCTCTGTTTGTTTGGAAACTGCTGTCACTCAAAATATGCGCTCATGTGGTCAGCTGCTTAGCATCTTGCCCTTCCTCACAGCACGAATGTTTGTAAACGGAAAACCCATCTATACTGTCCCTAAGTTCCTATCTGTCCTCTGCAGGTGAGAAGCCACACCGCTGTCACCTGTGTCCATTCGCGTCTGCGTATGAGCGCCACCTGGAGGCCCACATGCGCTCCCACACGGGTGAGAAGCCCTACAAGTGTGAGCTGTGTTCCTTCCGCTGCAGCGACCGCAGCAACCTCTCGCACCACCGCCGACGACGACACAAGCTGCTGCCCATGAAGGGAGCGCGCTCCGCCCTCTCACACCGCAAGGTGCTACACATTTTTCTTACTGCGTTACACTTATTACGTTTAGTAGACACTTAAGACACTCATGAGCCCATGCTAGCATACCCATGTTCCCAGAGCACAGTGTTAAGTCTATTGTTAGAAAAGTGACAAAGCTCGTGCTAGTGAAATAGCTTTTCCACTCGGTCAATATGGAATTTCATTACTAAATTAATGAATGCTATAGTAATGTAAACTGTGCCCAAACAAAAATAATCCCTAACCCTTACCTGTCTGTGAATTTTTTTTTTTTTAGAAAAAAACATTTTGAGAAAAAATTAGACTGTGGGAACAAAGCTGTGGACACACATTATTCTACATTAGTTACTATGTCTGATACATGTAATGAAATTGACACTAAATCTGACCTCATCTTTGCCTTTGAAGGTGCTGAGTGTACTTCAGAAGCGCGGTGCCTCGCTGGGCTATGGCCGTCGGCTGCTCATCAACCTCAGCCCCCCCTCCATGGTGGTGCAGAAACCCGGCACGCCCGACCAGCCTCACCTGGCCATGGCCGACTTCAGCCCCGAGGTGCCCTCCCACTCCGGCCTACACCAGGACCCGTACGAGGGGCTGAGCAAGGGGCCGGGCTCGGATGCTGGCAGTGTCAGTGGAGGGGCGGATGGCAGTATGCACAGGGAACCCCATGACCTATCTATGGACAATCCGCTTAACCAGCTCTCCACGCTGGCTGGTCAGCTGGCCAGCCTGCCCCCTGACGCTCACCACCACCACGTGCCTCCGGTGTCGCCGGGCGCCGAGTCTCTACCGGACGAGAAGCCGTCGTTCCTGGTGCAGCAGCCGGCGACGGCCCCAGCCGCGGTGTCTCAGGCCACGCTCGCCCAGGCCTCTTCCCCCATCACCCCAGAGCCCCGGCCTGCCTTGCACAGCAGCTGCAGCCCCGGGGTGGGGCCCGGCAGCGAGAGGACCAGCACCCCCAGTGGCATCACCAGCCAGCCGGGCACGCCCACCCCGGCACAGGACCCTCAGATGCTCCAGCACTGCCCGCACTGCCACATCTACTTCCCCGACAACATCCTCTTCACCATCCACATGGGCTGCCACGGTTACGAGAACCCCTTCCAGTGCAACATCTGCGGATACCGCTGCCGAAACCGATATGACTTTGCGTGCCATTTTGCCCGCGGCCAGCACAAGCAGTGAGCCGCGTCTGAGCAGAGCCGGAGAAGGGCCGAGTCACGGCCGCAGCCAATCAGAGGCAGCGTCCCGGGTTCAGAAAATGCACTGTAAAACATTGCAGGCCAGTTAAGTGAGTGAGTAAGTTGCCCTCCTGCTTTAAGTTAACTCAAGTTGATGCTTATATTTGTGTTATTTCAGAAATCAAAGTCTCAAGTTGAGTTAACGTACAAACGTAAGGCAGCAGAGCAACTTACTTTAAAGGGATACTGTGTGAGATTTTTAGTTGTTTATTTCCAGAATTCATGCTGCCCATTCACTAATGTTACCTTTTTCATGAATACTTACCACCACCATCAAATTCTGAGTATTCATTATGACTGGAAAAATTGCACTTTTCATACATGGAAAGGGGGATCTTCCCATGGTCCGCCATTTTGAATTTAGCTGCAAAAATGACTACTTGGATCATACTAGGAAATATTTGTTTATTACTTAGTACACTTTCATGTAAAGATCAAATTAGGCAATAGGCAGCCCAGTTTCAATGAGCAGCATAGTTGCAGTACCTTTTCTCACCATTTCCTGCACCGTGTCCCTTTAAAAAAAACTGGCCTGCTGCAATGTTGTACAGTGTAAACACCCTGCCACATAATTTGCTCCAGGCAATTCAATTCAGTTGGTCAAAATTACCACACCTCTTCAGCCAGGTTGATGAGCAAATTAGTGACATCACTTGTGGTAGAGCGCTCAGGCAGAAGGAATATCTGGCAACGCTTTGACTTTCTCCGTGCAGTTGGTCTGCCTCTGCAGCCAGCCAGGCGACAGCCAACCCGGACACAGCCGCGTATTCTGTGTTTTCTGGGGTGCCTTTCTCGCGAGTACTGTAAACTGTAAACTTTTAGCCGTTTTCGTGACCGAAACTGAAGTGGAGCGTTTAGTTGTAGATCCGCTGTGAACCTCCTGTAACTTTTTTGTTGTTGAAAAAAGTTGTTTCGTTTTGTTTTCGTTTTCTCTGTGTAACTTTTTAATCCGATTCTTTGTCACAGTTATTTATTTTTTTGATGAATTTTATGAAGTTTCACTAAAGTGTGTAAGATTATATGCCTCTATTGGAGATACAGTATCTCACCATATCACGTCATGATTTCAGTTTAAGTGCTTTCACGCTTTGATGGGTTTATATTTATGTGTGTGCGTGTGTGTGTGTGTGTGTGTGTGTATGCGTTGCACAAAAAAGTTTTAACCATGTATCTAAACAGTGCCTCTGAGAACTTTCAACTTTATTTCTGGTCGTTCCATTTCGTCATTTCCCAGTGAGGCACCTCAGTGTGTTGTGCACAGAAAAGTAATTAACACACACATGTTCATTTTGTGGAGGTTATAACAGTGCTTGGTACAGTGCAGAGCTTGTATGGTCAAAATTCAGGTTGCTGTTATTGTTTTATTTAATATGAAGACTTGGTGGAGTGCTCAGTAGTCTTAATCTGTCTTAAGTAATTAAAAAAAGAGAAGAAGTATCCTTCCGAGAAAACTATAGGAGACAACTCAAGTGATGACGTCATGTGAATGTGAGTAACAATCCTGACCTTATTGTAAAGGTTGGCGGCCCCAGACCATTCCGAGAAGCTGGTTCTGTAGTAAGCCAGGTTAACTTAACAATCAGAGTTCAAGAGAGTCCCTGTCCTCAAGCCCTCAGCATCACAGGTGCAGGTGTGAGGCAGCACAAAGTGATCAAAGATGAAAGTTAAAAAAACTGCTTACTGTTCTTTTTTCTTTCTTGGAGCGGACAGTGCGTCAGATAAAGAACCTGATGACGCACTGGGCACAACGTGTTGTTCGCTCCAAGAAATATAATAAGGAAAAAAATAAGAACATTAAGCAGTGTGCTGTGTTTTCTGAACTTTCATCTTTGGCTAAGTTAACCTTGAGGTAGTGAGATATCAGCAAATAAAATAGCTTAAAGTGTTCATTTGCTGAACTAAATGATACCTGCAGGATACATATTGTATTTGCACGTTTGCCACTTTCTGTAGGTTAATTTAGCCAGGGGTGTCACTTAACCATATTCTTGGAATACCCCCCTTACATCCAATCCCGCCTCAGATGTCCTTATTTAATATCTATTTGCCAAGTACTACCAGAGTTGCCACACGTGGGTGTACATGTTAATATTAGTCTATCCTTTAGCAGAGATATGAGGATCAAAACATGTGTGTCCAAATTTCAAACAACTTAAAATTAATCATGAGCATTGTGTTGATACAGTAATATAGATGTTGGATGTCAATAAAGATACAGTGTTGTACAACTACCAGTCATGACACTTCATGTTGTGGTCAGTCTACTTATTTCCAGTACCGTAACCTCACATGGTACACTGCACAGAGATACATTCAGGTCATGCAATACATTGCTCTACGGACAACAGAGGAAGGAGCACAACCGTAATAAGACATCTAGAGTTGTTTGTTCATGCTTTAATGGTTTTGCTGAAATACATGAAAGATTATTGATGACATCAGCTGATCTGTGTCTAATCAAAGTTTTGCTCCACAAAATATGTGATTGGAGAAAGTTCACATCATAACTACCTAGGGGAAAGAACTTAGGCACACACAATGGCTAAATACATAATGTACGACATTGAAGATGGGCTTGGCCTGAAATGTCAGTATATACTTTTAAAACAATATCAATTATGTCTTTTTTAATACATACAATACTTAGCTAATTTATTACTGATATAATCGTAATAAGGACCCAGTAGGCCCCTAACACGTGTTATAAAAGTAATTTATACATACTGTAACTAGGCATGTATCATTGCCTATACATGAGAACCCTATTCGAAAGTGTTACCATTACTTGAATCAGTGATTGTGTGTTAGTCCATTCTTTTTTCCCCTATAGGAACATTTCTATGTTTTTTTTAGATGATGCACTGGGCGAACACCCATTGTAGCAGTAAGGGCAGGTTCCTGGCGGCCTGTTGTCAGCTCAGTCATCAGCAAGAGGCACTGGTTCAGCATATGAGGCAAGGGGCTCAGTGGTCTCTACAATGGAAAAAAGAGTTAACATCTCATTACTCAGGGAGTGCGCTTTCAAAGCTGGGCTGGGCTGGGGTGGAGAAACAGCTCAGGCATTTTGGCACAGACCAGCTCCTCACACAGCCCCCCTGCTTTTCTATGATGTTGTCTATATTGAAGATCGACCAAATGGGCCACCCCATCTAAATTTAGGGCTGCTCTCTAAGGAATACAACAACAACAAAAAAACAGCATCGCCACAGATATCATATAGGAAGACTAGATACGTCGTTGTGTATTTCAAGCACGTCCGCACAGGTCGGCCATATTAGCAAAGCCTAAACTCTCCACAGACCCTCCGTTACACCTGAAGTAAACTGAAGATTTGAAACGTTGAGATACTGAAAAATGTATACTGTTGCTTCGCTGAAATATTGACACGTGTATATAAATAGTAGGGCTCCTTAAAACTTAAGTGTAGACTGGGGTAAAACGCCCAGGAGAGTAGCCTAATATGCTTCCCACTTAGCCTATTTGTCCAAAAATTTAGATAGACCTACAGAAAATACACATACCATTGCTGTGCATTACGTTGATGGAATGGATATATTCATTGCACCAAATTAAACACTACAGAGATGACGTACTGGAAGAGAGATTTACAGCGCAACAAGTTAATTCTATCTAGATGGCTTAAGCGCCACGACTCATTTTGAACACAAGGTGGAGCTGTCTAAACCAAAGCAGAATGTAGACTACATGTGAACGTTTATTTGTTATTTTACTGAAAATATAAAAGAATACTTTGTGCATTTGTTTATTGGATCTATTTAATTACCTGAATAAGCCTACTAAACTATATTATGCATGATTTTAGGCCTATGCACATTATAATATAATGTAATATAATATAATAATAATGTGAATATTCATCACTATGCAGTATCAACATATACTTTCGTTTGGATTTTTTTATACTGTATAACAAACCAACCCTTTCGAAAATCGATGGAAATTTGAGGGAATTATGGCCATCTGAAGAGTATACAACACCAAAAGCTCACTGCAACTGGGTGAGCCAGCAGGCTGTGCTGACAGCCGCCATGTGCGGACGTTCGACTTGACTGACGGGAACGCGGATGATGCATCTAGTCTTCCTGTAGGATATCTGCGAGCATCGCCCCCTGAGGATTGTCGGCCCACCGGGGAAATTACTTGTATGCCAGATTACCAGTCCACCACAAAAACAAATCTATGCAGGGAACATAGGAACACTGAACTGTTAAACTTAATATTCAATGTGTATGCATTATACGTGCATTATAGCTCAACATGTAGAAATAAGTGTTAAATTAATAGTATTTATAGAGTTGTAGTGTAATAACACTGTGTAGAGCAAATCATATTTACTATGATGCGTGTGTGCGGTGACTGTAAAGTACAGTAGAGTTTCTTTATTGATCCCCAGGTGGAAATGAAAAAAAATAAAATATATTGGACATTTTTTGTTTTGAAATGATTGTGAGTATCATTTTCCGTAACGGTCCACTGACCTCTGAGCCTGATGGGCCCCAGCACCATGGTGGCCGTGTCCATCTGAGAGTCCAGGTGCCTGGCCACGCGCCTGCTGCGGCAGCCCTGCCGGCACCGGGAGCTGTAGTCACTGGAGGCACAGATGACCACCTTGCACTGCAGGTAGACGGAGGGGTACGTGCGGAGGAACATGAAGGCCCGGAAACGGAACCGCGCGTAGTAGTAAGAACCGCTCGTGTAGGCGTAGTACGTGCTGTCGGTGGAGCACCTGGAACAAGGGAGAAACACACACATGACAGACCAGCACTGCGTTAACACCATTGAATTACAGTAAGGGAGTGAATACTGAAGAAGGCTTGTGCCGAAATGCGTGGGTCTCTGCTCCCATGTTTTTAAACTTATTAGCCATGTTTCAATAAAGGCTTTTTAATATTTTTCCACAAGAAGAGTGCCTTGGACTCCCTTTTTTGACAAGATATTATTTTTTCCCCAACACCAAAGAGCACTTTCAAGATTTTTTCTGAATAATTCCCTGAGCACTTCGGATTTTCTCTTCACTTGAGTACTTAATGTAGTATACATGTACAGTATGTCATGTACTGCATAAGCCTGTCATTAAGGTCACCATTGAATTAAGCGTGCCGATTACCCCTCCATAATTGTTGGGGTGCTACATGCTTTACATCCATATTTCTCCATTATCCTATAACCAGACAGCTTTGTCTCCTTGGAGTTACTAGGTGAGAACTAGTAGGTGGGTACTTGACTGAAGGGTAGTATACTGCCGTGCAAAACAAGAACGCAGTAACTCAAAATGGTCGAGAAAAAAAATATATATCGGAAATGGGCTCTACACTACCTAATTTGTCTTGTGTCAAAAAATGGTGGTCCCGTTTTAGAGAAAAATCATTTTGAAAATGCAAAAATTACCCCAAAAAAGTTACTGCGGTGTTGTTGAGTTACTGCTGCACTTTCCAATGGGAATTTGTTTGGGAGTAGACAGTAATACTAGCCAAGAACGCAATAACTCCTGCAGTAACTCCATTTTCTGGCAGTAATACCAGCCAAGAACGCAGTAACTCTGTTTTTTGTGGCAAAAAGACACATAAATGTTGTTTTTCGGGAGTTTTTTGTGTGCATTTAATTTCCTAAAAAACCCATTACCAGGAAGTGTCACCACCACTTTACCAACAACACAGTTGTCGCGCCATATAGGAAACTTTGAAGCCTTTTTTCTCAGTTTGCAGTTTTCAGAGTTACTGCGTTCTTAAATTGTAGGGCAGAATACCTCCAGAGCCCATACCGTATGTAATTCACACAACAATCAAGTCACAGGAATAAGAAATAATAACAAGGGAAATGTAGTTGTGTACCTCACATACCCAATGAAAAGCATTTGAAATGCCCTAGATAGTTTGGCCAGACCGGTATATTCCCAGAATCCTCATATAGTCACAGATAGTGGAAAGAAAACAGATGAGTAAAATGTTGTGTGCAGAGTTGTGTAGAAGTACTCTTCCAGATGAAATTACAACCCTAATGGTGTGATATTACATAGTTTCAACTTTGCAATATTATGCCACTGGTGTTGTAACTACATCTGTAAGAGCACTTCTACTTCATACAACTCTAGTTGTGTGCCTCACATACCCGTTGACCAGCAGGTAATGAGAGCGTTGATGATGGTAGTCATCAGGGGTTGGCGATGCCACACAAGTGTCCAGGAACACCACGAGGCTGCTGTCTGGCTCCCCGAGCGTCACCTGAACACACAGGTGCAGCACATTTAGCACAGTAGAGCCTCACCTGAACACACAAATTTCAACAGTTCACCCTATTATGGCAGATGGGCCGTCGACAGGCCTATTCACTCTCTGCCGAAAACATTCAACGGCATCTTAACAACAACATGACTGCATCATCAGATCACATAACAATCATGAAACATCATAACCGATTAAAACGTGATCAGTGCCATTTTAGTGACAGTAAGGTTATAACAGAGGCACTGCGTTAAGGGGTGAAGAGAGTGGGACTGACGCCATGAGTGATGGGCGCAGTCCCATTGCCAACACTTTCAACCCACTAAAACTTGCATGTGTCTTTCAAGAACAAGGGGAAGCTCTAAGACCGTTAAGACACAGCATATACACTTTCTGTTCTCAGAATGGCAATGACCAAGTCGTAGTGCATTACTAAAGGCCCTGTGTTATTTCATAGTAGTGTAGTACTGTGGTAGTTTACTTTTCAATGACTTAGTACAGCGACCCACTGGTGGAACAGTGTGCATTATGGGGCTCTGATATCTTCAAACCCCGCCTTTAATGGGAGAGGATGGGACGTCAACTCCGAACAGAGTGGAAAATGAAAGAAACTGAAGTACAGTAGAAACAGGATGCAGTCTTTCTGTAAATTCAAGTTCTCACTCCTCCAGACTCACCTGAACATACATGTAGTCGCCCAGAGACACATAGTAAGGGTCGGCGTAAACTTGGTCGTAGAAATTACTGGAGGTGTAGAAGGCCATGGTGGTGTTGAAGCGGCCCATCCCGGTGACGTTGAACTTGAGTCGGTCGTGGGCTACATACATGATCTGGGACACGGTGTCCTTCTCCATGTGGCAGCCCACCGACAGGTGGAACTGGGGCAGGTAGGTGATGTCCTGCGTGTCGTTTGGGTAGGTGCGGACGTCGTTGGTGTACACCACCCAGCCATTTTGGATCTGAATTATGGAGGAGAAAGGATTGGCAATAGCCAATGTTGAGTTATCTCCAAATAAAATCTATTATTATTATTATTATTATTATTATTATTATTATTATTATTATTATTATTATTATTATCATTATCATCATTATTATTGATATGAATGTGTCTTCAATGACTTGGGGTTGAGCTATTGGTTCACTGTTAATGGGTGCAACGTTGGTGTTTTTATACAATTCAGCAAGGTAGATTTGGCCAAAGTGGGCCGTCCATGGCCCTGGCCCTCGGGTGACCGTTCCCTCGCCTGCCCCCACTTGCTCAGTTTATGACAAGGACAGAATTGTGAGAGTTGTCAAGCAAATGTCTTATATTTTAGTTTGTAGTCACTTAGCCACAAGTATACATAGTTACAGGTGCCTGTGGTCAGTGTTGCCAATTCCGCTTATTATACTGTAAGCGACCTTGGGCTTTTTTTGGGCTTGTTTTTAGGACGCCAGTCGCGTATTTCTTGTAGAAAATCTGGCAACACCGCCTGTGGTTAGTGTTGATGGCGGCTTGGACTGGGGAACACACTGTTCTTTCAGCTGCCATGTGGGCCAGCTGAATGCCAGACATGGCACATTTTTATGCACTTTACAGCACAGCTGAGAACAAGTTTTTATATTAAAAATTCAGCTTTTCACAAACGAACATTTGGGAATAACAACCCCAAACGGATACATTTGGCTGGACATTCCTTTAACCTGTCTACGTATATCTCTGCATTCATACTGTGCATGTTGTCTAGCTTGTCTTTTACAGCCCTTACATACAGTATATGTGACATCAGAGATCACTACCTTTCTAGTGGTTCCACATTGCTTGAGAGGGAATCTGAATATGACCTCGTAGCTGTTCTGAGTTGGCCGACAGTTGGGATCGTTAACATACAGATCATTTCCACTGAATCCTTCCGAATTCAGGAAAGACCGAGAGATGGTGATGGTCATGCTGCTCCGTGAACACTCAACATTGCCTGATAGATAACAAGAATAACAACAAGACATTTTATTTCATTTTATATTTTTTAAAGTTTTAAAATGTTTCATTTTGTGAGGATGCCTCCGTACACTATATGAATGGGTATTGCTCATATATTTTCAAATGTCTTTACCCTTTATTTATACATGTGTAATTAATTA
Source organism: Engraulis encrasicolus (assembly GCF_034702125.1). NCBI lineage: Eukaryota > Metazoa > Chordata > Actinopteri > Clupeiformes > Engraulidae > Engraulis > Engraulis encrasicolus. The sequence continues at coordinate 12,212,983 of NC_085880.1, read as the reverse complement.
GAATAATTTCTAATTCCTCTTCTGCTCATTTGACTGTACTGTAGTCATAAGTTATAATATAATGTATAGTAGAATATAATATAGTAGAATCGAATTGAGTTACCTTTACTGGCTGACAGAGAGCTAATGAACTCAGCGTGGAATCCTTGGCTAACCAATGAGCTGTCAGTCCTGAAGAGCACAGTCATGTAATTGGAGGAGGAGTGAAAGGCGCCCACTGTGGAGTTGGCACAGAGGCGACCCAGCTGACTGTAGCTTGTTGAGGGACCATCGTAAATGGTAATGTAGTCACAGTTACAACATCCCTCCAGCCTGCAAAAAACAGACCTCTTAGGGTTAAAATACTTTATATTATTCAGGTTCTGTGGGTAACTAACCAAAAAGTGACTCACACCTTCATATGGGGTAAGAGCCTTTTTCAGCAGTATGCTATGGTTTGCTATGGTTTGGGTTTTACAAGGAAATGAAATATCTTGTTTCTTTTGAGAGCATAGATGGTGCCAATATAGTATAAAAAATAGTGCCTTGTGTACAGTCAGAGGTGAAGAGCTTGATTTTAGCTCTGTTTTTGGGGTGCCTGTAAGCGTAGTATGATGGAATGTATAGATATATATTTTTTTCTTTTACTTATTTATTGAATTTTTCTTTTTAAAGTCAGCTCTTAAGGGGCTATGTGTATTAACCACATGAATTCTGTAATAAAAAAAAATAAAAGTCAAGTATGGTTTGCATTCATTTGCACTAATAATGTATCTACAATAGTACATTATTTATTTTTGTGTCTCTGGGAACTCACTGTAAAGCAACAAGAAACTGTGGAAAATTACTTCAAAAATCACTCCCTTGCATGTGATTTCAAAATAAATAGTCAATGTCAGAAAGTGGTTATTTTTCACCCAAAATTAAAATCAGGTTTTGCTTTTTGCACAGCTCATCTGTGATTGGAACAACAGTGTATGTAACAAACCCTACTCATTCCATTACATCTTGCCATGTGTGAAGACCTTATGGATGAGATGTGGGTTACACATAGCCTGGGAAATACCATGCTGCTTTGCACAATCGTTTCGATCTGAAAGACAGCATGGAATCTATGCCTCAGAGAGGGTTCCCAATCGAGGGCTCCAATCAGAGAGCAGGGAGGTGATGAAGGGCAATGACTGCAGTTTGTTTGAATAGATATACTGTAACTGACACAATTGGCAATGTGCTACGTATGCCAACTGATAGACATTCATAACGCCCAATAAACAGCTGTAGTCAATCGTAAACCAAACAACCCCTACAGGATTTACAGTAGTCAGGTCTCCAGACCTTATCTCACTTGTGATTAGGTCTGGTGGTAACCAGGCAAGGTTACATAGAAGAAATTTGGACAGTGCAATAAAATGGCATATCTCTCCCCACTTACTCCAGATCTGTGAAGAGAAGCAGAACCCTCTGGCCAGAGGGAGCAGACAGCCTCCACACACAGTAGGCGTTGTCATGGTAATAGCTTGGATAGTAAGGACTGGAGAAAGATCCGGAAACATTCAGGTACCCTCCACACGGTGGGTACGTAACTGGAAGTAAAGAAACAAGCTAATGGTGAATTCAGGTGGCACATTGATAAGGTATTCATACGTGTTAATGTGCTATATATGTATTATATGCCAAAGGAGATATGAAAACGTGTCTTACTCGCTGTAGTTTGGTAGCAGTAGTCTTCAGAGAGAGAGAGAGAGAGAGAGAGAGAGAGAGAGAGAGAGAGAGAGAGAGAGAGAGAGAGAGAGAGAGAGAGAGAGAGAGAGAGAGGTAGTCAATATGAGGTATGTACGTGGTAGGTATGTGGTATGTAGATTATTTCTTTAAAATGGTTACATTTATCCCCACTGTGTCTTACCATGGTAGTCATGGCAGCAGTTTCCATAGTATCGGCAGGAGCTGTTGCAGGAGCAGCTGCCAAAGTCATAGCCACAGTTGTATCGGCATGAATAGTGACTCGCTACAAATCAAAAGACCCAACATTAGATGTATGCATACAGTAAAACATTTGAAAGTAAAATATGTTCATAACACTATGGGCAGAGAGTAAAGTGAAGTTAGTACTTGTATTGGGTCCCGATGTTGTCATATTGGTGCCACAGTAGTCTTGTGGTCACAGAGAGAGAGAGAGAGAGAGAGAGAGAGAGAACGAGAGAACGAGAGAGAGAGAGAGAGAGAGAGAGAGAGAGAGAGAGAGAGAGAGAGAGAGAGAGAGAGAGAACAAGAGAGAACGAGAGAGATTAATCATTGTAATCGAAGAGCGCATGTAGTACATTGATTCAATAGTCATATTTTTTTGCTTACCATAGTAGTCATGGCAACAGTTTCCATAGTATGGACAGGAGCTGTTGCAGGAGCAGCTGCCAAAGTCATAGCCACAGTTGTACCTGCAGGAATATGTAGCTACCGAACACAATACATCACAGCACCGAGGAGGTTAGTGGTAGTTGGTCAATGATTAGCACATGTGGCATAATGCATTTCAGCTAAAGGCAGCTTCATTTCTATTCCCTTTTGAGGATTTATTCGGGCAACGATGACACTTAACAGGACATGAAGGCTATGGTCACAGCATTCAAATATAGCAGACACACACACACACACTCCTCTTGATAACCCACTAACCCCCACCCCCATATTATAGGCTACTTAGGGTCCTTTATGTCTAATTATAATGCTCCAGATATCACACACACACACACACACACACACACACACACACACACACACACACACACACACACACACACACACACACACACACACACACACACACACACACACACACAGTCACTTGTACAATGATCTGGAGACTGAGCAACGAGGACAAAGTGAAGCAGTCCTATGAGCACAAACGTACTGTATGGATGCACACAACTTACCCACAAAGGAATACTCAGCATAAAATCCCGAAAATGTTTGTGAGCTGTCAGTTGTGAAGACAACTGTCAGGTCATTGCTGGTGGACTGCACCACACTGTGGTTGTGGAAGCCACATAAGTTTGCAAGGAGTGGGAAAGAAGTGGTTGGGCCGTTGTAGACACGGATAGAATCATAGCCACAGTTTTGAGCATTCTCCAAGCTATAAGCAGGATAAAAGGACAGCAGGGGGTCACGTATGCTAATGATACCAGAGACGACTGATAATGACTCACTTGGTCCAGGTGAAAGATAAAACTTTAACATGTCTGAAACAACAAAAATCTTAGGACTGATTTAGCAGTTAAACATAATAATGTCATGCATATATTTAACCCAAGAGTCTCACCTTTCAGGGAACTCACCTAATATTCCTGAAGTGGATAGTTGTGATTCCATGGCCTATGGTCATAATCCTCCATGTGCAGTTGATGTTGTTGGGGTAGTTGTCAGGGTAGTTCAGGCTGAAGAACTCTCCTTCGGGCTGGGTCAGATAACCGCCGCAAGCTTTAATGACTGAAATTAAATACGTAGTATAATTAAATGGAATGTCACAATGCCTGCCTCAATACTGTGACAAAAATGGAGCCAACACATAAGGATGGATGGATAAGGATGTTTTTAAATTAAACAAAGTGTAGATCTCCCTTGTCTCCACAACTATGGCGTGTACTGTTGTATTTCTGAGTTCTGACAAATTTAACTCGTCACTATGTGTAATCACTCGAGGAGAGCTCTAGAGGACTAGGTGTGGAAAAAAAGAGGACTGACACACCATACAAGCCAAACGGGACCAGAGAGAGCTGTCAGTTATTCTTCGTAATACACTCACAATATGACCATAACAGAACTGAGTCTTTTTGCTGTCAGTTAACTTTTTGGTCCATTTATAGTGGGCTGAGTTTGGTTCCCTAGGGGTGAAAATAAGATGAAGAGCATGTTCAATATGCAACATAATGCTTTCACTGTCTCCCATATACTATAGTAAATGTGATGTTTTTGCATTGTCATGTTAGTTCACATTATTTGGTCAGACTTTAATAAAATAAGGACATGATAGAGAGGCAATAAATACAACTGACTCACAGCCATCAGCATCAGAAGAGGAATTTCCCACTGTCGTCATGTAACCTGTAGATTGATTCAACAGTGATCAATAACATATTTACTATGACATTATTTCAATCAAGTAAACCATCATAGTCACTAGTCTGATTCTACCATCCCTTCACACTAGGTTACGATCATCCAGCCATTAGTTCTAAGCCAACATTAGACATCGCTTTTTCTGTGATTTGCAATGGTGGATTGATGTTTTAGTGAAGCAAACTACAATGCTCATTATTGTCTACCTATGAGCATGAAGGAAACAGAGAAAATTTGCATTATATTGCACAAGAGCTAGCCAATTTATTGTAATATAGATACAATGATATCGAGGAAACAAACCTTGTGCACTCATCACACCAGCAAAGGTACAGAGCAGAAAGATGAACAAGCCCATCTTCATCGTTCTTCTCCTTTTACTTCTGAGCTTCAATATGATCTTGAGTCCCATGTGTTAGCCTTATATGCCAACCAGCCAATCTTCCAAAGAGCATAAACTTTTTTTCAATGCCAGGCAGTGATGTCTGCGTACGTGTGTGTGGATGTGTGCGTGCGTGTGAGAGAGGTGTGTGTGTGTGCGTGTATAACTTCTAGTGGGAAAAGTGGCATGTGTTGTACAGTAATTAAGCTGATGGCAGTGAGTGCCAGGGCGAGACATCGACAAACATCCTGCTATGATATTATTGGGGCAATCAGGACACGAGAGCCATACACCTGATACAATGGAGCCTCTTTAGACAAATATCTCAATGGCCGTGGTCAGGGAAATGAACAGTTGTTTAACAATTTGCAAATATTTACAAATATTTACCCGAAGTGTGAACTCGGACTTGAAGTGCCACGTATGCTATTGTAAAACTGGTCTGTAATAATGTGATGGGACAGTCTTGGCAGCTGGACCTGCCACTAAATAGTCACAGGCATGGGCTTAACTATAGGAGGTTCAGCAGGTGCGGTGGCACCAGGGCCCATGACCTCCAGGGCCCTATCACTTAGCCTGATTATCATCGACTTTTAAATCTCTTCGAGACTAGAAGCAACACAGATGGTGTTGCGTCACTAGGAGGGCGTCGCCTGGCTAGCAATCATCATCCCCAAAATGCAAAAAAAGAGAACTTAATTGAATTCTGATTTGTTTCTGAAAAGAATTGCCCTGTCTCAAATATAGTTATTTATTAAAATTGCATTACATTTCCTCAGTGAAAGTCAACCCTAATGTCCACTTACAGCATATATGAAATATCCTAAAATAACGTCAACCTCTCAGGGCCCTCGGTGGATACTCGCACCAAGGCTGTGACTGATTTGTAACGCCACGTTATTATTTTTTTTGTGTTATTTAATTTTTGACCATCGAAACCTTAACAGTAGGTGGTGATATAAAACACCAGTTGTGAAACATCAGTACTCATACATGTATAGTGTTGGTTAGATCTGTGCTGGGCTGGTTCAGGTACAAGCCTTTAGGTTGTGCAGCGGTGCTTTCAGGACATCACGTAGCCTGCAGGTGGAAGTTTGTGAAATGCCCCTACCTCTATGGCAGGGGTATTCAATTAAAAGTCACTGAGGGCCAGTTTTTAAAATTCGTTCCAGTAAAGGGGCCGAACACAGAATCTGCGTAACACAGACATTTTGCATTTTAGATGTAATTTCCTGTATTTCAACACATTTTTACGTCCTGTTTTCCGTTTCAGCTCAATACGCAACCTGTACTTTTATCTCTAAATACGGGACGATTCCGTATTTCAAGGGAAGGTTGGCAAACCTAATTCATGAGACTGTTTTAGATAAGATTTCATTCTCATGTGAATGCATAGGAGAGATACCCCCTACCTGAAGTGTTAGTGATCACAAATTATGCACGGCCACAGTTGTTCTGACCTCATGGGGGCCGGAACCTTGCCATCCAAGGGCCGCATCTGGCCCCAGGGCCGCCATTTGAATAGCTCTAGCTCTATGAAGAGGGGACGTCTGCGCTTCAGCCTTGGTGGTGCTCATAGTCGAGTGCAGCAGTATCAAGACAAGCTGGGATACTTCACAGATACTAGACCCAGGGATGACTGGAACACTCAGCAACTTTTTTTTTAGAGTTTTTTATTTATTTATTTATTTTGGTGCACAAAGTGTCTGTCTTTTCGGCGCACCTGCACCTTCATCGAGTCAAACCATACCCTACCTATATGGCGTAAGCAATTAATCATGCATTATTGGGTAAACCTCAAAGGGCATTCAGTACCTCTTCACCCTGCAGTTAACACATTGCAGCCATGTAGGGAGAGGGAGAGGCCGAAGTAAGAACAGTTGCCAGATGTAACTTGGCTTGTGACTATCTCCAAAATGTGAAGGTCCAAAAAGAAGGTTCATTACCTCCGCCAGGAGGTTATGTGATCGCCCGAATTTGTGTGTGTTCATCACGCTGCTATTACATGGCCTGCCACAGGGTGCGCAAGGACCACTGAGGAGGAGCACTGAGCAGCACCACTTACTAACTGGCGTACCTTCACGCAGCCACCTTCACTCAGCCACACCGGGGCAGAGCATTGAAGAAAAAGGCATTAGCCTACCGCAGTCAAAATCGCTATCAAAAAGCAGCCTTAGCTACAGCCTCGCAGATCGTTTAAGTTCACAATGCTGTCACAAAACATTCATAGAAATAAAATGAAGCTCAAAGAAAGGCGCGCGCGAAATGCGTTAGTCCACGGTGATTTGCTGCTTCCCCAATCCCCGCGCACTGAAGCCATCAGCACTACAAACATTCCATAGACTAGTTCCTAGACTTCATAACGAATGAACGCTGGAGATGCGGCGAACAGTGATTTTCAATACAAAATAGAGAGCAGGCCCGGGTGCCGATCAACTGCCCACAGCGCCGAGACCAGCTCGCAATAACCCTCATGAACGGATTCCCATAGGCTATTCACAGGTAGGAGGAACTTCTCCAACAAGTAGTGTCGGGGTAGGCAATGATTCCGCCAGTCGAGTCGACATTAAGTACATTCGACATGACATCAACGCAGACATGCGCATGAAGACAGCAATGCACCCTGGATCAAAATGCTGCATGACGGTTAGATTTCCTGTCAAACTTCGAAATTTCGTCGACATTGTGTTGACGAGGTGACATGTCACATGGTGTCAAATTATCGCGGGATGAATGCGGCTGCAGTCAGATCTTGCAACCTCTGCAGTTGCTTATCCCCTTCAACGCTCGTCGGCGGACTGCCTCCGAGGTCACGCGCCCATGAACTGGTTGGTCAACAACTCACTCACGTGTGTATATGGGTCTTGTCTCACACCTCTACACAAGTTTGCGCAGGTCCCCACTTCAGCTCCTCCTCATTGCCTGCCCCCCCACTCCTCACACGTGGTGTGTTAGTAGAGCAAACTGGTGCGAGCTCATCGTCTCGTTCATATTTGTGGCCGACTTTAGATGCGCTGTATTTAATCACACCCACATCGTGACAACAAGTTCTCGCTCACGTGCCTTTTGCAACATCGACGCTCGCAACAAAGTCGTACGGGGCTATTGTCTCTCGCTAAGCAATTGCGTTTGCACCACAACGTTGGTGTCACGATACTAGCCCCGTACGACTTTGTTGCTGTCGACCAACGTTGACGGAAGCACGTGAGCGAGAACTTGTTGTCACGATGTGGGTGTTATTAAATACAGAGCATTTAAAGTCGGCCACAAATATGAACGAGACGATGAGCTCGCACCGGTTTGCTCTACTAACACACCATGTGTGAGGAGTGGGGGACAGGCAGTGAGGAGGAGCTGAAGTGGGGACCTGCGCAAACTTGTGTAGAGGTGTGAGACAAGACCCATATACACAAGTGAGTGAGTTGTTGACCAACCAGTTCATGGGCGCGTGACCTCGGAGGCAGTCCGCTGACGAGCGTTGAAGGGGATAAGCAACTGCAGAGGTTGCAAGATCTGACTGCAGCCGCATTCATCCCGCGATAGTTTTATACCATGTGACATGTCACCTCGTCAACGCAACGTCGACGAAATTTCGAAGTTTGACAGGAAATCTAACCGTCATGCAGCATTTTCATCCAGGATGCATTGCTGTCTGCATGTGCATGTCTGCGTTGATGACATGTCGAATGTACTTATTGCAACAGCTAGAAATGATAGAAGTGGATTTACCTCTCAGAAGTTTGTTTAGCCTTACGAAATAGCCCAAAACAATAACTGACATTCCACAACCATCCATGCACTGCCACTGAATAAGGGGATTCTTGAACATTTCATTCTGATTCAATAATTAAGTGAACGGCTCAAAGTAGCCACATTATGTTGTCTTGTTATTACAAAAATATATATATATACAGTCCCAAGAAAAAGTTTGTACACCCTTTGAAATTTCTTACATTTCTGTCAAAATTGATCATAAAACATGGTCTGATCTTCCCGGAAATCTCAAGAAGGAACAATCAGAGTCTGCTTTAATTAATTCCACCCAAACATTTACATGTTATCATATTTTTATCGGTCATAAGGCCATAACATTCACAGGAGAGCAGGGCATAAGTAAGTACACCCTTGCATTAAGTAGGTTTTAACCCTCAGTTAGTTGCAATATCATCAACCAGACTTGTCCTGTAGTTGCAGATCAGATTAACAAAACAATCTGTTTGTATCTTGTCTCCCTCTTCTTTAGAGAACTGCCTCTCGTCAGCAAGGTTTGTGGGATGTCTGGAGTGCATAGCTTTCTTGACTTCATGCCATATAATCTCAATTGTTTTTGTCAGGGCTTTGACTGGGCTATTTCAGAATGTGTATTTCATTATTATGAAGCCATTCTAAAGTCGATTTGCTTCTAAAGTATGGGTTGTTGTCACATTTCAGGACCCATACTCTTGTGTGCTTCAACTGTGTGACAGACTTCCTCACGTTTTTTCTATAAAATATCACAATAAATTTGAGTTCATTGTTCCACTGATAATAGCAAACTGTCAAGGACCTGAGACAGCAAGGAAGCCGCATATAATGATGCTCCCGCCACCATACTCAGAAGAGGAGATGTAACCAAGAATAGCTAAAAATGGGATTCATTCTGCCAATCTAAAATTAATGGGGTTTCTGACCAAAAAAATATTGCTGCACCTTTGAGGTTTGCGAAAAAGCATTTATATGCTTCATAGAATTACTGCAAAATATTCTGTAGACCAACGTTGAAACCAAAGTTGAATTGTTCAGGGGAACACACAATGTCATGTTTGGAGGAGAACTGGAGAACCACACCTTCACCAAAACATCATCTCCACCTTTGAGTATGGTGGCGGGAGCATCATTATATGTGGCTACCTTCCTGCCTCAGGCCCTTTTCAGTTTGCTATTATCAGTGGAACAATGAACTCAGAAGTTTATCGAGATATTTTACAAAAAAAGTGAGATCTGTCTGTCACACAGTTGAAGCACACAAGAGTATGGGTGCTGAAATGTGACAACAACCCATACTTTAGAAGCAAATCGACTTTAGAATGGCTTTATAATAATGAAATACACATTCTGGAATAGCCCAGTCAAAGCCCTGACAAAAAACAATTGAGATTATATGGCATGAAGTCAAGAAAGCTATGCACTCCAGACATCCCACAAACCTTGCTGACGAGAGGCATTTTCTAAAGAAGAGGGAGACCAGATACATCCAGATTGTTTTGTTAATCTGATCTGCAACTACAGGAAACATCTGGTTGAGGTTATTGCGACTAACTTAGAGTTCAAACCTATTGAATGCTAGGGTGTACTTACTTATGCCTTGCTGTCCTGTGAATGTTTACATCTTATGGCCAATGAAAATATGATTACTTGTAAATGTTTGGGTTGAATTAGTTAAAGCAGACTCTGGTTGTTCCTTCTTGTGATTTCCGGGAAGATCAGACCATGTTTTATGACCAATTTTAACAGAAAGGTAAGAAATTTCAAAGGGTGTACAAACTTTTTCTTGGGACTGTATATAATAATATAATAATATAATATATAGGCCTATTACTGAGCGTTGGGTACCGCTGCACTACTGTAGAATATGTAGGCCTACTACGGGTGTTGGCCAATGAAAATTGGGCTTTTTAATTTGTATTTTGTTTTAGATGGTAGCCTAATGAAAGGCATGCTTCAAGGCTTAAGTGCATTTGCAAATCACAGAAGGCATAGGCTATAGCATGAACAATCACTTTGCCAATAAAACAATCAAAGGTGAACTAAACAGACCACAGCTAGAGGACATGGAAATGATAAAAGAGACAGATAGAACTATAATTTGGGACTTGACGGTTCAATTACCTGAACACAAATGCCATGTAGCCTATAGGCCTAAATGCATGAAACCACATCATGACTCTACACCTATGTCCAAAACGAACTGAACTTGGCGGAGGTCTGCGTTCTCTGAATGCATCTCTAGTTGTTGAAAGTGGTAGTCAGAATGATCCGAGGCACACTGATCTTAGTGCAAAAAGTAAAAAAAAATCCTTTATTTTAATGGATAACGCCTACGCGTTTCGACTACAATCAGTCTTCATCAGTTGCCAGATGTGTCTGATCAAATCCCGCCCAAAAGGTTCTCAAAAACCGCCATAATTTGCATAATTCCGCCCACTTTCAACAAATTACACTGACTTCTATGGGCATAAAACAGCAGAAAAAAACACCAAATGGCCAATTTTTACTGTTTTTACCTGCAGACTGCCATCCCAAGTATGATGAGATGAGATGAGAGAGACTTTATTAATCCCCACAGGGGAAATTGAATGCCACCTGGCCATCCACACAGCATATTCCAGACAATAGACAACCATATAATAAATAAGAGCTAACAATGACAGGGTTCCTACAAGATTCTTTAAGTAAAATTCAAGGCTTTTTCAGACAATTTATACATAAACTCAAGTCCTATGTCGCAGTTCACCAGAATTCATCGACAAAGAAACATCTCAACTTTTTGTGAATAAATTCATTGCATTTATACATTTTATGAAAATATATCCATTTGAATTTATTCATATAGGTCGCTATTACTTAAGTTGTTTTCTGTCTTGTCTGCTTCCTCTCTGTATTTTTTGTCTGTCTCTGCGTCTGTGGGTTTCCTGGCCCTGCGATGCTGGCCTTTCCTGCTTTCCAAGTCAGGGGGACTCTTCCTACAATTGTCCTGGCATTTAGCCAGATGTTTCCAGGTTGACATGAAGATTGATAACTTTGAAAGATGACGTTAGTTTACTTGCTAGGACCAAATAAAAGCCTGGCTACGTCTCGGGTGGAGTGGGCTGCCATTTTCAATGTACCATCTGTAAGGGCAGATAACCCATCGTCGCTCGCAGATTTTAAATATTACCTTTGTCTCCTGTGTGTGTTCTTTCAGGTCAATTTGATAAGGTAATACAGTGAAATTGTTAAGGTGATATAGTAATTTTATTCACATGTTTTGGTCCTTCGATAGCCGAACTCAAAAAATTGTCCTCCCTGATATATGGAGACGTAAGGACGCCTGGACACCAAGTTTTCACTGGGATCCTGAAATAGGTGACTTTGCCTCACTACGCCTTCATATTCAGCGACGACTGACTGAGTAAAGAACCAACTGCGACCCACAGGATAGAGGTAGTATGGATTTGGATTTTTTATTTCTAAATTTTTTTGCCAGGATAGCTCGTTCCTGGGGTGACAGGTCATTGTTGATGCTGAAGAGTGTGCGCACCACGTGAGAGTCGTGGATCTTGGAAGTTGAGCTCTGATCTTTCCCCCAGGACCGTAAGTAGTTTGGACTACTTAAGTCCTGGCTAGTGGCTGGTTAGGCATCAAGACCTAGGCTTGACGCTGTAAGCCCTGTAGGCTGTAATATACGTGAGTCCTTTTCAGGCAAGCATACCGGTATATAGAGCTTTGACTCTGGGAATTTGTCGATGTGGCATTGGAAATGACCTGTATATAGAGTTTTGGCTCCGGGAATTTGTCCATGTGGCATGGGAAATTCTCCGGTAATTTGTCCATGTGGCATGGGAAATTACCTGTATTTGGTACCTGGGTTTGGAACCTGGGTAGCCTGTCCGAATTCTGTCCTTGTTTTGTTACAAGACAATGGGTTCTCATCATACGAAAGGTTTAATTTATTGCATATCAGAGAATGAGCAGTACTTCCCCGCAGTTGGCTGTTAGCTAAATGTGTAATGTAATAGTTGGATACTGAACAAATTCTGTTTATGGCAATTTTAGACTTCTGCAATTAGGCTTTATATTTTCTAAATTTTGTCATAATTGAGACAGAGGATGCTTCCCCGAAATGCGGTGCTATTTTACTTCTCTGTGATTAATTTAGAACTGCAGGTCGTACAGTAATAGTTGGACATCTTTCTGTTTTGTTTTGTCAAAGTTGATGAAAGTTTTTTTCCTACTTTCCAATCTGTTAAAGCTGTATGCCCACAGATTGGAGAGGGGGAGAATGGTTGGTCAGTAACTTTCAATAGAAGATGACCATGAAAAAGAAACAGTAATGAATAAATGATGATAATAATAATAATAATAATAATAATAATAATAATAATAGAAACATGAAAAATGAATTAGAGAAAAAAAACAAATATATGACAAACCCAGCACATGGGATTTTAGGGCCTAAAAGACTAGTCAAGGCCAGACAAGTTGAAATAGGCCTCGGACCAATCAGATCAGTCCGTATAGAGTCAAAAGACTCACTGTCGTGGTTGGGACTATTTATTCTGACCAGGAAGTCCATCTTATTTCTGAGTGAATGTGTGTAAATGGGAAACCAACTCTTCTTAAGAGCTTAACTTACCTTAACTCACAACACTATAGTATTTGCAAGTGGCAAAGTTTTTTTTATGTTTTGTTTTTCTCTTGGCTCTGAATTATTTTAGCCACTTGTGTTGCCTAAATCTGTGACACATGGTGACACTTGAACCTTGGCAAGACGCTGAGGTACGCTTTCTTTGTGATATTTTGTTTTGAGAGTCTAACTGGTGGTTTGGAACACCACGTTGTATCTCTTGAAGCAAGCTCATTTTGTGTCATGAGTAACACAAGTCGTGAGCCTGATCATGGTGGAGATATTGAATTTATGGAAAAAAGGCATTCTGGCTCCTCAGCTTATGTGAGGCGATGGAATGTAAACTATGGCTTTAATGGAAGCCTTACAATTGAAAATTGTGAGGCCTTATTAGACAATGTGCTTCTTCGCCACAAAGAAAAAATGGATGAGTATGAAGAAGAAGCCAGAGTGTGTGAATTATGGCTTGCTGAAGCGAAACTTAGGAATATGCAAATGAAGCATAAGCAAGCTGACAAAGTACATGACGATGATACTGTTGTGTATGTGTCCAATGACCATGTGATGACTGTTACAAGGTGTGAGGAAGGAGGTCAATATCAGGACCCTCCACTCACAACACCCTGTACTTTAGTTGTTCCCCCTGCTCTCCCTGTCGCTCTTGCCGTAGCACGAGTTGAACGGACACCTGCTCCATTTCCTCTCTACTCACACAATGTGTTAAAGGGGGTGATGACCCTCGAGGTCAATTCTGCCACCCCTACAATGAGTAGAACAAATACTCGCTCCCAATCCTCAGTAGTGGAAAATTATTCCCAGACTGCAGATCGAGACTTATTGGATGATTTTCAAACACTGTATCATGATTTTCGAGCACTCTCATTCCCAAAGGCTGAGAATCCAGTGCGTGGCAGCCGTGCCCAGAGGAGGGGGAGGGGTAAAGGACGCTTAGGGTGTATGGGTGAGAGACGAAAATATAATTTGTGCTTTGCATGTGGCATGACGGGTCATTGGGCTCGACATTGTTCCCTAGATAAGAAGAACTGATTTGTCCAATCTCTAGTGTGCACCCAATTTGCTCTTAATTCAGTGGAAGTTAGCTGGCCATGGCAATAACTTGCGAAATATCCCTTCCACTTTGTTAATGAGCAGTGAGTGTGACATAACGTAACACTTTTTCTAAATTGATAGGTTACCTGTCTGTATGTCTGTGTTTGTCTAAATGGGCCCATGTATATGTTTGTGTCCATGTCCATGTTCATGTTTGTGTCCATGTTCATGTTCATGTTTGTTCATGTATATGTTTGAATGCCGGCTGTGTGAATGCTGTGTGTGTGGGTGTGTGTCACTCCCCGGTTGTTTGAGTTTCTGTTTGTGTATGTGAGTGGTTTGCTTCACTGAGTGCACGAGAGAGAATGAGTGATTGTGCTGTCTAGTGAAGGACGGTCTGGTCCGTGTGGGTGTGATCCTCCAGAATGTCCAAGAGACATTTGACTTTCCTGAGTATAAACAGCAAAACATGGAATGTGTTTTTATTTACTGCAATGTTATTTTTTGGGGACCGTTTTTGTTCTGTCACATATGGTAGGCTGTGTCGACATGGAGGTTTGTCATCCTGTTCTTTTCATTTTATTTTTACACATTTTGTTTCCACAATGTATTTGTTTTTGTTTCTGAAATTTCATTGTGAACCTGCATGCTCAGGCTTTTTATAGCCAAGACCATTTGAGTAATTTGGGTAGTCTTTGCAACTTTCACATGTTTCATAATCCCTAATGGATCTGTTTGTTTGTTTTTTTGGTGTTTTAATACTGGTTTTGAACGTAGGCCTAAGCTTTTCTGAGGGATGATTCGGTTTTCTTTCCCCTTTTTCTTTTAATCCGTTCAGACATAGTGTTATGAATTTCCAATTACCTAAATGGCACTACTGAACTTGTGATGCATTGTTCGCGACACTGTGTTGTCATTGTTCTGCAGTATGGTGATACTTAACTTTTCAATGACAATTACTGGATGTCGCTGGAGGTCCGGTGTGCATGAAGGCGCTTCCTCACACTGGGGTTGAGTACCTCTGAGAAGCGACTGTGCCGTGAGTGGGGTTTTACCTAACTGGACTCACTAGTCTAGTCATTAAAGCAGTAGGTTTGTTTTACTATCTCCCAACTGTGATTTATTTCTTTATTTTATTTGTCAGTTTTTGTTTGTTTTTATTTTTCTCCCCTCTGTCTGGATTTGATTTTGCTTTAAGTATGGTTTATGGTTGATTGGGTCCAGATGTACAAGTTGGGTGAGATTTAACCTTGCATTTTATATAAGCATACTTGTTTCAAAATATTATGAGAAGCAGTTATGACTTAATTTTATTGCTTTCAAAAGTGGTTATGTGCCACAGTTTCATGTGAGGACTAATCTCATCCTATCTTATTTGTGACGATGCTGACAGCAAGGTGGTTTGTGTTGCCAGTTTTATGAATTGTGTGTAGTGTTTTGATGGCATGTGTTCCCAAACTTTGTTTTCCTCTCCCTATTTTAAGTGTGCTGTCCTTACTGACAAGAGTCGGGATAGGACCCTACATCTACCATGACCTCATGAACGACGGACAGTGAGACCTGCATGCCTTCTGTTACGAAGTGATTTATGCAGGCCTAACTATTGTGAGACTGGGACATGAGACTGTTTCATGTTATGTTTTGGGATTACATTGCTTTCTTTTTCATCATTTTGCTGTACTCCTGATAAATGTTGTCCTCCCGTAATAGTGTTGTCTATTTTATTTCAAGTATGAATTATGAAAAAATGCTTTGGGTTGTTTTGGGTTTTGTTTTGTCAACACTGGTTTTGGTAAGTTTGAGTGAGTGTGTGGGTCCTTTAGAGAAAGAATAGTGAGTGCTTGTTGAAAGAAGGCAATGGAAGAGACAAGGTGGTGTGGAGTCTTCCATTGTGGTGAGTGTAAATGTCTGTTGTTTGTTAAGTAACTTAAAATTTGGAAAATCTTAAGAAAAACGGTAGAGAAATACAGCAACACAAAGACTAAACACATTGAGTCTATTTAACTTCTGGTTATTTACTTTGGTTTACCATTATGGGATTTTGGTTTGTTTATTTCTTTAAAAGGTTTAATTTCAGTTTGAAATTCATCACCTAAGATGTCTGATTTTATTTTTGCGTCACTGCTATTGATAGTAATAATTCTCTTAACATTACTCAGTGGAGTCTTTTTAGCATCTGTAATAACACATGTTATAACCAGGGATGTGTGAGTGTGTCTCTCCCTTTCAGTAGCTAAAGAAGGAATTTTACGACCTGTCGTAAAAGGACACTGCATGCAGGGGTGCATGGTGACAGAGTGGGGCAGACACAGACTGTGAGTAACGCTAAATTTGAGACAGTAGGAGTTTAAGGTAATGCTTTAGAGCAGTGGCTCATTCTCATTCTCATTTTTAGTTTCATTTCATTTTTATTTCTTATTTTATTTTGATTTCAGTTTGCACAGTTTGTTTATTCATTTTGGGGGTTTTGAGTTATTTTGCCCACAAAGGCAATTGGTTTATTTTATCACTTAGAACTGATGATAAAAGTTTGATACGCTTGCACGCAAGGATACTTAAGTCAAAGTTAGATGTAAAGCATAAAGACTGAAGTTGGTTGACGTGTAGTCATATCTGACATTGATGATCACATACAAGTACACTTTTTGGGATTTACTTTATTTTGGGGAACTTATTTTATTTTGGTTAACGTTAACTTTGGAGACTTGGAGTTTTAATACTGTAAGCGTGCGAAGCATTTGTGAGATTGCAGTAGGCACAAAGTACCCCTCAGATATGAAAAGTTGACCTGTTCCACAGAAAATAATTCTATTCTCTGTGGAAGGGGGGTAGAGTGTAGAGTTTTAAATTACTTTGCCAAAAGAATTGTTTTAGGTCATGAACAAGTTCACTAGAATGCACCATACATGCATACAACATCATATAGGTTGAGGTTTAGTGCATACACTGACACTGATTGTTGAAAATGGTGAAATAATTTGGGTGCGTGCTAACATTGGTTTGTAGTTACAGGTGAAATTGAGGAGTGGTCGAAGAGGACATGGAATAATGTGTAATGTCCACAACACTTCAGCCTTCATCGTAGGGGTAGACCCCAGTGAAGTGCGCAGATCAACACTAGTTCCAGTAGAGCTAGGGACTGCGCCGGAAACTGTTTGGGCAGCATTAGCATTAGCCATGCTAGGTACCGGTAGTGATGCCGCTTGGGCTTGAGAGCTAAAAACACTTATGACCGACGGCGTTCGGTCTTTGTCTTTAACATATTGCAAGTGTTTGCTCAGATCGAGCGTGAGATTCCAAGGCTTTCACGCCCATAGTGCCGAGTTTGAATGCCTTTTTACATACACAGCAGAATGCCTCGTAGGTATTTCCAGCCACTGGTTTCACCCAGTGGCGGAATGAAATGTTATCCATCCAAGCACTGTTCAATTTACATTTACCCATGTTCGGCGGGCGTCGAGATAAAATTCGTTCTGCTTAGATATAGCCGAAAATGAGACTTTCCTTGCCGTTACAGCTCCATCCAGATTTTCCATCCAAATAATTATTACCACAGTCCTCTGTTATTACCGCGAAATGAATAAGTACCTCAGAGATCTCTTCAGCGTGCGCATGCTATAGAACTCTAGATATTAACGCCCACCGCCCAATGATCAAGTCAGTGGTGCCGCCGCTTCCAAAATACCAAAATAATAGCGATTAAGATTTTTTTTTTTTTTTTTTAAAGATGAAGTTTTTAAAAACGATGAGAAAATTAAAATGAACAACATATTTTTGTGAGCAGATTTCAAGACCTACACATTTGATTCAAGGCTTTTTCAAGGAATTTTAAGGTATTATTTTCAAATTCTCGAATTCAATGCTTTTAAGTCTTTTTAAGGCCCCGCGGGAACCCTGAATAAGTAAGCATTAAGAAACAATAGACAGTCCATCATAAAAACACACAAAGTCACCACAGCATATAAAAAACACATAAAACCAATAAAACCCTCAGCAGCTGTTGTTAAAAAGTCTGATTGCTGCGGGGATAAAAGATCGTCTGAACCTTTCGGTGGAGCACCTGGGGAGGAGGAGCCTTTGGCTCCTGCCACTCTTAGTGAACAGGCTGGACAGTGGGTGGTCGTCCCTGCCCAGCACACTGTTCATCTTCCTCAAAGTCCGCTCCTCTAAAATTTGCTCCACCAAATTAAAACATACACCCGTGATGGACCCCGTTTTCTTGATAAGCTTATTCATCTTATTTCTGTCCTCAAGTGATATCCCTCCACCCCAGCACATAACAGCATAAAATAAAACACTTGCCACAATCCCATGATAAAATGTGTTTAAAATAGGCCTCCCTGTTCTATACTAGGATTGAATTTACTAATATAGAATTAGATGAAGAAATGAAAGACAACCGTAGCTACTTCCAACGCGTGTTCTTTATCATCATACTCAACATAAGACATCACTTCAACAATCACACATTTATATACCCATGTACAGATGTACATTACAGTATGTCAGGTACGCCTCCTAGTGGCGTGGGGTAAGTATACAATAATGTAATTGAATGTAAAGTCAGAACACAACACCCCCCAAAACTCAATTGACCTCAGTTTCCTTTAAAAAAGAAAGAGTCTAGATTGGGCCTTCTTAAAAATCACCCTGCTGTTCTCCTTCCAGTCCAGCTTGCTGTCAAGATGGACGCCCAAGTATTTGTAAGAGGAGACAGCTTCTACAGGGTGACCTTTGATTAAAATAGGGGCTGGAACATTTCTACTCTTCCTAAAATCAATAATCAGTTCCTTGGTTTTTTCCACATTTAAAATGAGATGGGCATCTTTGCACCAGTTAACAAAATAATTAATCTCAGACTGATACACAGCATAGTTATTGTTATTGATGCAGCCGACTAATGCAGAGTCATCTGAGAACTTCTGCAGATGACAGGACGCACTACTATGTCTGCAGTCAGAGGTGTATAAAGTAAATAAAAAAGGAGATAAAACTGTTCCTTGTGGTGCGCCTGTGTTAGTAATAATGGATTCAGATGTGCTGTTGTGGATTCTAACATACTGAGGTCTACCTGTGAGGTAGTCAGTGATCCAGGTAACAGTGGAGTTGTGCAGATTAAAACCATGAAGCTTTTTAGATAAAATGTGGGGTTGTAAAGTGTTAAAAGCACTAGAAAAATCAAAAAACATTATCCTCACATAGCGCGTTCAGGCCGACTGAGAACCGTGCTGGAGCCCGTTCCCACACCTAATCGCGAACCGATCGTCGTGTTCACGCCACAGATATTTGCGTCCGCGAATCGGAAAGTTGGTTCGCAATGCGAACCGCAAAATACTAGGTTTTTCTGGTCGTCAGCAGGTTCATCCGGGTAACAAAGTCACGTGCGGAAAAAGTTCAGAGCCCGGTATGAACACTGGCGGTTCGCAGACAAACACTTAAGTGCCGAACGTAACTGGTGCGAGCACCGACACCGGCTCCGTTCTGGTCGGCCTGAAAGCCATAACAGATGCAGCAGAGGTCTCCAGATGGCTATACACCTTATGTAGCAGATAGATTAGAGCATCATCTGTACCCACACCCCCCCTGTATGCAAATTGCAATGGGTCCTGAAAAGCACTGACCTGTGCCCTCAGGTGTCCCAGCACTGTCCTCTCAAAGCATTTCATTACGTGAGAGGTCAAGGCAATGGGTCTCAAGTCTTTAAGAGCCTTGGCACTAGGTTTCTTAGGGACTGTTCGTTATTTATTTTTGGGGTCGCCGGAAGATGTCCACCTTTGATCGTCAAATTTTGCATGACCCTCCCCTAACGAGCTTCAAAACTTTGATGACCCTCCCCGCGACGCCGTCAAAAAAAATGCATGACCCTCCCCTATGGAGAAGTAGTAAATAGCCCTATTCTACCTTATTTTTTATTTTTTTGACAAACATTGATTGACCAACGCTGCTGCTAGCTTACTGGATGTTATTGTAGGCGCCCTCTTGAAAACTATAGTAGTCTACTTCACGAACGCGGGGGCATTTCATACATTTATAATTTGATTTAGCTTATGATAACTTATGATAGCTCTTCGACACAACAGAACACAACGGGGTATGAATCTGTGATCAATTTTAGATAAATGGAGAAGCGTTTCTGAGGCTATGTTACATCAAAGCATACAAACAAGGTAGGAATGCTTTTTTCTAATAAATGTGCCAAACATTTTTGGATGACCCTCCCCTAGCCAGCTTAAAAGAAATTGATGACCCTCCCCTCAGCAATGAAAAAACTGACGTGACCCTCCCCTATTTTCTTCCGGTGACCCCGAAAATAAATAACGAACAGTCCCTGGCACCGGAACAATACAGGAAGTCTTCCATATGATGGGGATTTTTGACAGTGACAAAGACAGGGAATACAAATAATGTAAAACCCCACACAACTGATCAGCACACACTTTGAGGACACGTGGCATGATCCCATCCGGACCAGGTGCCTTATTTACATTTAGCCTTCTTAGTTGGGAGCGTACCTCCTCAACAGTGATGGTTATTGGAGGACAGAGAGATGAATGCCCCTCTTCCTTCTCTAAATGTGCAATGTACTGCACTGGTGTGTGATGGTCAGTTGTGTTCACAGCAGAGTCAAATCTAGCATAAAACTGATTAGCCTCATCAGGCGTGAATATTCCCAAACTCATACTACTAGTGACAGGGCCAAAACCTGTTATGGATCTAAGGCCTTTCCATAGCCCTCTGGTGTCACACTCTTGTAGCTTATGCTCAACTTTGTCCTTGTAGTTCCTCTTTCCTTGCCTTATGGCAACTTTTAGATTCCTCTGTGCCACCTTGATCCTGTCCTCGTCCTTACTCATGAAGGCAGCTTTCTTTTCATTAATTGCATTCTTTATTTCTTTGGAAACCCATGGCTTATTGTTAGAGTAAATTTTGATAGTCTTACATGGAATAACCAAGTCTGTACAGAATTTCACATACTCAGCAACACAATCAGTCACACAGTCCACCTCATTTGGGTCATCGCCATAGAAAACAGACCAATCAGTACACTCCAGACAGTCCTGCAATTCCTCGCACGCCTCCTTTGACCATACACGCACTGATTTTGTTGATATGGGCTGCTTCTGAGCCACCGTGGTGTACTTGGAGGAAAGCAGAACCAGGTTATGATCTGACCTGCCCAGCGGAGGGAGGGCAGTAGATGTGTAGCTGTCTTTAATATTGGCATAGAAAAGGTCAATAATCTTCTCGCCCCTTGTAGGACAGCTGACAAACTGTCTGAATGAGGGCAGCGAGGCAGAGAGAGTGCAGTGATTAAAATCACCATTTATCAGAGCGAGCGTGTCCGGTGTGCGACTCTGAAGTTCATGGACAACTTTTGATATCGTGTCCGTGGCCAATTTTGCATTGGAAGATGGTGGAATGTATGCCATAATTACTATGACATTTGAGAACTCGCGTGGAAGGAAATAGGGTCTGCAACTCACCGCCAGCAGTTCAATGTTTGGGTCACACACTTTGTGTCTCTCCGTAATGTGACCAGGATGACACCAAAGCTTGTTAACGTACAGGCAGACGCCTCCGCCCGATTTTTTGCCTGCTTTCTCTGAATCTCGATCATGTCGAATAATAGTAAATCCATCAATGTCTGTGTAGGCCGTAGTGACACTGTCCGTGAGATTCTGTAAAGCACATTAGGCTGCCCTGTCGGTATAGCCTGTCAAACTTCACCAACGATGCGAGTTCATCAACTTTGTTGACTATGGAGCGCATGTTCCCCATAATCACAGACGGTAGGACAGGCTTATGCTTCCTCAGCCTGTTCCGCACCTTAACACCACTCCGTCGGCCTCTTTTTCTCCTTTTTATCTCACGGGGTAAATCCCAGTTTGGACATTCGGCGTTCGTCATTGAGTCCCGAATGCAGAACAACTCTCCCAAGGAGTAGGATATGACTGCAGCCGTGTCAGCCATTCCCTGGCAATCCACCTCGATACGGATAAATCCACTCAATAAACAAGCCACAGTATCCACAGTAGCACAAACGTGTGCACCTTAAGTCCAAACATGTTGTCGGTGACTTTTGGTGTCAAACAATGAACTGTCATTGACAAAAACGCGACAAACAAACAAACTTTCACGTGCGCAGGTAGCAAGTCGCCGACAGGGCAGGCGCCATTACCAAAGGTGGATTGCGGCGTTTCCTAGTAGCCCCAATCTGGCAATACTGAACAGGAATGCTTTGCATGTAGAGGCAATAGATTTGCAGAAACGATGTTGCTCACTCAGTTGCAGTTTTCTCCTATTATGGCGTTGTCTGATGACAGCTTCAACGCCTGCATGAAGCTTAACCTCACAGCGCATCAACCAGACTACAAAGCCAGCAAAACAATGCAGCAAGTACTGTCAGAAGCTTCAAAATAACAATGTGGGAGGGTGTGAGAGAGATGAAGAGAGCACATTCACTTGCAGTGTTGGAAGTAACTCGTTACAAAAGTAACTAATTACTGTAATGCATTACCTTTTTGAATAACGCAGTAATGTAACTGATTACAGGGGGAAGAAACGGTAATATGTCCTCGTTACAATTACAACGCATTTTTTTCACCTACATTTTGTGTGGGTATTTTGTTTTCTTTATACATGCAACTTTCTCAACAGTGCTCGTGCGAATGGGATGCATCCCCTCCTTTCCTGACTAATTTGGTGGTGCTATGGCACCTCTTCACATCGTCAAATTGTTTGTAGGCTACTGTTTTTCGACGTGGAAAGCGGTTTGGGTTTCAAGTACAGTGTGCATTTAACTTAAATGTTCTTGGCGTCCTTATTTTCAATGGAGTCAAAGTAGTGGGCGTATACCCATCTTGAAAACGAGCAAGCTGGATCTTCTGGATCGGTCATCCTCTGTCAGCCTGCCATTTCGAGAGACGAAGCGTGAAAGAGGAAGCAATGTTCTGCTTGAAACTTTAAAATCTCTGCGCGGACGTAGGCTATCGTAGGCAATAGCTGATCTCGCGGTGATCCGCGAACATTGTATAAAGAAAACAAAATACCCACACAAAATTTAGGTGAAAAAAATGCGTTGTAATGTGTAAGTTACTTGCATTGTAATGAGGACATATAACCGATTTCCCCCCCTGTAATCAGTTTCATTACTGCGTTACTCAAAAAGGTAATGCATTACAGTAATTAGTTACTTTTGTAACGAGTTACTCCCAACACTGGTTGTAGCGTGGATTTGAGTTTCCTCTGACTCGTCGGCCTTTATTGTCTCCCTCCTCTCCTCTTCTGCTGTTGTGGAACGTGAGTATACCGCTTCAACTTTTCATCACGTTGTAAAATTGGTACAATAGCCCAGTTACATCGCATTATCCTCTGTATTTGTAGGCGCCTGGGTGTAGCTGCAGACTCCCGGTTCGCTCTGAATTGCTGCTGTTTTGTCCCCCCTCCGATACGTGCTTCGGACTGACGCGTCGCAAGTGTCCAGTTATCCGAGGGCTATCACTCCGAAAGCATTCAACAGCCCAGCATAGGGCAAGCCACAACTCGCGCCGGTGGCGTATGTGGCCGAGTTCAGTGTGTGCCTGCGTGAATGTAGCCTGTGTGAGTGAGTGTCCTGTTACAGTGCCATGAGAAAGTTTGGGCACCCTTTTGGAAAATCATTACATCGGTTTATTTCTCGTTGAGCTTTTAAAGTAGCAACTTCCTTTTAACATATGTTAAACTGTAGGGAAAGAGAAACATTTCAGCAGTGGAAGAATTTTCATAGGTGTTATAAAAATAATTGTATGTGGATTTAAACAAAAGTATGTGTGTGCATAAATATGGGCACCCCAAAGAAGGTATACCATTAAAGAAGTAGAGCTAACCTTTGCTGATCTAATGGCCTTTGGGTACTTGCTATGCAAGAAGATAAGTTCCAACTGCCTGGTGCTACTGAACAGTTGCCAATTATTCTATCCAGAACCCCTCTAATTCAGTCAGGTTACTCATCTGTCTTCTTTAGACATCCTGGTTCAAATACATTCATTATTTTTCAATGATGGTGATATCTCAAGATTGGTATGACTATTTCAAGACATTGTAATTGTTGTTTTACATTAACTCATTGTTGAATTTTGATCAGTGCAGTGCAAACACTGTCCTGCTGGAAAGTCCAAACTCTGCTCAGCTCTAATTTTGTGACTGACACTTGAACATTCTTTTGAAAAATATGCTATTTGAAAAGAATTAATGTGGCCCTTAACTGTAATAAGTTTTACAGTGTGTATACTATCCACGCAGACCTATAGTAGGGTGTGTTTTAGACCAGAGGTCATAGAATTTATGGGTGCATTTTTTGCCATGTCCACCTCCCATTGTTAAAGTCAAATAACTCTAGCTCAGTCTCATCTGACCACACTATGATTTCCCAAAATGCATTTAGCTTGTCCAGATAAGCTCTCTGCATAAGTATAACAATTTATTTTTGATGGATACACAGGAAAGCCTTTTTATTCGTCACCCATCCAATGAGCTTTTGCCTTATGAAAAGTATATGTGGAAGGACCCATGTCTAAGTCTGCACTATCAGCAGCTATGGTCTTGTAATTCTATGGAGGTGTTCTGTAGTATGTCTGTTACCATTCTTACCATCCTTTAGCCATGCCCTTTTAACTATTTTTCAACAAACTACAGTTTGTTCAGAGCCCACCATATTCTACTCTCCACGACAGAACTTAGGACAAGCCTCGTCTGCTATTTTGTATGATAAATAACATTTTAATGACCAATCATGTCTGTCTTGGTGACTGAAGGGATTCCAAAGTCATTAAAACCAGTTTGTGCTGCAAAGGTGAGCTCTACTTCATATTAATGGTATACCTTCTTTGGGGTGCCCATATTTATGCACGCGCCTATTTTTGTTTAAATCCACATAAAATTCTTCCACTGCTGAAATGTGTCTCTTTCCCTACAGTTTAACATATGTTAAAAGGAAGTTGCTACTTTAAAAGCTCAACGAGAAATAAACCGATGTAATGATTTTCCAAAAGGGTGCCCAAACTTTCTCATGGCACTGTATATCGTGGAGAGAGCACGATTCATTTGTTTATTTTGTACATTTTCTTTGAGGGATGTTTCTTTCTTTTGTTTAATTATTTTCTTTTGACTTGAGTTGGGAACTTCAATTCGAATTCTTTTGTTTTTGTCTCTGTAACTACTGAGTGTGCGCGGCTTGTAGCCTAAACCAATGCCCCTGGCCTGATGTTAACTTACTAATTCCCATCAGTCCTGCTCTCGCCTGTAGCAATCTCTTTCTGTGGCGAGTTAGATTTTGCTGGTGGGCCCTGCAACTCAGTTTATTTCATTTTGTTTGTCCTTGATTACCCCTTGATTTACCCTTTCTTTTCTGTTAACAGGTGCAGGTAATCCCGGAGGGAGGCCCTCTTCCCCCCTGGTGGTGGGTCCGGTCACGTGGTGTGCAGTGAATTGCAGTGCAGTGTTGTGTTACCTGTGTGTGAGTGCAATAATTCACCTTCACTTAGTGTGTGCATGGGCACGCGTGTTTGTGTGTACTTATCCAAGGCCTATACAGGGGGCTTAGTATAATTCCCCCCTCTTGGGTGCACCTGCCCTGTATTTGAGAACCCTCCCTTTTTGTACCGATTTGTGTGAGTGTGTATGTGAGTGTGAGTGTGGGTGTGCATTGGGGTGGGAAATATTTTAAATATCCGGATTTTTATATGTTTATGTGAAATTGTTAATAAAGAGGTTATGTTGTTACGGAATCCACGTTTCCTCGTTAATGCAACTGAACTTGTGTGGGGGTCAAATCTAAGGTTTTCATACAGTCCCTGGGCTGTAGTTCCCATTCTTATC
Source organism: Engraulis encrasicolus (assembly GCF_034702125.1). Classification (NCBI taxonomy): domain Eukaryota; kingdom Metazoa; phylum Chordata; class Actinopteri; order Clupeiformes; family Engraulidae; genus Engraulis; species Engraulis encrasicolus. Next base: position 12,187,241 of record NC_085880.1, on the reverse strand, counting down.
CCAGGGTGGCGTAGTCTATTTTGTAAGAAAAACTGTGAAATTTAGAGTTTAAAAACTCTCCTGTCCTTACCACTTGGTTACACTAGATTAGTCTATGTCTGCATGGGAGAGCAAGAAACGTAATTTCAAATTCTTTGTATGACCAGTGCATGTAAAGAAATTGACAATAAAACTTGACTTGACTTGAACATTATGGAGTCACAAGTACGGTAGACAGACTAAAAACTGGAAGGAAAGGAATATCTGCATGCATGAATTACCTAAGGTCATCCTCGGGGGCACAGCCTTCCTTCTGCAGCTCCTGGCCAATACGTAGAAAGGGAATGTCCTTCGCCTCCCCAGCCCTTTGCAGTCCTCTGACACAAAGGGGGCATCTGTGTTATAACTGTCACAGGTAGGGGGGGCGTTTGTGAAATAGCCCCCCCTTTTTGGTTACAGGTTACCTTGTGGAGTAAACAGTGCACTCAAACAAGACAGACAAAAGGATTCAAGTTCAGTTTCTTTATTTTCTTTGTATAAAATAATTCAAGGCCCACAACCCTCCCAGTAAGTCCAGTATATTCCGCAGGAGTCCCTAATAGTCCAATAGTCCACTCAGCAATTCCCAATCCACAGGTAAATCCACAGGTAAATCCACAGGTAGGTTACAGTTCGCAGTAGCAGAGTCACAGAAGGCCCAATGCAAAGGGCTACTCACGTCCAACACACAGAACCACGGCGAGGCGTCCAGGAGGCCAGTAGCTCACAGAGTCTTTATACGGCAGTCTAGGAGATTGGCCCCGTCAGGGCTTTGCAAGGCCCTCAGTCAGCACAGTCCACAGTGGGCCTCCTGGTGAGTGGTTGGTACACCTGGACCTAGTGGCGCTGGTCACTCTGCCGTGGTGCTGGTGAGGACAGAGAAAGGGTGGAGTGAGAGAAGAGTTACTGGCCGGTGGAGGTTTTCCACGCAAGGGGGCAATTTACTATGCACTATTTACAGGCCAAGTGACAGGCAGCAAGGGGTTAATTTACTGTGCACTATCTACCGGCCAAGTGACCGGCAGCAAGGGGTTAATGTATTCCGACTACTGCAAAGGGCGCTATTAAGTCACTGCTCCAGAGACAAAGTGGGCTACTCCCCAACACTACACTACACACAGCAACACATGCAACAAGAGAGGAGATTTCACGGCAAAGGCCCAAACACCACAGCGCACAATAGGAGCAAAATATGGAGCAGTGGAGATGGCACTATTGTAAAGCACACCTGTCGGTCCCCGATATGCAAGGTAAGTTAGCCAGTCTCCAGCAGCACAAGCCCACACACACAGCAAATAGGCCGGCACTACAACGACGTCTTCAGATAAGAAGGATAACTGTCAAGCGCCACACTCAAACTCTTCATAAGTCATAACATCCGAGCACAAAAAAATAGGACGGCACGAGACGTTTGCAGATACCGTGCGCTATAGGCTATGTTCAGTTAGTACAGGCAGCGTCACCGCTCAAAAGAAACAGTCAGAGATGAAAACAACAGCCCGAACACCGGCAATCCCCTGCTTTCCCCCCCTTTTAAACAATGCTCTGAGAAGTGTTGGCAAGATGCAACTCCCGCATTGAGCGTGGAGTTGGCTACTTCGATTAGATTTCATAGGCGCGCGTGCATGTGATGATGTGTGCCTGTTTAACCTGAGTGCAGGCGCGTCTTTTCAAATGGTCTGTTCAGCGCGGCCGCTAGACAGAGAGCGCGTTTTTCGGTCCATTCAGTAGATGTCTCCTTGTTTATTTTTTGGAACTAGGGATGTCTGTAACGTCCACGAAGACAATATCATCCACGTGAAAACGCCAAACGCCCGCAAACCGCTGTTCTGTACTTCTCACAGCGGCATTAAAAAAAGTCCTCCACGAAATCCCAAACCAACCCTTCAAATAGGTGACAGCAAGCATGCACACTTCAGGGAGGGAGAAAATAGCTCTGCACTCATATTAAAGTGAAAAGGGGATTACATAAAATCTGTCCAGAAACCAAGAGGGCACATCAATAACTTAAATGTAATTTTCATAAATGAACATAATATTAATTATCATAAACTTGATAGCCTACTATGGTCTCCCTTTGTGATCAAAAACAGGCGTAATTTACAGTAGGCCTAAATAAGGTCTGTATGAGGTTGTTATTCACCGCTGATTCACCTTTCATTATCATTGATGTGTAGGCCTATATAGGCCTACAAATACATTTTCATATTGTGTTAAAATTGCATTTCTAACAGCTGTATTTTTAAATGTTCTCCCCCGAACCCCCAGTAGATCACTTCCACACACCCATTTCAATAAGTAGCTCACATGTTGAAAAAGTCTGAGCACCCCTGCCCTAGGGTATAAATGGGCCTTAATCCTGTACATTGCGCTGTCACTCTCTCCACTTCCCGTTCGTGTAGTAAATGTCAATAGCGTTAAGGCCCATTTATACCCTAGGGTAGTTACGGAAACGGACGCTTTCACCCGGTTCCGGGGGTCGTTTCATCCTTCAGTTTGTCCGTTGGTCGAGTGCTTAGCAATCCGGTGACTACGGATATAACGGAGCAATACCAGAGGAATCCGTGGGTGGCAGTAAAGTGAAAAAGACACCAAGGCCTAGAAAAAATAATGCTTTGGTTCCGGTTGCCGACTGACCCTATCATTTTTTGTGCGACCCAAAATTTTTTTTTTGAGTTTTTGGAATCCTCAAAAAATATCGATGTTGTGTGGATGGTTGTTCATATAGACAAGACACAACACGTTTCTTCATTCCCATAACTCGCCATCTCTCACTTTCTACCTGCCTGCAAGTTACTGAATTTGCATCGCATGACTATCCACATAGGAGCAACACACACGCGCGGCCCGGATTGATATTAGAAAACCCCGGGCCAAATGTCATTGCATAGTTGCGCACCTACTCGGTCACGTTGTAGGCTAATTATTATGCTACAACATGCTAATTGGTAGTCGTTGTAGCTCGTACGTTTTAAACAACTTGCCTGACAGCGTTCTTGCAGAATAATAGCCTACGATGTAGGCTGGTTTGGGAACCTGGCGAAAATGCCTGTCAAATGATAAGTCAATCGCCTTACCTCACCCGACACTGACAGCCTGACCACCCGCCTCGAAATGCAACACACAGACAGTATAAGTATCCACGATTTTTGAATGTATTGATAGTCTCGTCGTGTTAGAAAAGGGTTTCCATTCAGTCGCGCTGCATGTTCGACGAGATGCATAACTCGTTATAGCAATACTAAAGTAGCACTGTATCAATACCTTGTAAAATAAGTTAATATGAGAGAAGGGAAATGTTTTGCCCAAGTTTTCCTTCATTCTTTCATTTACCACAAGGCCTTGTTAACCAAGAAGTCCGTTGGCCTGTTATTTTCTCGCGCTCTCTCTCTCTGCTTGTCCCTCCACCATTGCGCAGCAGCAGGGCACCTGTTTCACTGTCCGCACCTCCTCCAAATAATGAAATAGAAATTAACGATGATTTCGCCACAAATACGACTGTTCGATGAAGACCTATACTACTACAGTTTTCTACAATAATGATTTAATGGCAATGACGATGTTATCCCTCGATCAGCCTTCATTAAAACATTCATATCGCCTCAGGCGTCTACCAGAGAGAGTTTATTTCTGCGTCTACATCCTCACGTAAAACAAAAAAAGTGTGTAAATAGCAAGCCAGAACCTTCATCCCAAGGAAAATATGGTCTACAACAGACATGGGAAGGAGTAAAAAAAAAAAAAAAAAAAGTTAACGGGACATAGGCCTACAGGAGCTAAAATAGCAGTGTCAGGCAACTGACAGCTGGACAACTATTGCCAGAAACGATATTATGTAGGCCTATCATTTCGGTGACGGTCAGTAGGCTATAATTGCCTCATTAATGCTTATATTGTAGCTTTAGCTGTAGGCCTCACTCCACTATCCTTGGCATTGTTCAACAGCGTTTATGACGAAATCTGGCGCATGTGGGGGGTTGGGGGGTCGGACATAAAAAAAATTGAAGAAAAAAAAAATGGAAAAAAAAAATAAAAATTCCGACCGACCCATGACCAAACCTGACAACCAACCGGAACCAAACATTTATTTTTCTTAGGCCCAATTCACAAAACTCAACGAAGAAGAGAAGTATTTCATCTAAAAACTATACAAATAGTTAATTAAATAACCTGTGAGTTTGTGAAAGGGTACATTTCCACTACCATGCTAGCCAAGCTAAAAACATGGCTCATTTGTTTACATTTGGGCTCGGAGGACGTTAGTTTTCCCATCAACAAACTTAAATGGCCAGCACGAAACCTCCTGGATTTCTTTAACATCATTACACAAATCTTAAAGTTGTTTCAGTGTGTTATCTCCATGAATCCTAGGTCTGGCTATTTTATTTGGGCTAAATAATTTTAAAAATGAACACAAATCTGCCACAGCAAACTTGTCCATTCATAGCCAACCGACTCTGCCCTCTAGAGGATTTGTTACGTAACATCAATTTTACGGACGGTGGTACGAATGCAACTCCGGGAACAACGGAAAGACGAATTTCACCCGGTTCCGTAGGGTATAACAAGGCCTTTAGGGCCAAAACATACCAAGGCGGAACGGAACGGTCCCGGTGTTCTGTCGAGATGGACTGCTTCATCGAGATGAAGTATCGGTAGCCTAATTCGACAGTGGCGTCTACAGATTACAGTACGCTTGTCGAAATAACATACCTTCATTTTCCGTGGACGTTTCAAATAGGCCTAGGGTTCGTATCGTGCAGTTTTTTATTTATTTATGTTAGCTAGCCAGAGGCGACCGGGGTTGTGTAACCTAATTTCCTTTGTGCCTTTTGATGTTTTGTGCCATTTGCCATGGGGACGTTTAATTACAACGTTTAATAAGTAAGGGTTAACGTTGGGCGAGAAGGTCGCTACCGTGGAATAGCAGCACGACAGAGAGAATCTTTAGGTCTTGTTCTCTCTGAAGTGCTGCTATTCCACAAAGCGACCGACTCGCCGAACGTTAACCCGCTTATTATATGGATATACTTAAATGATTCACACATGGCGGGGACATTTCTTTATTTAATGTTAAGTTTATTATAATTTTTCATGTCAAAAGATTGTTGCTGCGCAAAACAAAACAGTGCCGTTGTGGAACACTGCTCGCTAGGCAACAGGTAGCCTATCACAGCAGCTGATTAGTGTGACAAAAGACCGGACCCCCTGCGGACTGAGTGATATGAAACATTCGCTTTAGCAGTGAAAAGTCTTGTTGCCATTGACAGCGGTCTGATATAGACCAACCCATCCGTTATCTCAAATATCAGACGTGCAAACGTTGGGGAGCCCCATTGAAATGAATGGACCATTCGACCGATTACGTCACACCATATAATAACGACAATTAATAACTTGCCGTTTTCTTATTTTCCCCAATGAGAACGATGAAAAAGCTAGTGAATTGTTAAGAGACTGAGTTGAGGCCGCAAGGACTCGGACAAAACCCAAAAAACAGACAGCTTAAATAACAGATAGCATACCTTTTCGTGATTTTCCCCCGTCATGGAGGAATTTTAATCAGAAGTGCAATGTAGCCTAATGCGTTCCTGTTGGTTTGAGAGCGATGTGGGCCTGTATCGCAAGGCAATAATAGGTAGCCTGAAATTGACAAGCTGAAGTTGTTTGCTTGTTTATAAGGGATCGGTTTGAAACACAGAACGCACACACCACCATTGCTTTATTCAGCTCGGCCACCCCCTTGTGGCAGGCCGCGCACCTAGCACCACTTGGGGAAACTGTTCTGATGTTCTGATATAGCCAATAGCCTACTAGTTACCGTCACTGTAACTTTAATAGTAGAAGCAACGCACGATGTTCCGTACGGCGCCTCCTCACAGAATGCAGTTTTCGCGATTAAAACAAACTTTTCAGTGTGATGACAACCATCACACCTATTGTATAGCTCATTTGAAAGAGGAGGTTGTCGTCTTCAAAATAAGACCAACTAGACTTGCGGTGGTTAATGTATGGGTTGATTGATTAAATCAAATAGGTAACAGTATTCCGAACACATCTGACCAAATAAGTAACAGTACTCCGTACAACTTCATTACATTAAAACGGTGCACTACCAATGGTTTTCAAGCACGATCTAATGTGTATGTGTTTGTGAAGTGCTAAACTAATTGTTATTCGTTCCATGAAGAGTTTAAGTGAATATAACACGGTAAAAATAACATAACAACCGCGTACGGAAGTGCCGTTCTTGGCTGCAATGTAGCTAGTTGCTTTCAAAGGTTTTCTTTACCGTGTTGTAGTCATTCAAACTCTGTTTTGAAGGGATAGTTTGACAACAAACACACCAACATTGTAATTGCATGAAAACCATTGCTAATGCAGCATTTTAAGGTAAATCAGATGTACGGAATACTGTTACTTATTTGTTCAGGCCGACGGAAGCTAGCTGCTCATGGCTAACCGGCACTTGGCACAAATAATCAATCCATACATTAATCACAATGCTCCACTGTAAGTCGATGTGGTCTTATTTTGAAGACGGCAACCTCCTCTTTCACATGAGCCATTCAATACGTGTGATGGTTGCCATCACACCGAATGGCATTGTTTTCATTACAGACACGCCATTCTGCGAGGTGGCGCTGTACGGAACACTGTGCGTTACTTTCTAATCTAAATCTTCCAATATCTGGGCTACTTGGTTTACAATGGCCATGCCACTAATAAGACTATAGATAGGAGCAGTAGCCTAAGATACGGTGAATAGCTGCATCAGTAAAGTTGTACCAAATGAACATGAAATAACAGGCCCTCTTACTTGACCATGTCTATGCAATTTCCTTGATGAATTAAGCCATATTGCTACAAGTGCCAATGCATAACAGGAAGACACAAACTCATCAAAAGCTTATATTTATTCTGAATGAATAGGCCTAAATAAATAAATAAATAAATAAAACAATTGCGAGCCAGGCATCTTTAAACATAAACGAATGGATGCTTGGATTTACACTAAACCTTGTTGACAACACTCTATAATAAGTAAATAAGCCATGTAAAATTGTGAGGCCAGTGCTTTCTAGATAGCTGACTTTCAAGATGGCTGACTTTGAAGTTGGCAATCTTTTGGGACGGCCTACCTTTTGTTTACGCCACAATTTTTCAATGGGTGCTTGGATTTGCAGTAAATCTTGTGTGTTAATAATATAATTGGTTTATGAGCTGTTGGAAATGTGGAGATTATGCTTTTAAAATGGCTGACTTTCAAAATGGTTGACTTTGTACAATATTTTTTAATCGGGTTGACAGATTTACACAAACGTTTTGTGCTAATTAGCCTAATTATAACAGACACCTGAAGTCAAAACATTTTGGAGGCTTCAAATGGTCAAGATGACAGTAGCTTTATGCTCTAATCTGGGGTTTGGAGATTTTTGTCGTATACCTCTGGCAGTCTGCATAGGCCTTGTTCGCTTTTCTGCATGTACTCAGAGTGAAAGCTCATAAAACATTTCTGAACACCTACTAGTAGACGGTGGGCTAGATTTCGTAGCTCCTTTAGAAAATGAGTTTCGTTCTCACTCTCGAGTGGCAACTTGATTTTTCTAATATGACCTCCTGACAATATGTAAAGCAATATTCTGGCTGTTGCCACGCTGAAAAGTTGCACATTGATCTTAAAAAATAACGAAAATAAAAGAGACTGGGGGTGACGTCACATAATGCACAGTCAATGGGAAGTCTCCGCCCCTCAAAGTTGAAAAGGGAATATTTATCCGCATATCGGGCTTTTTTCATAGGCAGATAATTCACCTAATCATTGAAACAACGTAGGCATTTAATTCCTGACCATTTTCCTGTTACTGGAAAAAATAACACAGCTTGCATTTCTTTACTGACACTTAGTTTTTTGGCGAATTGATCTACCCCCGTCACCTCATTGCTCTATTGCTTTGAGGGAACAGACCTGTAATCTTTTTGACATTTATCTCTCGTTACCCAATGATGGTCAGACAGTCGAACACTAACAGCGAAAAAGAGCACTCCTGAAAGTTTGAGAAAAATAAAAATTTTTTTGCATGTACACAACAAGTGAGCCCACTTACACTTTTTGCCATGAAATCTGACGGTTCCGGGTAGCATGCACGCGCTAGCTGTATTCTGCCTCGTTGATTTTGCACTGACGTGACGTCACTCGGTCGGCTAGTTTTTGTTGTCATTTTTATAAATCAATGTGCAAGTTTTGAGGATGGCAACAGCCAAAATATTGATTAATAGGTTGTCAGGGGGTTATATAAGCAAAAATAAAGTTGCCACTCGTTAACACCAACGAACTGACAAGATATGAGACTGGGCCCACCACCTATATAACATTTTTGATGTTCTTTATAGACCACCATTTACATTAATCATAAATATTATCAGTTATCAATCATTCAATCAATAAATAAATCAATTAGAATTGGGTATTTGTATCAATACACTTTCCCTATTGACCGTCTTGTTCCATTACCGCACAATGTTGCCGTATGGCAACATACCTATTTTTCAACATAAAACGGAAATAATTTTAGTTGAAAACAAAACAAATGGTGAAAACAGATCATGACTAACTATAGATCATCCCAATATTTTTTTAAATTTTGTAAATGTAACCAGTGGCAGATAAGCTGCTTGTTTTTCTCGACTACGCCACTTGGGGGCGCTACCCCAAGACAACAACACAGACCCAAAAGGCTTCACAGGTTCGAATGTGCAAAAGTTTGTAAGAATGAGGACAAAAAGTGTACAAATACAATGTCTCTTTATTTTTCTTCTCAATTCAACAATTATGAAAATGGAGTCACAAGGCAATTCTCAATATTTATTTCATAAATAGATCAATAAAAAAAGTTTAATTTAATTTCTTTTAAAAAAGTGTTCATCAGGTGCCAATGACAATGACAAGTTACTAAAATCAAGGGAATCGCTATAGGCTACTCCTCCTCACCCTCACCAACCACCTGTACTATAACCTGGAGAGGAAAGGGTTTAGAAGGCAGACGAGACAGGAAAGCCACCACCAGTGCACCCAACACCGCAAGTCACTGCAATACTACAAAAGAGGGAAGAAAAGCAAATTAAAGACAATACACTACAAACTTCAACTCTACTCACTACAACTAAGGAAAATCGAATACACACAGAAAGAGGGAAGGGAGTCTGCTCAACTAGTCCTAAGCACTCCACATGGGAGTCAGGTGGAGGAGAGCTAGAGGGGGAGAGGAACTAGTCCCACTTTAACCTACTGGAGCTGGATTGCTTGCTGAAATAAATCCAAAATTAACAAGGACAATTGGGGAAGAACATAAAGCCAAACAAACAAAAGCAGCAAGAAGCGAAGCAGCACAATGCAGCAACACGCCAAGCAAACAAAAGACACACAAACACAAAGTGACACACAGTAGTGATTTCACACGCACATGCACGCTCACACAAACACACACACTGAAGGCAGCTCCGGTAATACTGGCCTCTCACGCCAACTGGGAGCTGGGACGCACAAACAGCGACAGTATAGGGAAAATAATAAAAGGGCAGCGACAGCAATCACCCACTCCAGGCAAAACAGCAGTAACAGTTGGAGTTAGACCTCTAAAAGCAAAGGCAGCATGTTAATAGCGTGTTAAAGGGATACTTGGCTATAGTGAACATGGCATACAAACTTACCGGTTCGGAGCTGGATGCGTTGCTTGCCGACTATATATTTGATACACTGTAGGCCTACGTCCATTTCTGGCATAGGCACACACGTTTCCTGCACGGGTACAAACAGGCATTAGGCTCACTGCTAGCGCTATTGTAGCCGACAAGCGTGAAATATTGGAAACTTACAGAGTTTACACAAAGTAAGGTGGCAGAGGTAAACAACTGCCCAGACGGCAAGTGAAGCGACAGCACAGCCTCCATGCTCCGAATGACCGCAAGGAGCTTAAACAATGCACCGATCTGTCGAGAATGAGATCAAATGAGAAACTACTATTAACTGAAATGCCCAAGAGAAGCAGTGGAAGAGGGAAAAGTAAAAACACGCACCTGGCATAACCGCATGAAGCGACTGCAACCCAACGCTGTAAAGGCGACGACGCAGCGCAGCGCAGCTCACAACGAGCTGCAAGGAGAAGGGAATGTGATCACATACGGACCAAAAACAATAAACCCCATATCAAAGTTTCAGATACTTACCAGAAGCGGATAGCAGAGAGGCACTGCCAACTCTTCGGAGCCCAACAGATCCAATGCCGCTGGCTACTACTAGCTCAAAACAAGCCAGAAGTCCGGCGTATAAATAGTACCGGGTGGAACGCTTCACCACTCACAATGGTTCCGTCTCCATCCGCGCTCACCCGGTTACATAAATATTGCAAAAAGTGTGAAAGATCTTGGCCAATGCAAGAGCAATCTGTCAAGGACACATGCTCATGTACAGTGAGGGAAAGAGCAAGCCTGGGGCAGTGTGTGGTGTCATGTGATGTCAACAAACCACATAATTGGATAAAACAAGGCCACAGTATCAATATGAAAACCAATCAGTGTCTATTATGTAAGGGTTAACGTTCGGCGAGAAGGTCGCTACCGTGGAATAGCAGCACGACAGAGAGAATCTTTAGACCCCGACGCGAAGCGGCGCTGTCACTGAACGCAGTTTAGTGATGTCACGGTGTCACATGACTCCTGGAAGGAACGCAATTCGCTCATCCAGTTATTATAGAGAGAGAGGCGCTGTCGTAATATACTGTTTGATATTTTGAGATGGATCCTCCGTTGGGGTGGTTAAATTGAAGAGTTTGGTGGCCATGGTTATCTTTTTCGAACCAGAATATTTGTTACAGATAAAGATGTATTCCTTCCAGGAGTCATGTGACACCGTGACGTCACTAAACTGCGTTCAGTGACAGAGAAGTGAATTTGCGAGACAATAACAACACAGGACATGGGAACGTGTGAATATGTTTCTTGTGGCTCGTCTTTGGTGGACAAAAATAAAATGGATTACTATGAAGTATCACTTTGGCAAACCATTTTGCGGACGTAGTTGGAAGGCGGAAGCTGAGAGAGGTAGGTGCGCCACTTTTGAAAACTCCTGTTGTATCGTACCTGTGCTACCTAATGGAACTGTGAACCACTAGATCGACTTGTATGGACCCACACACCACGGCCAAATCGTTCAAAAGGTTTTAATGCACGCTAGGAGCTTTAAAACAGGTCAAATACCTGCCCGACGGGCCAGGGTTTAACCGAAAACAGCGCAATTGAAGAACTTTGCGCAGCACGCATGAAATTTCTCGCGGTTTCCCCTTTCATCCTTTTCCCTGGGTCCACCCAAGATGGGATATGAATCCAAACTGGCCGGAATTGCCCTTTAACATCTTTAGAGGAAGTCCAAATTAAAGTTCCATAAAAGTATCGCTCTCAAGGGGCTTGTGCGTTATTTTCACAGCTGCGATGTGTTTGGTAATTAACATGTCGTGTCCCATGGTCGGTTAAATTTCACATATCTTCACCTTCCCATCAGTGTTGCCAGATGTGTCTGACCAAATCCCGCCCAAAAGGTTCTCAAAAACCGCCAAAATGCGCTAAATTCCGCCCAAATTCAACAAATTACATTGACTTCTGTGGGCCCAAAACGGCTTAAAAAAACGCCAAATGGCCAATTTTTCCCGTTTTTGCCCGCCGACGCTCATCCCAAGTAGCCCAATTGGGCGGGCACCCGCCCAATCTGGCAACACTGCAACACTGCTTCCCATAGGCTATTGTAGTTCTGTGCTTCATGTGTTGCGTGTCCTTGTACACAGCGTTATGTTGGTGTCATGTAATACGAAAAGACCACTCTGCCCTAGGTTAATGTTGGACCAGGCCATTTGTAACGTCTTTAGAACAATTAGCTCTAGTATAAATTAATGTTCTAGAAAAGTCTCGCTCTCAAGTGGCTATTTTCACAGCTGCAATGTGTTTGGTAATGAACAGCTGTGCCGTGTTGTTGCTATGTTACCTTCAGCGTCCTTTTGGGGGGGGCTATTAATAATGGCACAGTACTGAAAACGTACGGCTTATTTAAGAAATACATAGGCCTACCTACATAGTTGTCATTACATCTGAGTGAAGTACATAAAATAAGCTGTATACACGTAAGCATGGCCGATTCAGTGTCACAAATATCCACAAACCTGCATAAGCGGCAACGAAAACAGTCGGCTTCAGTGTTACCAGATGATACTGATTATTTTTGCCCATTTCTACCCACAGACCGCCTTCCTCAATGGCCCGATTGGGCGGGAAACCGCCCGATCTGGCAAGACCGCTCAGCTTCTGGCGCTATAATAAAACGTTTGGTGGTAGTGAGGGTAATTTCATTAGTGGAGTGAGAATTTAGACGTTACAACTTGTCAAAATCTTAGCAAAAATGATTGAAACCCTCTTTGATGACATTGTAATCACCGTTTGAAATCGTATGCATTCCTATGGCTCACAGCTGCGATAGTCTCCATTAGGCGGAGCTACGTCTGTGGGAGGAGCCCACAGGGTGCGAAAAAAGCAAAGATGGCTGCGCCCAGTCAATCAGAAAAGCTGCCACTGGCTAGAACCGCCCATTGCCAGTCTAGGTTAATACAGGTCTGTGGGCGAAGGTCTGCTGCAATTGGAGGCTCCTCCTACAACAAGAATTTACCACTAGTTACCACTTAAGTAGGGGTCTGCAATTGAGTTTGGAACCGTGTAGCAAGCACAGATTTGGGCTGAATGTCAGCACTGTCAGCTGAGTGTCAGCTCGGCTGGAACACTGGTTACCGTGACTCAGCCAACACTTCATAGAACACTGAAAATAACTGTCATGTCATGCATTAACTGAGCCAACACTCAGCCGACACTGAAAATAACTGTCAGTCTCATGCAGTAACTGAGCCGTCACTGAAAATAACTGTCGGCATACGGTAATAGGGCCATTATTGGGACGTGGTCCGCGGACAAAGCCAGAATTGGGCCAACTGTCAGCACTCGCGAAAAAGAATCGGGCCAACAGTGGGCCAGATGAAATTTGCTACCTGGGGAGGCGGGCCATATTTTTGTCTGACAAAGGCATCGCGGTTACCTGATTATCATAGACTTGCAATCGAGATTTGATCTACCGCCGAAGGTGCTGCGTCACAAGGAGGGCGCAGCCTGGCTAGCATCGCGGGCCATTGCCATGCTATTTAACAACGTCAGACAGGCAATACCATATTAAAGGTGCACTGTGTTATACTTTTGGAAATGTCTTCCCTTTATGTGAGTGGGAGCCTCCACTGGGAGTGTCTTTATGGCGGATGCTACATTAACACACCTGTGTAGGCGCTCCCTCACACTCTGCTGAAGTACTCTGCAGCACACAGTCAGCGCAGCTTGGGGAATCACCACTAGAGGGAAAGACAAAGTAACAGTAGAGTACAGAGGTAGAGTAGTTAGAGTCCTACGTTTAATCACTAAACCATACAAAAACAAAATGCCAAAGAAAATGTTAAAGTGTAATGGTTCTTACAGTTTTTGTCGCTTGCTGTTGTGTATATCTGCTGGCAGGCTCCTTTTGTAGGGCTCAATGTGGTCCATACTCTGTTTCGTTTTCAGAGTCACACCGGCCTGGGGTGGATTTCTCGAATCTGACCAAAATTAGCCTTCGGACCAAGTTAGTCCGAACGAAGTCCGACACAACAACTAACCAACAACTATGATTTCTCAAAACCCTTAGACCAACTAGGTCCGATGTAGGTACGAGGTAACCCACACAGCAAAAGTACACCGTAATGGATCCGCCCCGGAGTCCACCGTCCGGAGGCCATCCTCCGGAACGGATCCGGTAAACGGGGCCGTATCGGCGTCCACTTGCACGCCGCCTATCATCCGACGCGGAGGCGTGGTGCGGACTCAAAAGGGACCCGTTTGTCACCCGCAACGGATCCGCGTGCAGAAGCGTACCTCCGCAGTGAGCCCGGTTCGGAGGCGCGACATCCGATGCGGACTCATTCCGTGTCCACTTATTGCATCCGTCACGGTTCCACTACTTTTTATCAGTTACGGACCCATTCCGGACTCATAGATGTTCCGGGCCGGGACCATTTTGCTCATAAAGTTACTTTCTTATTATGCTATAATCCCAATAAACGAACACTAAACCAGTTAACCGTTTCAAACAGCATTTAGATTTAATTCTACAGATAACACAGACCTGGCCTAGACACCGTTTAAATAAGAACCCGAAAAAAAACACAACCTGACTAAGAACTTCACTCATCATGATTTTTTATTTATCTTGACATTATTTTTCTGTCTCACTGTCATGTTGAACAATCGCGTGTCGTGGCTGCCTTCTCTTCCTTCTCTCATGCCTCATCAGTCGACGGGGAAACATCACATCAGCGCTCCGATCTGAAAAGGCAACAGAGCTAAACTTAGAGCTTTCATTTAAATTTCGTAAGATGGCAATCAGACATTGCATTGCATATGGAATGGACAACGCTCTTTCACATCTCTATCCCGTGACAGTAATGATGTTGAATATTATAAGATGTACAATGTCCTACTTACTCTTGGTCGTAAAAGCCGGGAGGCAGGCGGGCATCACCGTAGCAGGGTGGATTACAGCTGGCTAGCCCTGTCCGACCCAGAGGTAATTCCACCTGTTTACTGTTGCACAAGATTAAGGACAAATTCAGATATTTGTAGCCCAACCACGGACACCTGTATCAAACTATGAGCCCAGCTACTTCATTCATTCACCAATGATGGACAGCATATGGGACGAGGGCGCAGTTCATGGCCATCCATTAATTGCTAATAAATTAGCCTGGATTTCGTTAACGTGAGGAGAACATGATGCCACCGCTTTAGGATTTGTACCGTTAAAAACACAGTTGGTGCCAAACCTGTTGAGAGCATCACCAATCCGTGTAAAAGTGTACCATGAGCCAAATTCAGACCAATATAGCCGTTTCATAGGAGTATTTGAACACTTAGACCTACGTTTAACTTTACACAAGTTTGCTTCAGTCAACCGGTTTGCTAGTAACTGGCTAGCAAGCTAACGTAAACAAGGCTGTTAAAATGGGCACAATGTTGATCATTTTTATTCAACTGCACTTCCTCCATGTATCGGATGGCATCATATTTTAACAGCATTTAGGAAATACTACAATAGCCAATGTAGTTCTCCATGTCTTTGAATGAATGAACTAGCTGTCTCGTTTTGAAAACAACTAGGGTTAACTTACACTTTTAAAGTCATAAAACAAAATCCTACGAAATATCAATAAGCATTGATAGTATAAAAGCTTCAGATATACTTTTTGTACCTTTGTGTATCACCTAATATAAATAAATCAATACTTACTGGAGAGCGCTGTTCGGTCGTGTCTGCCCCAACAAAAACTGTACCAACGTCCGTTAGATTTTACAGCGCGTCCGCGTTTGTGAATCAGATATGGATGCGATTATGGTCCGCGTTTTGACGGTAGAAGTTGGGGCGGCGCACGGTGGCGACCCTGATCCACCAAGTGGAACCCAAAGGAATGTGACAGTGACACGGATGTGGTGACTTGAACGCGGCTCCGCATCGGAGTCCTCTGCTGTGTGGGAAGTCCGATGAAATTCCAACCAAGTAAGTTAAGATGTACTATGAAGTTTTCGGAAATGCTCGGAATGTCTCGCCTCAACTCGGGTGCATTTATCACAAAGCAGTGACGCTGTACCACACAGTGCCCGTCAAATTCAGTAGGCTATTTACATCTATCAAAGTCCACAAATCTTTGTCAACACAATCATGTCCCCGACTTCACCCCTCTTCAACTGCAGTTACCAAATGCGACATTACAATCCACCATGTATTATTTTTACTTAGGTTTTGCATATAATGTTTAATATTGTAGGCTATAGCCTACCACTAATTTGGAAGCACGGTTGGTGGGTGAGTGGTTAGAATGTCGGAATTCCATACACTTTTGCCGTTTCCTTATCGGAGGCGTGAGTTCAATACCCGGTGAATATAGCCTAGGCTTAACCACCCATCACATCTTTTTTCCAGAACGGCAAGTGAAGTCATTCTCACGCTCATGGGCAACGCAACACTTTCAACAGGTCATGGCCAGGCAGAGTACAGTTAAATGCTGCTTGAAATGATGACTGAAATTACGCTCGAGTGTTAATAAAACATATCAGAATGTTTATTTAATTTTCCAGTCTGCACGCGTGTTTACGCGCGACGTAAGCGGGTGGAACTGCCATTATTGCAGTTGTACATAAAGACGCGCAGGAAGGGACCTATGGAAGGGGCCGTTAATGTCTGTAAACATGGCACATTCAAAGTCCTTCAACGTCGGAAAAGACCTGTTAACACAACCATATCCCCAAAATCCACCCCATTAAATGCAGTAACCAAATGTCGGTCTACACATCACCATCAATGAAGAGCAATGGGCGGTGAATGGTAAGCGCGAAGGCATTTTCAGTGTGACAAGATTTTGATTCCCTCAGTAAGATAGGCCTACATTAAGCGCAGGTGCCTATTCTGCCCTACAATCTTAGAACGCAGTAAAGCTGGGCTTACACTGTGCGACTTTTGCCCCGATTTGGCACTCGCACGACTTTTTGAGAGTCGGGCCGATTTCTTGCTCAATCGCAGGTCAATCGTGAGTCTCGCATCGTGCAGTGTACATGGGGTAACGACAAGCGATTTCGCCTCACGAGCGTGCAATCGCAGGGTCGCAAGAAAATCAAAACTGTTTGAAATTCTGGTCGTGGCTCGTGTGTAAATCGCACAGTTAAAGCAGTGCTACGACCCGAATTGACACTTCACATGCACAAATGAATAGGGCCGTGCGATTCGCTGTTGAGCGCGACCTCATCTCCACCTCAGGTGCGCATGTTCCCTCCTCTGCAGACCGGGGAAACATGCCTGACGCATCGTACGGTGGAAGCATTTCGCTCGCACCCGACTGTCGGCTCGTGTAGTGTGAGGACGTGCGTCGTGAGTTGTGAACTTTTAAACTGTGAAATTCCGTCGTGCAGTGTGAGCAGAAGCTTAAGACCCACGAGTGAAAATATCGCACAGTGTATGCCCGGCTTAACTCTGAAAACGGCAAACTGAGAAAAAAGGCTTCAAAGTTTTCCATATGGCGCGACAACTGTGTTGTCGGTAAATTGGTGGTGACACTTCCTGGTAATGCTTGTTTAGGATAGAAATTTAATGCACACAAAAAAACCCCCAAAAAAACAACATTTATGTGTCTTTTTGCCACAAAAAACAGAGTTACTGCGTTCTTGGCTGGTATTACTGCCACAAAATGGAGTTACTGCAGGAGTTACTGCGTTCTTAGCAGTGTTGCCAAGTCCGCTTATTATAAGCGACATTGGGCTTCTCTTTTTGAGCAATCGCTTTAAATTTTGCTAAGTCGCGGGTTGCGTTTTTTTGGGCTTGATTTTTTCTCCTACTCTGCCAGTGATTTTAATGTGTTTCTCAATGGCAACTCGTTTTTCTCACGCATCCTTACAAGTTACTTTACTACTGCATTGTTAACTCCCACTCTCTTTGTGGGAATTTTAGCTGCCACGCAGACCCCCGCAAAGAGCAAGGTCTTCCCTGACTAGGCACGCGACTGACGACCCACCCCTTCGGTTGCTTATTTTGGGCTTGTTTTCACTACGCCCGTCAGTCGCTTCTTTTGGGCTTGTTTTCAGGACGTCAGTCGCTTATTTGTCGTAGAAAATCTGGCAACACTGGTTCTTAGCTTGTATTACTGTCTACTCCCAAACCAGTCCCATTGGAACGTGCAGCAGTAACTCGCCGACTTACTGCGTTTTTGTTTAACCTTTTTTGGGTCATTTTTGCACTTTCAAAATGAGTTTTCTCCAAAACGGGACGGTGTTGGACCACCATATTTGGACACAAGACAAATGAGGTAGTTTAGAACCGATTTCCGATATAAATTTTTTTTCGACCATTTTGAGTTACTGCGTTCTAGTATTGCACGGCAGTATTCCTCTGCGCAACTGTTTATCCAACCTCTGTGTGTGTGCGTAAAGTGGCCGATTCACGCGTGCTGTTGGGCGCGCTTGTGGAGCTCTGGCATCCGAGAGTCTTTGCCTCGCAGCCACGCACGCAGTCACATTAAAGGAGAATTCCGGCCAGTTTAGATTAATATCCCATCTTGGGTGGACCGAGGGAAAGGGATGAAAGGCAAAACCGCGAGAAATTTTCATGCCTGCTGCGCAAAGTTTTGGGTTAAAACCTGGCCCGTCGGGCACGTATTTGACCTGTTTTAAAGCTCCTAGCGTGCATTAAAACCCTTTTGAACGCTTTGGCCGTGGTGTGTGTACCCATAAAAGTTGATCTAGTGCAGGGATGGGCAACTGGAGGCCCGGGGGCCACATGCGGCCCGCTTCCTTACTCAGTGTGGCCCTCACATGGATAAAACATGACTTTTAAAAAATAATGTGAAGATTTTTTTAAACCACTACTGAATTAATTCATTGTAATTATACTGTTGACCGATAGAGAACACTCCTATTCGTTCCAATATCGATAGTCAGTGAGCAACCAAATGCACCTCGAACTCTGCGAGTTGCAGACAGATCCATGATCATGTGGCCCTCCGATGGTGGCGATAAAAAAATTTGGCCCTCCTTAGGGCCAAAACATACCAAGGCGGAACGGAACGGTCGCAGTCTTTCTGCTTAGTTTTGGCCGGCGTGCTTTTCTCTGCCTTGCACACTGACAGCGTCGGCGTGCGCGGCCAGTCCTATTCAAAACCCTAGCCACAGCCAAAGCTAGCATGCTACTTTGCCATTCATTTGAATGAGACACCGCCGGTCGCCGGCGTGAAAAATACGCTCGAGTTCTATTTTCCAAATGCAGCGCGGCGCGGAGCCGGCTCCCGCGGCGCTGACGCCCGACTACCGCCGGTTGGTGTGTAAGGACAGATAGGTTTCAATGTATTTTCACCGACGCCGGTAGAAAACGTGGCCGTTCCGCGACGCTTTACCGCCTTGGTGTGTTAGACCCCTTAATATGAAAGTTGCCCGTCCCTGATCTAGTGCTTCACAGTTCCATTAGGTAGCACAGGCACGACACACTAGGAGTTTTCAAAAGTGGCGCACCTACCTCTCTCCGCTTCCGCCTTCCAACTACGTCCGCAAAATGGTTCGCCAAAGTGATACTTCATAGTAATCCATTTTATTTTTGTCCACCAAAGACGAGCCAAAGGAAACACATTCACACGTTTCCATGTCCTGTGTTGTTATTGTCTTGCAGATTCACGTCTCAGTAAACGCAGTTTTGTGACGTCACGGTGTCACATGACTCCTGGAAGGAACGCACATTCGCTCATCCAGTTATTATACAGAAGCGAGAGAGAAGCGCTGTCGTAATATACTGTTTGATATTTTGAGATGGATCCTTCGTTGGGGTCTGGTGGTTCAATTGAAGAGTTTGGTGGCCATGGTTATCTTTTTCGAACCAGAATATTTGTTACAGATAAAGAATTATTGCCACAAGTCGCATATCACAATAATATACCGATTAGAATATATAGCCGTCCTTGGTGATGAAATAAATAATTGCAATATAAATAGAAAATACTATACTCACTCATTAGACAGTTGACCATTAGGGCCACTCAGGTCTAGGATGTTTTTTTTCCAATTGATTCTTGGTACATAAAAGAAGGCTTCCAAGACATCCTGTTACAGCATGTGGGGGAACCTCTCTGTCTGGGTGAAACACTCGGCGCTCTGTGACCCATCTCGATACCTTTAGCCAACCCCGAAACTGGATCCCCCCCAAAACAATACATGAGCCCGAAACTGTAATCTGTGATATGCGACATGATGTGGCAATAATTCTTTATCTGTAACAAATATTCTGGTCGAACCATTTTGCGGATGTAGTTGGAAGACGGAAGCGGAGCGAGGTAGGTGCGCCACTTTTGAAAACTCCTAATGTGTCGTGCCTGTGCTACCTAATGGAACTGTGAACCACTAGATCGACTTTTATGGGTACACACACCACGGCCAAAGCGTTCAAAAGGGTTTTAATGCACGCTAGGAGCTTTAAAACAGGTCAAATACGTGCCCGAAGGGCCAGGTTTTAACGGAAAACAGCGCAATTGAACAACTTTGCGCAGCAGGCATGAACATTTCTCGCGGTTTTGCCTTTCATCCCTTTCCCTCGGTCCACCCAAGATGGGATATTAATCCAAACTGGCCGGAATTCTCCTTTAAGACCAAGTTAAATTGCTTTTTACCTATATTTTACAAAAACACAAAACGATGGCCCAATTCACACAAATAGAGAAAGAAGGACACGATGCACTGTGTTGTTTTCTGATCCCCCTGACTGCACTGCACTTTGTGCGCCATGGCGCTATTTGGAGTGTGCTCACTGCTGAAACAACATTTGCTTTAATAGTAGCCTATTGGCCGGCTGCTTGTGACAGACTTGTATTACAATAGTAGAATTGAAATGAAAAGAAGAATATGAATACTATGACATAAGAACTAGTAACGCGAAGAAGTGTCCTATTCTTGTCATCACGCTCGCCTTTCCGAGTGCCTTTCCATTACGCACTATTTCAACATACTAGGGCAGTTGCATAATGTCCATTTTTGAACTTGTTGTAGCCTACGATGTAGTTTGGAGTTCTTGTGGACTAAGGCATAGCCTACAATGCAAGGAATACAAGAAGGATCACAGCACACTGGTGCCTTTTAAAAATAATAGTGAACAGCGCATTTCGCAATGGCAACTTATAGGCTACATGTATTTCCATGTAGCTTATGCTTGTTGGAGTTTAATCAAAATGTGCTATTGGTTTTGTTATGTGTGGAGATATGTGAGCAATTAAATAATCTGCATTCAAGAGAGATGATGCTTTTGGCAGTATAGGTTGATATGTAAGTTTTGGAACATTTCATATAGATTTTTCCATTTGGTGTTTTTTTTTTACTTCTAGGCAGCAGGCCTACCTATCATGCAGTGCTACCTGTACAGTAATATGCACATTCACTGGATTGGCTGCCTATATCGAGGCAAAGGGCAACAAAGTTGCTTCAAGGTCGGCCTCAGCTTATCTGAAGGCTGTGAAACCGTATGTTCTATCCAGGATGTTGCATTCCTCCAATGCCAACAATCTTGCCATGCTCTCTGCTCATAGAACTGGGCTCTCTGGCATGACAGTCAGAGAATATCCTCAACTGTAGTGATGGGTCATACCCTGATATGGTCTTCCCTACGGAAAGCCCACTCATGTGCTTCACAGGCTCTGAACGTCCCTCATATAATTCCCAACTTACTTAGGCCTATATCATCCATGGTGTCTAATATTATGCTTCACCCATCAGTAGCATCCATTGAGATCACGTCTCTGTGGGTCTGTTGTGGCTCATCCGGTTGGCATGCCTATGTTGAACTCATAGCAAGTCATCCCAATTCTGAAGCCATGTGTAGTGAAGAAGAGAGTGGGCTCACACGACTTGGAACCAAGGCCTTCTGTTATTTGAACCCAAACCCAAAGTACTACCATATTACTCAAGGGGGCTTGGCTGTCCTCCCTGCTGGTTCCTTGGTCTGTCCTCTGTGTTTCAGGTGCAAGATTGGCAGGTGGGCTGACTGCTGATTGCCACACTATCATACACTGACCTTTGTGAGACCTTTGTCATCATGAGGATCTGTATAAGTGGCACAAGTGTGAATCTTTTATGAAAATAATTGACGTAAAAATGAAAAGAAACTGGCTCCCTCAATGATGCTGCACATCATGAAGGTGGTCCTCTTGCCCATTATTTTTTTTTTTTACAGTTGTTCAATGAAATGAATTAATAGGATTTTCTTTTACTTTCTGATCAGTCTAGAGAGTTTAGTTGGAGGCAACAGGCCAACTTTTTGCAACTAGCCAATTGCTAGCCGACATGTGCGCACAAGATTTACAGTGTGTCACCCCAAATTCCAGATGCTCTTCCTATGAGATGAAACATTTAATGTAATGACAGTTATGTGCCTATCAAAATATTACCAATAGGCGTACAAAATAACACAATAGCTTAATAAACCTGAAAATACCAAATGTTCATATTTTGCTACAATGTTGAACATCTTGTATTTTGCTTCTAAAAATTGGAAACAGATTGTTTTGTTTTCAGAGGGGGTCCTAGAAATATAAAACACAAATTATCAAAGGGGCCAGCTCAGATTTGGGAGGAGACACATCAGCTGGCCATATAGAGAGGTAAGCTTACGCAATCGTTTTATAGATGTCATGTTGAATTTTTATAAATTTTAAATGATTTTTGAAAAAGTTCATGTAATGACTGACTGAACAGTCCTGTATACATCAAGAATATTAAAAATACAAGAAAAAAACACTGACTTTAGAGACCTCAAAACACCAAACATGTCATTTTTGCTATATGTTATGTCAGCCATCTTGGATTTTGGTTCTAAAAATGAACGGGGGAATTAGGATCAGATAGTTTAGTATTCAGGGGTCCAAGAGATGCTAAAAAACACCAATTCCAAAAATGTATATGACATGTTTCCTTCCATTACATTCAATTGTGTTAGAATCTGACTGCATATCCGCCATCTTGGATTTTGGGCGTTTCCACTTCGGAAAAAAAATGGAAACAGGTGGATTTGAAGACTATGGGGTTTGTAGTTGATAAAAAACACAATTTGGAAAAATCTATATGAAATGTTCCTAAACCTCTTTTTTCTGACATATCCACCTGCACTATAAGCTGGAAAAGTAAATAAAAATAACAAAAAAACAAACCCAGTGTTTCCCATACATTGAGGAAACTATGGCGGCCCGCCATAGTTTAAATTTGGCCGCCATAGTTTCCGAAAATGTAAAAAAAAAAAAACGATTTTTTTTACGATTTCCGTTTTTGTTAAAAACGATTTGAATTACGATTTCCTTCGCATTTTCCTCCTGGAGTAAATACATCCTATAGAGAAAACTACAAGTGCTTGAAAGACAGAGGGATCAAAAGCCTAGTCAAGTTGTTGTAGTTAACTTGGGTTTGGGAGCAATAAAAAACCTTCAGAGAAGGGACAGTTGGGATGAGTTTACTAACACTCCCCAGGCTTTGTTTTACAGTTGTAATGAGTTAGGTGACAGGCCTTCATTGACACGGCAGAGGAGACATTGAGCTGTATATAGAAATGAATGTGAATATAGACATAAATGTGTAATATGTTGTTCAGCCCTTTCAATGGGAGGAATTTTGAAAAACTGGCCCTGTGACCAGCACCCCTCATGTAGAATGTGTACGCCTGTGTGTGTGTGGGGAAAAGGCATAGCCTACCCTCTTAGACCCAACAATTTCACAGTACACTTAAATTCTTATCTCTGCTCCTATTTTGTTTTATTATTTTTTTCATTACATAGACCCCTGCATGAGGGACGAATGAAACTGTGGTTATATAAATGTACTACACCCCCCTACAGGCCCGCGTGAAAAAACATCCAGAAATTAGGTAGACATTATGTACTAGAATACCACTCGCATGTAAACTGTGATTAGTACCGACAAATAAGTCCTAGGCACAGTTCACAAAAGGTCAGGGTCAAGGATGTAAATACAGTAAACAACTTGCCGTTTAATATTGTCGTTGGTCTTCTCGTCCAACCCATTTGTCTGTGGGTGGTAGGCCGCTGTAACACTACGTTCTATTCCCAAAAGGGCACATAGTTTGTGATTGAGCTGAAACACAAATGTCAAACTAATCAAAACACGTAAGACTAAAACATAAGGGCAATTTCTAAATACTATTTCAAATATTAAATAGTTTACGTGTTCACTTGCCTCATTCACAAACTCCCTTCCCTGGTCGGAGAAAATTCGTCTTGGGTAGCCGTGTCTGTATATGATACCGCATATATGCTCAGCCACTTCTGCTGCTGTTTTAAGGCGGATTCATACTTGGCGTGACTGGCGCTAACCTCCTTCGTACCTCACTCGCGACGATGGCGCGCGCTGTCACGTGACCCAAAATGACGCCACACGCCCCTGGCGCGGCGTGAGTTAGTGCACCCCACATTTTTTGTAACTTGGCGTGCGCCACCAGCGACCATGCAGGTAAGCAGACAAAGCAGGAGTTGCAAAGAGAGGCTACAGCTACTGTAGGCTACTACAGAATGGATCCTGCATCATTTTGAGGATAATAAAATGTCCTAGAGAGTTATTTTATCTTCTCCCTTAAATGTTGTTCAGTGAAACAATAGTTTACTTTGTTCAGAAGCACGTTGTGTTCGGCGATCTATTTATAAATTCTGCAACCAGAACAATGCTCTCACATGGTCTTGGAATGATCTGGTAATGTAGGCTACAGCAAAATTCTATGTTTCATTGTGGTAAGTCACAAGTCAGAAGTTCCGTAGCGTGTTTGGCTCTCTATTTTTATACCTCTGTAGAACTCCAGCTGCGAGTTTCTGCCATTTCTGCGACAGATTCTGCTGTTTCTCTCATGAACAGCAGAGGGCACACTTCCGAAAATGCAAGCAAAAGCCTGGAAATGGCGCTTTTGACTATGAATGGTCTGCCACATTTTAATGGTTCTCGCACCAAATGCGCCAAAGTGCGCACGTGAAGTATGCAGAGCCCTTAAAGGGACACTCCACCCATTTTACATTAGGCTTTCCATTGATAGACACCCAGTCATACTTTTGAATGGTCGTTCAAAAATCTCTCAATTCCCCCTGAGATAGGAGAAATCCGCATTCATCTCTTAACACTTCCTATGTCAATGATGTAAAAATGGTCATTTTGCATCATCGACATAGGAAGTGTAAGAGAGGTGGATTTCTGTTGAGACTACAAGCAGAGTGTTTATGGGTAGTACGAGAGAGGAATCTCGCGACTTTTTCCGGGTGGTACTGTCCACTAAGTGGCGCCATCCAGACAGCGCAGAGGAGCGCAGAGGCTGTTAAAATGAATGGGGTCCCGGAGCTCAACCACGATGCTGCCATTGCTTTGGGAGAGAATTGGTATCATCGTTTCAATTTATTTTTCCAAAATGCAGGATAGATTATCCTTTCAAACCGCACTTAGTTTGAATGTTTAAACTCGCTGGATCTTTGTAAAATACGACTTTATTGTCAATATGACGTCACGAGTGGCTTCACACACTGCGTTTGGATTGGTCGGCCGGCTGCATTGCTGTGATCACGACGGCCGTAAAGCAATTTTGTTAGCAAGATGCTAGCGGAGCCTGACTCATAAATGCCAAAGCTGTAGGAAATCAGAAGGACATAACTCCCAGGTTATTGTAAATTTCATTGAAATCCACATTGGTTTCTCAGAACTTACAGTAAAATTGTCAAGTTTCAGCCGACAGTG
Source organism: Engraulis encrasicolus (assembly GCF_034702125.1). Lineage (NCBI taxonomy): Eukaryota > Metazoa > Chordata > Actinopteri > Clupeiformes > Engraulidae > Engraulis > Engraulis encrasicolus. The sequence continues at coordinate 12,161,822 of NC_085880.1, read as the reverse complement.
AGCGCAATATCAAGTTATTAGCGCCAGCCTTATGAGCTCTGCTGTCTCGACAGCGCTCCCTAGGTGAACTGCAGGCACGGGTTGGAGGGCGAGATTCAACACTGTATGTAAACCCACTGTGCTACAAGCCTTTTTCCCACCTTTTCAACCCCGCCCATAGGGGGTTGGACCTAATGCTCTAACAGACCTATCACAGATCAGTGTCCCAGTGCTTTTGAAATCACTGGCATTGAGGCTCCAGTAAGCAGTGTTGCCAGATTGGGCTGTTTCTCACCCAATTGGGCTGCTTGGGATGGCTGTCTGCGGGTAAAGATGGCATTTTACAGGAAAACTCGCCCAATCTTTCCCATCGACATCAATAGAATTGGGCGGGATTTAGTGCTTCCAGGCGGATTTTGAGCATTTTTTGGGCTGGAAATCATCAGCCTCATCTGGCAATATTGCCAGTAAGTCACTGGCATAGCTGGAAAGGAGAAGCTGGAGCACACTGCAGCTTAGTTTTCAAGACATTATTTTGTGCACACACCCGACCAACGTTTCGGTGTTGCTACACCTTCTTCAGAGTCAAATGAAAGCAAGAGAGAGACACACATTTCAGGACTTGACATTCACAGGTGATCCCACTTGGTTTGGCTAAATTGGTCTCATCTCATTGCAGGTAATTTACCCCACCCCCCAACACCAGGACAAGATTGCAGACAATTAGACAGAGAGGCTTTGTGGAAAGGCATTTTGGATTCATACTCTAAATTCAGTGGAGCCTCAGGGCATAAATGAGGAACACAATATGTCTTGCTCTCTGTAACAAATTGTTCCCGCATCGCAGCTGTGGTCTTCTAATAATTGTAGCTGTGGTTTTATTGACAATGTTCTTTGTGTATTGTTTTTTTCACTTTTTTTATTTTGTTTTGGGAAGTTGGCAAGCTGTCTAATTGTCTACAATCTTGTCCTGGTGTTGGGGGGTGGGGTCAATTACCTGCAATGAGATCAGACCAATTTAGCCAAACCAAGTAGGATCACCTGTAAATGTCAAGTCTTGAAATGTGTGTCTCTCTCTTGCTATCATTTGACTCTGAAGAAGGTGTAGCAACACAGAAACGTTGGTCGCGTGTGTGCACAAAATAAAGTCTTGAAAACAAAGCTGCAGTGTGCTCCAGCTTCTCCTTTCCAGTGATGTCTGTCCCACTGTGATGCACCTGCAAGCAGGGTTGCCAGATGAGGCTGATGATTTCCAGCCCAAAAAATGCTCAAAACCAGCCTAGAAGCTCAAAATCCCGCCCAATTCTATTGATTTCTATGGCTAAAATTGGGCGGGTTTTTCTGCTAAATGCCATTTTTACCCGCACACGACCATCCTAAGCAGCCCATTTGGGCGGGAAACAGCCCAATCTGGCAACACTGCCTGCAAGCTGAGGGAGGGATGATGCATAGAGTCCCAAATAACTGGGTGTGGCCTGTGGAACTTGAGCATTGCAGTGCATTATGGGGATTGTTGTCACAAATCCACAAGCACTAAAAAGTCATGTTCTGCCTTTTCTTGGCCAAGAAGGCACCAAATTAGAAATGTATGTTACTATTCTACTATACATATGACCCACTTTCAGTAACATATTCATGTCTCCACCGGTGGAATGCCCCTTTAACAATGTTAACTTACTTGAAATTGCGCTCCTGCTCATCCATCTTGAGTTTGTATTACAAACTTTGTATCAAACTGCGGTAGCTCAAATCGATGGTCAATCCCCCGGGAAATGCGATTCGTGGTGATGCGCATGCGCAGTATTGAAAAGGAGCTCATCTCGACTGGGAGCTCGTATCGACAGAACACCGGGACGAACGCGGTCTTTCTGCTTAAGCCGGGCATACACTGTGCAATATTTTCACTCGTGGGTCTTAAGCTTCTGCTCACACTGCACGATGGAATTTCACTGTTTAGAAGTTCACAGCTCACGACACTACACGAGCCGGCAGTCGGATGCGAGCGAAATGCTTCCACCGTACGACGCGACAGGCATGTTTCCCCGGTCTGCAGAGGAGGGAACATGCGCACCTGAGGTGGAGATAAGGTCGTGCTCAACAGCGAATCGCACAGCCCTATTACTTTGAGCATGTGAAGTGTCAAATCGGGTCGTAGCACTGCTTTAACTGTGCGATTTACACACGAGCCACGACCAGAATTTCAAACCGTTTTGATTTTCTTGCTACCCTGCGATTGCACGATCGTGAGGCGAAATCGCTTGTCGTTACCCCATGTACACTGCACGATGCGAGACTCACGATTGACCTGCGATTGAGCAAGAAATGGGCCCGACTCTCAAAAAGTCGTGCGAGTGCCAAATCGGGGCAAAAGTTGCACAGTGTAAGCCCAGCTTTAGTTTTGGCCGGCGTGTTTTTTTCTGCCTTTCACACTGACAGCGTCGGCGTGCACGGCCAGTCCTATACAAAACCCTCCCCACAGCCAAAGCTAGCATGCTACTTTGCCATTCATTTGAATGAGACACCGCCGGCGTGAAAAATACGCTCGAGTTCTATTTTCCAAATGCTGCGTGGTGCGGAGCCGGCTCCCGCGCCGCTGAGGCTCGACTACCGCCGGTAGGTGTGTAAGGACAGATATGTTTCAATGTATTTTCACCGACGCCGATAAAAAATGCGGCAGTTCCGCGACACTTTACCAACCTGGTGTTTAAGACCCCTTCGTGTATAATTTTGTCATGGTGGTCCAAATTCCCTTAAAGGTGGGGTCTGCAAGCTGGAAAAATGGTTCCTGCAATAAAACTTAAATGACGGAATGGCGGTAACCACCTTAAGCGACTTTTTAGTGCATCTGGCGACTTTTTAAAACGTGCATTTTCAGTGACAATTCATTGTTTTTGAAACATAGTGGGTGTACGCTAGCCTGGTCGTGACCATCCCTTAAGGGCCAAAACATACCAAGGTGGAACGGAACGGCGCTGACGCCCGACTACCGCCGGTTGGTGTGTAAGGACAGATATGTTTCAATGTATTTTCATCGACGACGGTAAAAAACGCGGTCGCTCCGCGATGCTTTACCGCCCTTGTGTGTAAGGCCCCTAATACTACCATTTCATTTCGTTTTTATGGTCTGGCATTTGTTTGCTCTGAAGCGATTGTAGGGAGCAGGAAGTTTGCACTCAGTTATGGTTTGAAATTATTGGACACCTCTCACCCAATCGCTGGCAGTTACTCAACAACAACATAGCGCAGACCAATGGCTCTGGCGCAGATGTGTACGTCATTGTCACGAGCAACACGTTTTCGGCATGTTGCGCGTGAACAACGCTTGTCTACAGGTCCTTATCTTTCGTTTAATAAACCCCAACACCACCAATGGACTTGCATTGCCTGTTTTCTCCCACAAATCAGCGTAACGCACATGGAAAACGTCACGCCGTCCATGAGTATTGGCTGTTTTCCTGGGGTGGTGGTGGGGGGGGACAGAGGTACTCTAACCAGAGATACAACACTCGGCGGCCATCTTGGCTACACGTCGGGGCTTCTAATTCAGATTAGTAAGACTTTCGTGAATGGGGAGTTAATGGGGAAATCAAAAGTGGGACAACTGAACGGTACAAATGTCATATGGTTGGAATCGCGGTGAAAAACTGGTTCTTTAGGCAGTCTTAGAATGACCGCATACATGAAAGAAACACTTTAAAACAGCGTTTTTCTTTATGCTATTTTTGAACTGCGCATGCGCAACATTTCACGACAACGTTCTGTTTTGCGGCCGGTGGGAGCAAGTTCCGTCGACTTCACCTCTTCCGGCCGGCTGTCAAACGGGCATCCACTCCAGTCATCGTACAGAAAAGAATACTGGATTTATTTTCTGATAGCCTAAGCAGTAAGCACAATAATAATAATAAAAATAGGCTATTGAATAAATTAATGATTTAGCCTGCCTCAAAATTGGTGTTTTAAATTGTGATAACATGTTGTTGCCTATAAACTGACCACTATGACCAACGGTGAAAAATATAAGAGAAAAGGCAAAACGGATCAAAGTTGAATGTCTTGCAGACTTGCTCCCGTTTTGCTTTTTCTTAGCCTACTTATTTGTTTTCAACCATAAGAAAAAGCACAACGGGTGTGCACATGTCTATGCACGGCTGTTTTTGTTTCCGTGATTATCTGTCCCTTTGTCCTGCACCTGCGTTTTGGATGGGCGCAGAAAGGTGATTAATGGTCGATTTGCGCACTCTGCTAAATTCACCATGACTTACAGGTGGTTTTCCTACACAGAAAAGAACTCTCCATGTTGCTAGCATAGGCCTACATAGGCGACACGAATTCAAAACCACTTGTTGGTGTCAAAAGTAGGCTAAAAGGGAAAGTGATTTTGTGATGTAGGCCTATTTAAATAACTACTGTTAAATTAATAGTGTTAGTAAGCTACAACTATTACATAGCTATTACACCATTTACTGTATTGGCCTACTGTACAATTTGTACATGAGATGGGCCTGCCCTAGATAGACTGTTGTTACTGAAAGACACTGCAAGCCTAACAAGGACCCACTACAAACTTAATCCAACTGCAGAGTTAGCTGATGGTCAGTACTTAGCCTACACAGGTCTACTGGTTACTCAGATAATTTAGGCCTACTTGTGTGTGTTTTATTTTTTGTACTTTTGTCATCATGTCCTATATAAAAACAAAATGAGAACTTGTGTATTGGAACTGCTATCAACACAGACGTGAAAAGTGGCTTTGACACACCCAAGACCTGCCACCCAATATGACTGCTGAAGAAGCAAAACAAGGCGACTACATGGTCTGTGAAGATCATTTCAGGCTGAAAACCTGCATTTCAAAGTATGTATACATTAATGCTATACCAAATGAAACTCCTTAAAACACACATGCACCGACTTAACTCATCACACAAGTACATTATTGTAAACACTGAGGTGGTAAAAACACGTTAAAGCACAACAGACACATACGTATTTATATTGTAGGCCATTAAGCAAGTAGAAGTTTTTATTTTCCTTTGTGATAAATTTACTATTACTGTAACAATATAAAAGTACAGTTCGCATTAGTGTTGTCGTTTTCTCTTCAAGGGTCAAAGAACACGTCTGACTCCAGGTGCTGTCCCCATCCTTGTCAGGCAACAGGTCACCCCTGTTCAGAGGAAAAGAGGTAATGCACTTAATTTCAATCCTAAAAAAAACCCCAATACTCTGTTAATAACAAAACCCCCAAATGTCCAACATTAACATTTCATTCAATAACATTGGTCTTATAATACTTTGAGTAAAATGGTTAACAACAAAAGCGTGTAGTTTTGGTTGATATTACCGAGGAAAATTTGGCGTATTTTAACACACCAAAAAGAAGGTTAAAGGGACAGTTTGGTCAATTTCAACATGCGGTTGTAATGCTCACACTACCCTGGACTTGTCAGTGCCTGAGATTTTTTTTTCTTCTTCTTCAGCCGTTTCCGAGATCCTGGTCATTGTAATGGGGGCAGCTCTTTGTTTACATTTAAAAAAAACATTTTTATTTATTCCCAAAAACATCCAAAAGGTTATAAAACATCAGCAGACAACTAGCAAACAGCAGTACCTTTTGGGAAAATATTTGGAGTTGGCCTATGTTTCATTTTTTAAAAATGTAAACAAACGCTGCCCCCATTAGAATTGCTCATATCTCGGAAAGGGCTGAGCCGAAAAATGTGGCATCACCAGGTACTGACAAGTCAAGGGTAGCGTGAGCAATACAACTGCATGTTGAAATTGACCAAACTGTCCCTTTAACCCGGTAATCATTAGGGAATGTGGCAAAACAGAACGGTGGATAAAACTTCACTGCAATTGACATTTTAAAAGACAGAAGTTGTGTCATGAAGACCACGACAATCCCACAATGGCAAACCAGAGGCCAGATGTAGCAATTCTTACTTTATGGGAAAGATTGCATTAAAACCAGCGGTCACATCCACAATGAGGAAAGGTTCATCTTATGTCAAGCAGTAGATAGGGGACATTTTGTGTGAAGGGTTCACCTGTATGCAGGACAGACTGAGGCTTGAGCCCTGTGACTGTCATAAACATGTGACATTTTATGTGATTTTTATTGTCAAAGACAAATGTTGATGTCTGAAATCGCCAAACGCCAAAGAACTGCAAGTAACTGGCAAGTCCAAAACTGGCAATGTTGAATGGCATGATGGCCAGACGAGGCATGACCAAGTACATTCCCTACAACTGGTGTTGCTTTTCAACATTAACCGTTAATATATGGCGTTAGATATTTCCAGTTACCAGAATGGCAAGTGATGACTAAATTGTGCATTAAAGGCTCAGTGTAATGTCATGATAGTGTAGTACTGTGGTTAACTTTTCAATAAGTTATCTGTGGCATCACTGAATATATAGCCACTGGTGCCTTTCTCATTAATAACACGGCAAAACCCTTCTGTTGGTGATGACTCTTTTGAACTTACTTCACTATGGATATTTCCTCTATGAGGCAGAGAGCAATGCAAAGTAGAAATGCCCACATACCACAATAGTACTTGAGTGCAGTGCATATGATTTCTTCACAAGTTCCAGGCCATCTGCTGTTTTCCAACACATAATGATGGTGGTGGCGTGGAATCTTGATCACTTCCAAAGACTGTAATTCACACAGAACAGAAACATTAGGAAATTCTAAACCATATGCCAATTTGTTTCCCCCATATTCATGCAGCTGTCAACATACCTATGGACACCAAGGAGGATCCAGAGGAGCATGTAGGCACATCAAGCAACCTGGAGCCACTGCTGCAAAAAAGACAAGACAATGGATGATCAATGGATGAACAACTGATTCTGTGACGTCTATCTGTCCATACAGCTGTGCACACTGAAGGAGGGAAAGTGGTTCTGTGACTCAGTCCATTCCAAGGAATAGGCAGGAGTTTTTTTAACAGCCAAATTGCCTTAGCCAACTACCTACATCCTACGTATTACTGACACGATGGTGTCATAGATCATAGCTGATCCCTTCCATCCATGAGAACCTGAACATCCTGGTTTAGAGACAGCACATAGCCACTGGCCTGACTGGTCTGACATTTGAACCTGCTCTGAATTATGACATGCCAACAATGTAATATTTTGTATGCACATCACCATTCCACTTCAATAACCACTTTAGCAATTTGTGACTTGACCACTGTTCACGGTGTATGTGTGTGTCCACAGCTGTCTGCCATGCATGCGATCTGTTGTTTCTGTCCATTAGGCCTACAGCCTGTATTTGATGTTGGGATGTGCCAAAACAAACCTGTCAACCATGTTGGCATGGAAATAAGTTAATAACCTCATTAATTATTGCAGCTTGAAAAATAAATTTCTATTTGGATTGCATTTCGTTGTTGATTCTGAACAGCAACCATCGTAGGCCTAGGCCTATGAAATAGAGCTCTACACCGGAGCTATGGTCGGAGGGTTGTGCCACTAGTCCACAAGTTTGTCAGTTCTACATGCACGAGGGTTTTATACAAATAAGTAACTCAAATCAAATGTACAACAAGCCATCACCTGATTCATGAATGCCAACCATCACAATTTCATAGCGGTGTTCTCAAAGCTAGAACCAGCCAACTGTCCAAAATGCTGGTGAGATTTCAGTTTGGCTAGAGCTCTAGAACCTAGTCATATCCACTTGCCCCATTAGATATGAGCGTGTTTAGCCCGTTATAACTTAAAACTTCTAGCCATTTTGCCTGGTCTGCTTAGAACACAGGGGATTGGGAAAAAAAACACAGCATGTTGCGACATGGATTGTCTTACGTTGCGCACGAAGAAGATAGCTTAAAATGATATGTTGCCTGAAATAGTTTTTAATATGCCTGCCGATAACCGATGCATATTAGTTCTGTTATTAAGCCGTATGCTAGCGATACCGCATCCCATTTGGCAAAACACGACATGCACAAAACACAAATCGGAGACTAAAGTAGCCTAATACCCGCACTCACATCAGTATTTTCTCCAAAACACATACCTCTTCGTCCATGAGAAGATTTTCAAAACAGCTGTCTCTCTGGCTGAAGTTTCCACGGACGGCAAACAAACCACATGGCTGGCCACCAGCAAACAAACCGATTAGGTACGAGCAGTCGTAAAGGTTTATGTTTGCACTTGCGTCGAGGCGTCGATGATTGGATCAATGACGTGCCAAGTAGGCGGGAGATAAGCAGGCATTCGACGTTTTGGCGTTACGATTTCACACCGTTTATTCCTATGGAGACATTCGTCAGTGTTGTATCTCTGGTTAGAGTACCTCTGGGGGGGATCAAAATTCTACTGCTCCAGGCACTACACAGAGAAGCACGGGCAGACTACCGTAGTGGAGTCAATCCATTGGCGGAAGTATGTAGGATGGCTCGCGAGGCTAGGTGTACGTGCCCCTTTAAAGTGGTGGTTCGTTATTTTAGACATTAGGTACACTGTGCAAAATTTTTAAGTTGTTTATTTCCAGAATTCATGCTACCCATTCACTAATGTTACCTTTTTTATGAATACTTACCATCACCATCAAATTCTAAGTATTCATTATGACTGGGGAAATTGTAGTTTTTCTACATGAAAAGGGGGATCTTCTCCATGGTCCGCCATTTTGAATGTCCACAAATAGGCATTTTAAGCTGCAAAAATGACTGTCCTTGGGCAATAGTAGAAAAAATAAGGTTATTACTTAATAAACTTTCACTAAAAGATCAAATTTGGCAATGGGCAACCTAGTTTCAATGAGCAGCAAAGTTGCAGTACCTTTTTTGACCATTTCCTGCACAGTGTACATTTTGTGACCTCTGAGGTGAACTAGATCACAATTTTGGAGATGCACCCAGTAGGCAGCGGGCCAAGAATCATAGCTCATCTAGAAAATGAGTTTCGTTGTGACCGTTTAGTGGCAACTTAAAAACATGTTTTCTTGATCAATTTGGGGGTGCTGAATCCAAATCTGCCTGTTGCCACGGCGTCAGCCTGCACATTTGGCCACCACAAGGGGCGCTATATTCATTTTTGCTTATTTATGGGTAGAAACAGAGTTTTAAAGTTTTCCTTCCTGTTCAGTAATAACATTTTACAGATTGCTTTGTAACAACATTTTCCATTAAGTTTTGGACCATTTCTTTACTTCAAGCCATGTTTTTCTCCAAACATGACAATTGATTGGTTGAATTATAGAACAACATACATATACTTTACAATCTAGACTCAAGATGGAAGAAAATACTAAAATATGAATGTGATATTCTGTGCGCGTCATCACGGCTCCCTATGCGGGCACCATTGAACATTTGGAACGCCATGCCTTCTTTGAAACTTTCATATCCCTTGCCAGTATTAATTATGGACTTTATTAACGGCGACGTGAAAGTTTACACGTTTGCAATGTGTTTCATGCCTTGTGATCTAGCATATGGATGCATACATTAGAGTCACAAACGCTATATTCATATTCAAACATTTCACACACGCATCCACACATTCTTAGTACTTAGAACTATTGTACTACTGCCCTACAAAGGAAAAAACTCAACTGATCAAACTGTGCAACTGAGAGAAGTGACTTCCAAGTTTTTTGTTTAATCCTGATAATTTATTTGAGTTCCGACACAGTAGTAGATGTACAGTAGCTGCAGTTGCCCCTTGTACTGCTGCAGAGATCTGAATTACTATTTTCTCAATTGAACAATTATAAGTAATCATGATAATAAAAAGACCACGGCTATAACATTATTGTTAAAATGGGCTCTGCATGGAATAATGATGACATATTGATACAATTGACAGTATGCAAGCCTATTGATACCAAAATTGACCTTTGACCCAAAGTTGGTGGACTATTACTGGATATTCCACCTTGTGTCTATCATTCTTGTGTCAAAGGGTCACGTAAAGACAAAATGCAATAACTGACGTGGTGATTACTTGTTTTGTGCTCATTTTTTTTATTATGTCCAAAATGTTCAACCTCAGTTTTACCTGAGCATAACACATCTTCACACATGCATTTGGGAGATTACAGATGTATCTTTTGCTAAATTTACCTCACCAAGACTGAACTTTTTGGTCTTAATTCAAAAGGGTATGTTTGGCACAAAACATCACCGCAATAACACCATACCTAGCGTGAAGTATGGTGGTGGCAGCATTGTTTTTTTGTGCTGTTTTTCTTCATCTGTAACTGGGGCCTTCATTAGAGAGGAGGGAATTATGAACATTTTCACAGGGGCCGTGGTAGTGGCACAAAATCTTCGGCCCCCTGTTAGAAAGGTGAAGATGCAGAGGAATTTATCTTTCAGAACGACAATTTCTCTAAGCACACGCCTAAATCTACAAAAGAATGGCTTCACCAGAATAATATTGAGGTTTTGGAATGGCCCAGACAAGCCAAAGGTGCTGCAACTAAGTATTAATTTAAGGGTGTTAGGGATGCATGCGACTTTAATCGATCGATGCGTTAATCGATTAAAAAACATTAATCGCAATTAATCGATAATTCAAATGACAATAGACCTAGGTGAAAAGGGTATGTGAAGAGTGTGTGTGAAGAGGGGTGTGAAAATTGGGAATACTTAAACCACCTTTGGATTAAAGAATTGAAATAGAATTCATTTAAATGTAGTATTTTATCTCAATTTTTAATTCAAATGTTTAGATTTAGTAGGTTTTTTTTTCGAGAAACATTGAGATTTCGGGGGGGAAACGCCGCTTATCAATTAATCGTAAGTCGATCGATAAGGCTATCAACTAATGATTAATGAATTCATCGATAATTTGCATCCCTAAAGGGTGTGTATATTTATGCAACCATGTAAATTGAAGTTTTTTATTTTCTATTGTTTCAATTTAAAGCTTTATGCTTGTTTCTCAATTACATTGTACAGGTTAATAGTTTAGATTGAAGGTGGAAAAAGCTGTGAATTTATTTGTCTTTCTGTCATTTTTTTACATCACAAAAACCTGACATTTGAGGAGGGGGTGTAGACTTTTTGAAGGCACTGTATACACATTTTGACAAACAAAATGAATAAAATAATGCTTTATGGATGAGCGCATCAGGATCTGCATGCTAGAGAAATTCCATCTGAAGTTAGGTAGGACAACAATGTCAGTGATGAACATCTAAATGTAGAAGAGAGGGGGTTATGGTAGAGGAGGGGAAATAGGGTATTAACTACTGCTTATTATTCCTCTAAATATGGGGGAGAATTGCTGTATCCAGCTTCAAACTCAGACCACCTGGGTACTACAATAGTGCTACTGTGTAGGAGCCTACCTAAAGAATCAGACTTATTGATAAAGTCAAAGCACACTAACTGTTGTCTCTATATATAGTCTCTTTCTACAGGATGTTAGTCAACTCTGCCTTCCTGCTTGGGAAACACAGCTTTTGTGCTTTACACACCCACGGTGTTCCCCACGCAACTCCCGCCATACTTCATTTATTCTAGGCTTCACTCATAACTAGGGTCCTGAGTCCAGGGCCGACCCAAGCCTTTATGGGGCCTTAAGCAACATTTTATCTGGGGGCCCCTACCACCACCTACTCATCATCAGATGCTTTGTAAGCTTCATTTACGTGCACAAGTGAGGGTTAGGAGCTAAGGACATTATTATTATTATTATTATTATTATTATTATTATTATTATTATTATTATTATATTACATTTAGCTGACGCTTTCATTTATTCAAAGCGAGTTACAACTATTATTTTTCAGGGTATTGGTTACAGTCCCAGGAGCAATGTGGGGTTAGGTGTCTTGCTCAAGGGCACTTCAGCCATGGATGGAGATGTAGGGAGAGGTCAGGGGGGATTAGAACCGGCAACCCCTTGATTGAAAGACCAACTCTCTAACCGCTAGGCCACGGCTGCCCCACTGTAAGGACATACAGTGCAGTAGGCAGGCTGTCTGTAGAGCATGTGCCCATTATGCACTGCACTTCTTGGAGCAAAATTTCCCAGAAAACCATTTATCACAAAGGAATATCTTAGTTTTACTTCAAAACTATTACTTTTAGTTATATTCTGCATTTATTGTAGGGTTTGTACAATTAAATGTGGTACATGAAAAAGGACGTTGTATCCACCATCCTTGAGGTGTCCCCCGATATACAGCATAATGGCTCCTGTTTCCAGGCTCAGAAAGAAATGTAGGACTAGGGACTATAATATAGAGCTCATTTCTTCCTGGAACTTTGCTGCCAAAGTTGGGTTGGTGGCGGGGCCCTAAGCCATTGCATAATTTGCTTTTGCCTCGGACTGAGTCCTACAGATAAGGCCTGTCCTTGTAGTCGCTTGCACGGAATTATGGTTCACATGCAGTGGGGGTGTCTCAAATGGCGTATCTAAAAGCAATCTCACTTCTGACACCAGCAAATTGGGATAACTTTGCTTGTCCAGCTTCAAACACAGGCTCTCGGGGTGCCAAATGTGCAATATGACCACCACACCAAGCAGCCAGTCTCATTAACATGACATTTAGGGCACACACACACAAACCTAGTAATGATCATTCCATCACTGTGCACCTCTGTTTTACGTAAGGTAATTGCGTGTTTTGTTCAATTTTAAACTGAATAAAAATAAGAATATTGGGCCTACAGGATAAATAATCCAAAAAAATAAAATATATTTTATCAATAAAATGTCTTAAAATGAACAAAAAAAATAATGCATAGCCATATTGTGTGCAGTAGAGGGCTAATTATCAGTAATGTCAAGCAATGTATGTTGAGTTCAAATTAATTGTTAACCTGTGGTACTTTTGTTGCCATGCCATCTTCTTATTTTACAACATCAACAAACTTTTCACGAAGTATGTTTAATAGAATATACACATTAACTTCATCCTTTTTTTCATAATATGAAATACACAGTAGCTGCAGTGATTTCAAGCTGTTCATTCACCTACCACATGGTGGCGCTATGCCTAACTGCCATTTCACACACAGAGAAATGCTGGTAGGCATAATACACAGTAACCTGTGAAGTTTCACACTTGTGAAGCACTCCAAAAGGAGTTGGTGACACATTCCCTGTTGAATGGCCAATTTTAACTAAATTCCCACATTACCAAATGTCGCTATTTCAACCTTTGTTTTTTAAATCAATGTGCAACTTTTGACGATGGCAACACCTAGAATATTGATTTATGTACTATCAAGTACTTATATCAGCAAAAACCAAGTTGCCACCTGATCACTCCGACGAACCTGCAAGATAGGATTTCTGGCCCGCCGCCTACATGCTGCAGACGTATGGGGGTAGCTCCACCGGAAGTGGAGCAGGGAGCAACGAATATCCGGTGGATCATGCGCATGCGCACGCGCCAGCATTCGCGCGGGTTCTTCTATCAGTGGCTGCATGGAACTTAGTCGTTGCGGTAATGCACTTTAGTTTGTCAGCTAGTGAAGGGCATGGCGATTCTTTCCCACCAGTTCGTTCTCTTCGTTCAGTTCTGCTGAGGAATTCGGTCGTTCACAGTTCGTTCAGTCGTTCATTTTCATTACGTCACGCCACAACGCAAGAGGCCCCTTGCTCTCTTGCGTGAATGTCGAGCGAACTAGTTCAATGAACGAGAGGAGGGGGGCATTATTACTTTGCCTGTGTGCTTCTCTTGTCCAAACATATCAGCTTAACTCATTTTGCCTAACAATATTATTTATTTAACAGCAGCACACATTCAAAAAAGCTCAATTGCAAGCTGCTTTTAACAAAAAAGTATGCCTTCGTCTCTGCCACGTTAAATTGTTTATTCGTGGTCATGGAGACTGTTGCTATGCGCCCAGGCTGGTCTCGTTCGCGGGCTCAACACAGTTCGTTCTTGCTGTGCTGTGTAGATCTAAGGTGCCCCTCTTGTCTAAACGTATCACCTGAAACCTAATTTGCAGATTAATTTTATTTATTGAACAGTAGCACCCATTAAAAAAGACAGAAAACAGTTTACTTGGAGCCACCGGATATTCGTTGCTCCCTGCTCCACTTCCTGTGGAGCTATCCCCATACGTCTGCAGCAGGGTCCTTGTGCAATTTTGACATTTGGTGCTGGACGGAGAAGTTGGGTATCAAACACTGCAGCTCCCCCACCTTTACATTGACTCCAATGGAGCATTCAAGCAATCGGTCATTAAATGGCATTAAAGTTTCGTTCTTAAAGGCATGAAACTCACCATCAGTGTTGCCAGATTGGGCTACTTGGGATGTGCGTCGGCGGGCAAAAACGGGAAAAATTGGCCATTTGGCGTTTTTTTTTTAAGCCGTTTAGGAAGCCCATAGAAGTCAATGTAATTTGTTGAATTTGGGCGGAAGTTAGCGCATTTTGGCGGTTTTTGAGAACCTTTTGGCCGGGATTTGGTCAGACACATCTGGCAATACTGCTCACCGTGTGGTCAGTGGTAAACGGAGATAAATTGCGGCGAAATATGCCTTCAACCTGCGACAAGGTCATTTGCAGATTGAAAAACAAACCCCTTAGGTTAGAACAGTGATTCTCAAAGTGTGGTCCGGGGACCACTAGTGGTCCGCGATAGAGCTCAGGTGGTCTGCGAGGGGATTTCTACTTTTCCAAGATAAGCTAGCAGTAGGCTACATTTGTAACATATTCATGTTTTCAACTCAATAAGACAGGATTATAATGTGAATAAAAAGTAAGTGATCTGCATCAAAATTAGCAGTGTCAAATTAGCACCCATCAACTGCCAATTCAGTTGGCAGGTGGTCCCTGATCATTTTTGGGGGGACAGTGGTCCTTGATCTGAAAAAGTTTGAGAAAGACTGGGTTAGAACTAGGAACCTCAATGGTGGTAGTAGTAGAAAACGAACACTTATCTACGTGCAAATCCATAGAGCACAACAAGATGACAAATGACAAAAAAAACCCACATACATTTTCAACACCCTGCAGTTGGTAGCAATATTTTATCCACATTAGCACTAGCCTACACATTAGCCACAACTACTAGCTCAACCAAAGCTTTTAGGCAATATAGAGCTCTAAAGTGACGTCACTTCCCCCAATCTTATGGGACCTCAACGGCGTTTTTAGCCGAAAATCATACCATGTAATCCAATGGCGGTATTAAAATGCTATTTCGATCCCCTTCGAGTTGTGCCACGAGCTCCATATATGTTGTTTCTGATATTTTTGCTTAATTTTTCGTACGAACCCCCAAACTTTTTAGAAAGCTGTGTTTCTTCACATTTTTCATGCCGACGGCCTCGGAACAAAACATTGATACTTCTGCATGAATAATCTTTATCTAGCCTCTTAAACAGCATATTTGTAGCCCAGCGCATATCATGACTGAGATCAGACGATATTTACTCGCTACCATGTTGTTAGATGGTCAGCTTAGGTTCCGTGAAACGCGGAACTAAGGGGCGGGACTTTCGAGCTCTATTCCCTCTCACCAACATGCATTTTACGGTACATCAAGACAGACTGTAGAGACGGCTGAAATTTTTTTACCTGTCTAGAAGAAATGTGGCCAATTCGTAGTCGAATTTGAAGCCTTTACACACTCTTACATTCCGCCACCTTTCAAAGGCAATACCGATGTTTACCCGTGTTGCCCCTCTTGCCTTGTCAGCCTCTTTTTGCAAGCCTTGAGAGCAGTGTTGCCAAAAGAAAATCAGCCAAAGTCGCTATGGGCTTGCTGAAAAGTCGCTAGAAGTTGCTAGATGACGTCATGACGTTACGTATGACGTCACAATGTCACGCACGGCGCGCTGATCTACAGAAAACGTGCCCACATGCCTTCGTCCACAGTACAAATGGGCGGTGCTAGCTACTTTTTGGAGATCAGAGCTTATCTGCAGCCCCGCTTAACCGTGGGGAAACGCTTCTGACGGCGGCGCAGAGTCAGAATTATGTGGAAAAACTATTCATTTGTCACAGAAAATGCACGTATTAAAAAGTCGCCACATGCACCAAAAAGTCGCTAAAGGCGCTAGATGAGTTTTTTGTCGCCATATGCCCGAGATTCACTGCGGTCGGTGCGGCCAGCCTGCTAGTGCTCATTTAAATTTGTCATATGCTTGTAGGGTAGACCGAGTAAAGTTAAGTACAGGGTACAGTTTAGGTAAATCAAATATACCTGTGTAACAACAAGACTCTGATCTAATTCCAAAGTGTAGGCATAACATAAATGACAGTCCCAAAACATTTGGTGACCATATCGAAGATTGTGTAATCTCGGTTTATGTTGACATTCGGTTCCTGCCATATATTTGTCCCATATCGCTTGCCGTAGTCTCATACAAGCAGATGTTCGTGCATGAGAATTCCTGTGCGTATCACAAAAGTTGCCACACCGTGGTGCGTGCATCATGTGTCACGTCGGTCTCTCTACCCGCCCCTGGAAATGCATTGTGTGGTGTCGTAAGGAGGGACACTGATTTGCCTCTCACAAGACAAGCGAAATAGTCGCTAGATTCGGCCAGATTGAGCCTGAAAAGTCGCTAGATGATTTTTTTTGTCGCCAGAGGTGGCCAAAAGTCGCTAAATCTAGCGACAAAGTCGCTAAATTGGCAACACTGCTTGAGAGTTACCCAGTTTTCTTTTATTGGCAGATTTTGTCATGTATGCGGGGGTTGCCAATGTAGCCTTGGCCGTAAAGTAGCGTTAGCTAAGTTTAACCTGATAAGCAATTGCACGACTACGCCACCAGGGGACTTTCACCCCTAGAATATTGACCATAAACACTTCACAGTAGGACAGGCAAGGTTCGTTAGACTAAGGACACCAGAGACCAAGGTTATGAACATACAAAAATTGGAGTTTTATTTCTTTACAATATTTATAAAAATACACTCTTACTTAATAAAAGCATCATCATATTCACACACTGACATTAGGTTCCAGGAGTAAGGGAGGAATTAACAATAACAGGGCTGAGGCCTACCAGCAGGGGGCAACATACTAGGAACAGAGGAGGGGTTCAAGGGGCACACCATGCAAGCACATGTGTCACACTCACTGCAAAGCAAAATAAAATAAATCAAAAACACTACAAACTGAATAAATTGAATTCAAAACACAGCAAATGGAACATAAGCCACAAGCATACGTGAAAACACACACAGGCCAGGGGAACACCACCAAGTCATTAATAAACATTGCCCGGTCACTGGAATACCTGTCTCTGTCCATTTTTGGTATACAACGAATCTGTGTGGGAGTTTTCCCTTGGAATCATTTCATGTCTTAAGGGGCGGGGCCTTACGTGGCGTAGTGTGGTTTCTTGACCCGACATTGAACTGTTATGCTGCTCACCAATAGATCCATACATATTGATTGTGTGTTGTGCCATAGAATTCGCTTTCACCTGTACAGCTGTGCGTCGTCATGGCATGCTGCAGTGCCTCTGCCCGCAACTGGAGGGTCGCCGAATGCTGGGCCATCTCCCCCTCCAAGATGGCTTTTTCCTCCTGCAGCCTTGTTCTTGTGGTCACTACATCATAGATTTGTTTTTGCTCGAGGAAGTCTTTTTCATCTACAACATAGTTATCATTTTTTCAGTATCACAATATGTATTGTACATTTACATGTGTAAAGCAGTGGCGGTTTTGGGGGGTGTGATGTTGGTAAGCACAAATTCTGTAACCAAGCCAAACTAGTGGGGGTCTCTCCCAGATGAGAATTTTTAAAAATAAAAACGCTCCTAAATTGTGAATTTTGACCTCTTCAGACAGCTCCCTAGACTACTAAGTCATTCTACCACGTTGCATCCTTCACTCCACGAATTGAAGATACAATCCAAATGTTCGCGTTGCATCTTACAGCAATGCATTGAACAGAAAAACACATCACCAGTGACGGTCATCATTCCAGAGAGGGTTCTTATTCTGCTAGGTAGAACTAATAGAAATTAAGTCAAGTGGCCACGAGCATGCCGTTGCGACCAGGGTACACTCACTGTAGGCTACACGAGAGTTGCCAAAAACTTGTGTTGGCCTGCCGTTAACTTGAAAACAGGCTACGGGAAAGACAGACACTAGCACCCTTCTGAACAATTGTGAACCCATCCATGGGTGAGCGAGTGAACCCGTTCCTAAACCGCAAGCTTCATCAACAACCAAACATGTTACAGCAGACAAATATAACCTTAGCCTACCTTAAAATGCTGTCTTGACCGCAGAAATACCAAACTTTCACTTAATCCACACGTTTTCAAAATCATTGTCCACGTTCCCGTTTGTAATCCATATGATATCATAGCTAATCAAGATAGGCATATTGTGCTGCCGTTTAGCTATTCTCTTCAACTAACTGACGGTGTGTGGTTCATGTTATCTGCATATTATTCATTCGTTTCTTCTTGATATGTCCCAAAGTTCTACTCCATGATTTGTCCACATCCAAAACACAGACGTTTCCTGAAAACTTTGATTGCAGTTCAAATGTTTTGTCAGTCTTCGAGATTATCATAAAATCAACTGGCTTCAGTCAAAAATGTAAACATCACGTCTGCCTGAGCTCTACTTCCTGAATCCAATGTTAACGTAAGGTGTCAGATCGAGTTATGATTCATCAACACATCTGTCAATCATATTTTCCGGTGCGCTATTGGTATGAGCACAATGAAAATGTGCTTCAAAAACGGGCGTTGCATCCGCGGAAAGCCAATTAAAAACAGATTCTCTGCCATTGACTCCAAGTCATTTAGAAATTGTGCTTCATTTGCTGTAGTAACGTGTTTCACCATCGCTGTTAAACAGTGTTTCTCGATAGCCACTGTGGCGTCGCTGTTTAGGCTAACCAGTTTTATAAGAACTGCCAGTAGCAGACAACACAGACAGCTGAATCACGTCAACAGGATGAAGGGTTTAAATTTGGATGTCACGTTTGTCGCTTTTATATTGGTAAGCCGTGCTTCAAGTGCTTGCATTAAGAACCGCCTCTGGTGTAAAGGCATGAATAGTAATTCTAAGCATACCTCCCACTTCATTCCACGGCCAGATCTGCTGGGCCAGACCTGTGGCAAGGTTGGCCGTGACACCCTCCACATTGATAAGTCGTACCAGTGGTGTACTATTGTATTTCGCCATCAGTTTTTTTAGTGTTTCTGTCTCCTGGTGTATTTTACTTCGGAGCCTTGATCTGAGAGTGCTGGAGTCTGTTAGGGAGACAGTGCATAGTATAGTATAGTATGCCTTTAATTATCCCGCCATGGGGAAATTCATTTGTTGCAGCAGTAACATACAGATTGTGCAAAGACAGTAGACAGCATATATACAACACAGGACCAGGAGGTTAAAAAGTATATGTAGGATAGATAAAAAGAGATGTTAAAGAAAATAGAAATGTCTCTGTTAAAAACAACAAGTACATTAGTAAAAGTGAAAGTGCATTTGTAAAAAGTGCATTAGCAGCTTCATAAAAAGGAGGAGAGGGGGCTAGAACAATAATAAATAAGTAAGTTAAATTGATAAAAAAGACCATCACTACCACCACCACCATCATCATCACCATCACCATCATCACCTTCGTCATGGCTACCGCAGGGACTTGCATATGCAGTTGTATGTGTATGAGCATTGTCATTATGCCATGTCAAGACATTGGAAATTCAGTTAATTTACCGTGGTCCTTGTAGAGGTCGAGCTTCCTCTGCTTGATGGAGAGGAATGTGGCCTCTATTTTGTCCTGCAGAGGACTGCTGATGTCAGAGGCTGCAGATACACCAATACAGACACAGCAATAATTGTTGTAGATGCCAAAAAACATTGTCAATTGAAGTATTTTTTCATTGACATTACACAATACAATGCACTGTATTAGAAAGTGTAGCAACCCAATAGTATAACATCTGGCCCGTAATTGAATCTGAAACACCTAGTAGTCTTAGTGCAGTTGGGGTCGCCGGCGGGCCTAATCAGTCTTTGCTGCAAATACTCAACTACATCATAATAACAGTGCTATGACATTACCAAGAGCCTTAAGTAACAGATTAAGACATAGCCATTACAATTTTGGTGACAGTAAGGTATAAATTGATGTGAACTCTATCCCATGTGTTTGAAATGCTGTTTCATGTGATTATGAATAACAGTTGTCCAAGTTTTTCTAACCATTCTAAGTATTTCTAACCAAATGTGACACATCTATTTGTCAGGAAGATGCACAGCACCTGAGTGATTGTCAAACATTGTGATGTGTCTTGCTGAACATGATAATACATTTATTCTTACCCTTCTCTGCCCACTGTCGTACATCCTCGCAGGATGCGTAGATCTCCTCCTCCCCAATGGTGTCAGCCAGAGAGTTATACTGTTGGTTGGCGTCTGCCATTTTCTGTAGCGTCTAATTACACAGACAGTATGATTACCGAAAAGGAAGCCTTTAACAGTGTTTTATTGTGTGTTTAATAATTTCCTTATGGTCCTACCTTCTTGTAGCGACTGAGGAGGTATGTATGCAGGTAACGCCGTTTCCTGCTGTTCCATGCTATGGCATGGACAGTCAGCATGTCCACCCGCACTGGAATAGGGTAGATTAGATTTAGATAAGATTGCCTTTATTGTTCCCATGTGGAAATTTGTTTCCGCCGCCATCATTAACGTGTTACAGCCAACATTAAGACAAAAACATACAGCTCAGTACACAATAGAAGTACACAAGGACAAACATAAAGACATCAAATGCAATATACACTCACACACAAATACTGTCATAACACATAGATCACAAGGCATTACATTCATTCAAATTAGTTGTTCCAAAACTGGGGAGATCTGGAGTCCGAGGCAAGGAGGTACAACCACAGAGGTACATCAGGGGGGTCGCAACCTTTGACATGTGACTTGTTGCTATGTACACCTCAATGGGCAATGGATGCATTTACATTTCCTGTTGATTGCATTTGTAAAATGGGGTGGGGGTCACGTAAATGTTCTTATGTACCAGGGGTCCTAGCAGAAAACGTTTTCAGAACCACAAGTGTACACAATCACTAAATTTCCGGCACAATGCTGTAACTGTAGTTGCACACAGAAGCAGCCAGATGAAACAGTTGTCTGAGGTACTTGATATGAATTTGCTGTGCTCATTCTGTTCGGGACATTGACATGTTTGACATGTTCTGGGGCATTAGAATTGGTAGTGATACTAATGTCAATAAAGTGAACAGACTTCATTCCTAGAATTGACTTTGCTCTCTTTGTTAGGTTAAAAGATGTGACAACTTTATGGGACAAATATTTCCATATACACACAAAAAAGCTGACAGACCTGGTTTGGACATGTGCTTGGTCGTATATCCAATGCGGGACAGGTACGAGTTAACCTGCTCGACCTCCTCGCCAAGGGTTCTTCCTGCCCCCTCCTGGTAGCTTCCTCCCCACTTCAACTGCAACAAACAAAGGGCTCATTAACATCTCATTTCATTAGCAGTTGCTACTGTATGACAAAAAGCACTGTCCAAGCAGTTTCTGAATCAAAAATACTGTGGGTCAGTATTATGAAAAGAATATATTTATTATCCAAATGTTAAGTCACTGCCAAATTGCACAGACCCATATCAGTGTTTACTGGTGTAAAGTAGCAACATAAGGTACCGTACATGTCTCTTCTGCTAAAGATCAAAATGGTTAATCTAACACACCTATCTAACACCTGTGGGGTTCGAGTCGTTTTTGACCTGGATATTAAAAACTGGGCATAAATAAATAATTACATAATAATTACATCACTTAACATCACTTACAACTTTTCTGTAGGGGCATAATAATGCAATAAACACAGCTGATTTAACTCAGTGATACTGGGCATCATGTTTCCCAAAGACATTACCTCGCATTTCAAAGAATGGGCCTTGGCGTGCATTACGGAAAGGAAGGGCTTTGTGCTTTCGCCCAACTCCATCATGCCCTCCACATTTGCCTTGGCCAGCCGCTCCAAGTACGGCCAGTACTTGCATGTGGTGTCTGTGCACACAAATTCTGCCTGCAGCCTTTTGTGGAGGAAAAGAAGGTACCTGAAGATCTCCCCCCTCATCATATTAAGCGCACCCTGCAAGATGCCATGCCGGCAAACGGCAATCTCCAGGCCCTCCTCATCCAATTTACCCTTTGACCTAAGAGCTGTCTCCCGCGCTGCCTTCCAACTGCCTACGCCACAGCATCCCTTTCCCGGTCTCTGATCCAAAGTAAACAAAATGTCCAGTTCAATATGATATGCAATAACAAGTTAGGATGAAGAGTAAAATGATAAAATAAAATAAATGTTACATAGAAATTACTTAAAAAGTTAAATGAAATAATGGATTTACATGTGTGGCCACAGCTCTTATGGCCTCCACAAACGACTGCACCTCTTCATCGGGTGCTACGAAGACCCCCTCAAAAAGGGGTTTGTCCCTGTTCCTGAAATAATAGATACATCAGTTGATGTTAGTTCACTTCAAGTCAAGTCAAGTCAAGTAGGTTTTATTGTCAATTTCTTTACATGCACTGGTCATACAAAGAATTTGAAATTACATTTCTTGCTTTCCCATACAGACATAGACTAATCTAGGTAAGGACATAGACAGTATAGACATAGACAGTACTTATACATGGACTTAAGACAGTATGGACATAGACAGTGCTCATACAGACATTTAAAGTGCAAGACTGGACAACAGAAGACTTGTAGAGGACATACATTACAGTTTTTTTCAATTGCTAACAAGCACTTACCCATACTATGGATACTTTTTCTAAACTCTTAACACAGACTACCACCTACCAAACACAATTGGCCAAACAGTTCATTTTCTTCTCAAAAGCACACACTGTGAAATATACACAAAGTACTCATTTCAAAATAGAACACATCATTTTCTGTACACACTCACTTTACCAAAACACTAGAAATATGGCTCAAAATGAAATACGTCTCTCAGACAATAACACTTGTTTTCATTTCACAAGGTACATGCAGTCAATCAAATTACACAAGACTTCAAAACACTGGCTATTGTCAACATTACAGAAGCTGCATAGACTTTTATGTTTCAGTTTTACAGGTAGCCTATTGCATGCATTCAAATCATGCAATTCACTGTTTTCACTAAATTTCCAAAGGCAACAGGACTTGGACCTCATGTGTTGTTGACATTCAAGATGATTCCGGTACGAAGCATTTTTTACTGTTGACTACAGGAGGGGCAGTAGAAATACTTTTTGTAGTATGATAGAACATACGAAGTTTTGCGATGTTACTTACAGTGAACAAAATATCATGAAACAAATATATATAAAAGCACAAACAAGACGGTTGCCAAATGTCTTGGGAGGATAAAGCCTAAAAGTCCACACAGAATTAGAATGTCACACAAAATACATAAAACATTACAGTAAACCTTACACTTACAATGCTGTCAATGGTATTCATGGCCACTCAGTATATGTAGGTACCACAGATCTTAGATCAAATTGAAAACACTATGCTTACAGATGCGAATTTTGAAATTCACAAAAGGAATGGGGGTTCTTCCCAAAAGCATTTTCATTATGTGATTGTGAGACAACTTTTTACTTTTTCAAAAACGGTCAACAGAACCAAACAACTAAAATGGGAGGGGTTTCTTCTACTTTATCAATAATCTGTTTACTGTACTCTTGCTAATGTCATGCAAAGGCATTTTTACTGGAATAAGGATTTGGATGTTGTATTCTGTGATTGTGAGACAACTTTTTACTGTAAAACTGTTGTCAAAAACTGTCAACAGAACCTAACAACTAAAATTGGAGGGGTTTCTTCTACTTTTATCAAATAATCTGTTTACTGTACTCTTGCTAATGTCATGCAAAGGCATTTTTACTGAAATAAGGATTTGAATGTTGCATTTCCAGTTTTGACACACTGTGTGAAAGCATTTGAAAATAAGCCATAAAAGATACATTGTTTTGTTGCTGTGGTTATCCTGTGTGTAAAGGAAATGTTAGCATTTTAGAAATGCATTCATTGACTGCTAATTGTGTGAAAAAGGCATGTAATGTGTCAACTGCATGGCAATGGAAAGCCCTTGGTGTGTTAACTGTGTTAAGAGTTTTGCAAATGTCGCTGAGGATTGGACAAAAGCTTGTTAGCAATTGAAAAAAACTGTAAGAGGTATTTGTTGTGCTTTTGTGCTTTTCCTAAAAAAAAGTCCTTTATAGCGTTCTGACATGGTAATAGTAGCATTTTGAAGAAAAATAAATATTAAAAAGGTCTGTCAAGTACACCAGCAGCAGTGTGTGTGTGTATGTGTTTAGTGCAGGTAGAAGGTGCGGTGTGCGTCTTGTGTGTGTGTTCGTGTGTCTGTGTGTGTGTGTGTGTGTCAGTGTGTGTATGTTTGGGTTTAGTGCAGAAAGTGCAGTGTGCTTGTGTGTGTGTGTGTGTGTGTGTGTGTGTGTGTGTGTGTGTGTGTGTGTGTGTGTGTGTGTGTGTGTGTGTGTGTGTGTGTGCATGTTTTGAGTTAGTGCAGGTTGAAAGTTCAGTCACAAGTATAGTAGTGCAGGTGGAATGTTCAGTCTCAGATATGGTGGTGGGGGATGGGGGGGGGTGTTGTCAGTGGCCTTGCTGGCTAGAGGCTGACAGTGGAGGGAGAGTGGGTTGAGTGTTCAGCATCTTGATCACTTTCATGTATAACTAGAGATTAGACACAAAAAATACATTTTGTAGATGTAAGAAATGCCATACACCCACCCCTCCTTTTTTTTAAACCGATATAATTTTCTGTTCCCATCCACAGAAACCGCCTTCTGGGAGGGACTGCAGGCAAGGCACGTGAAATCATGGTGGCCCAGAACATTGGCCCTCGCCTGGTATTCCACACGGGCCCAGTGTAGATAGCAGACTTGCAGCACTGTGGCGTTTATTTTTCCAGTCTTAAAAAGGAAAATGTGAACAATCAATGTCAATCCTCATTTATGCATTAAAAAATGGCATACATCTGATTAATGCTACAAAATCGTCAGTGGAAGCTTTGCACCACCCTGGGTTCGAACCAGGATACAAGAATGTGGGTCTTGCATGGGGCCACTCCACCAGTGGTGCTTCAGCTAGTGATAATTTCTCCATCATACCGTCAATCTCCAGACCTAATCATTCTGGAACTGTGAACAGCATAAATGGTTAAAAAATGACAATCATGGTTCAACATTGATACAGCCAACTGCAGAAGAGTACACAAAACAAACAGAACTTATCCACTGTTTGACATAATGTGCTTCTACTTACTCGTCCAAATCTGCTGGTCCTGCTGTCAAGCATTGCCACAAATGCTTGGCAAGACAGGGAAGGGGCTAGCACCTTGGCCTCATCGTATGTGCGGAGCACATCACAGTCATACACGGTACTGAGGGTAAGAGTACCCGGCCAGTACCCAGACCTCACCAGGTCAGTCATGGCAGGGGACCATTGCACCCCACATTCGCAAAAGAAGATGGGTAGATGCACGTCAAATCGGCCTGCAAGAGAGGGTTATAGGGGGGGGGAGGTAAATAAGGAACACAAAACATCAATGGAATTATGGCAATCTGATTGGTGTGCATTGCATTGAAGCAAGTGACAGGGGCATTGCAAGGGAGTTATTATCAAGATTTCCTTGATGCTTGATATCAGGACGTGTCTGTATTTGGTTGTACTGTGCCTAATTTGGGTGTGCCTTAGTTTCCTCTTGATTGTACCACATAGATAATATGTTTTTAAAACATGATACTGTTGGGTCAGTTTTAATATTTTTCTAATGCTGGTTTCAGCATTTGGTAGCACAATGACTATATGCCATTTCATTTCTGTCTGGATTTTAACCTAGGCAGAAACAGTTGAAGTTGGGCCACAAGGTAAATTGTGAATATGACCAGTGTTGCCAAAAGAAAATCAGCCAAAGTCGCTATGGGCTTGCTGAAAAGTCGGTAGAAGTCGCTAGATGACGTCATGACGTTACCTATGACGTCACAATGTCAGGCACGGCGCGCTGATCTACAGAAAACGTGCCCACATGCCTTCGTCCACAGTACAAATGGGCGGTGCTAGCTACTTTTTGGAGATCAGAGCTAATCTGCAGCCCTGCTTAACCGTGGGAAACGCTTCTGATGGTGGCGCAGAGTCAGAATTATGTGGGAAAACGATGAATTTGTCCCCGAAAATGCACGTTTTAAAAAGTCGCCAGATGCACCAAAAAGGCGCTAGATGAGTATTTTGTCGCCAGTGCCCGGGATTCACTGCGGTCGGTGCAGCCAGCCTGCTAGTGCTCATTTAAATTTGTCATACCGGTATGCATATCCCAAGGAGCCGTTGTGGTAGCTTTTGTGATACGCAGTAAAGTTAAGTGCAGGGTACAGTTGAGGTAAATCAAATATACCCTTGTAACAACAAGACTGATCTAATTCCAAAGTGTAGGCATAACATAAATGACAGTCCCAAAACATTTGGTGACCATATCGAAGATTGTGTAATCTCGGTTTATGTTGACATTTGGTTCCTGTCATACCTTTGTCCCATATCGCTTGCCGTAGCCTCATACAAGCATGTGTATGAGAATTCCAGTGCGTATCCTTAAGCTGCCACACCGTAGTGCATCATGTGTCACGTCTGTCTCTACCCGCCACTGAAAATGCATTGTGTGGTGTCGTGGGGAGGGAGACTGATTTGCCTCTCACAAGACAAGCGAAATAGTCGCTAGATTCGGCCAGATTGAGCCTGAAAAGTCGCTAGATTTTTTTTTTGTCGCCAGAGGTGTCCAAAAGTCACTAAATCTAGCGACAAAGTCGCTAAATTGGCAACACTGATAATAACAAAAGCGGTCATTTTATAAACAGATGAGTCTTACATTGTATGGACAACAGTACAAAAAACATATAAGTTGTCAAAACTGACCAAAATGATCTTTTGTGAGATATTCATGAGTATGAAAAATAACATGTGCACTATGCCACAGAGCCCCCCTTTAATTCCTTTTTAAATCATGATACGGTTGGGGCAGTTGTTATTTGAACAGGAAGCTAAATGCCATTTCACCCTGTCCGGATTTGACCCGTTGACATAACCGGTAGAGTCTCTGAAGACTCTGAAGACCTAAGACATCTTTAAGGATGATGCGCTTGGATGGTATTGCTCTTGCATAGTTTTTCTAAACTGGGGCTTAGCCCCCAATGGTGCTGGGGAGCCCAAAGGGGGGGCATTACGAAGGATACAGCGTAGTTGCTTAGTTGCCATTGGGGGCATTCATCTATTTTAATACAAATGGGGGTGTTGGCAGGTTTATGTTCAGGTTAAGGGGGCTTATGATGACATCTGGGGGACTTTTATTCAAAAAAAGGTTGAGAACAACTGATCTAGCATATGTACAATGTATTTAGGGCCTACGCCATGTAGTGGCTTCAGAGGAGTTTAAAACTCAATTCTAAATGTCATTGGTTGCCAGTGTAATGAACTAATGGAGTGATGTTGTATTTTTTCTTTGTCTTAGTTAAAATTCTAGCAGCAGCATTTTGGATTAGTTGCACCTGCCTGAGTGAACTTTGGGGAAGAAAGGATATGTAAGTAGGGTATTGCAATAGTGAACTCAACAGGTAATAAAAGCATGGATTAATTTGTCCATATCCTCTTTACATACAAAATCCTTAGTCTTAGCTATGTTATTAAGTTGCCAAAACGCTGATTCAGTTATGTTTACGAAATGTGAGCCCTTACGAAAATCGACCATGGTTTTACTATGAGATCTAACCATGGTTTTAGTTATTCATAGTTGTCACGTTTTTTTGAGCACAGTTCATGACTATGGTTTAACCATTGACTATGGTTCAACCATGATATGATAAACAATTGTACAGTTATGGTAGGTTTAGAATACTTACAGGAATCATCACATATCATGGTAGAACCATGGTTACTACATACCAGTCATAGTAATACCATAGTAAGCCATAGTACATATTGTATGTTCAGAGTACTTAGAATAATCATGACATACCATGGTAGAACCAAGGTAAATCATAGTAATGCCATTGTAAACCATGGTTGATTTTCGTAAGGGAGATTGGAAAAATGTAATGTTCTATGTTAACAATGATAAAGAAATGTAATATAGTGATGTTGTTAAAATACAAAAAACACATAATTGGTCTACCGTTCATTGTGACCAAAATGGTGGCTTGGCCTGGCCTTACTTCCTGTTTGCCTCCACAACACTGAGGGGGATGGACGGGCAATACAGAAGCTGCAGAATGACAAAAGCAGAGTGTCAACATACTATGTCCTCAAATATCTTAACTACCGGTATTCAGTGTCCTCTGAAAAACTGGCTAATCTGTTGTAAATTGTAACACAATATGACTGTATTAATAGAGATCAAATAAGAAGTCTACTAACGCTTATGGACACGAACAAGGCCTCCGGTTATCGCGTCCTTTTTATAAGCTGTGGAGGGAGAAATTGGTTTAAAAAAAACATTTTCCACTGTCTCCCTGTTCTGCAGGACTGTTTTATGGAGCTGTTCATCGCACACTGCACACAGCATCCATCTGCAGTCCCTGCAATGCAGGATGCAGGCCTCCTGTTGGCAGCGGTGACATTGGGCGGCACTGCTGGTCCTGGAGGCAAACACCGCCTCCAGAAGATGCGGCATGCTTTCCTGCCACCTCTGATGTACAGATGCCTGCCTGTCTTGCCATGTCTGGTCACGTGGCGTTGGTGGCCTTTCGATGGTTGTGACCGGCTGAAAGTCTAATATTGATAGTGACAAGAAAGGAACAAAACCTAGGTAAATCTTTTTGGGCTGTGTAACATCCAATGCCAGTGGACTGATATCATGTAAAACTGTGCTCTGTGTTTGGACAATGTAGAATGTTCAGTCAGATAACTGGTTGGTTTTACTTTTACCTAATGTAGACAATAACCCATTACTGTGATTCACTTCTTACAATACATATTATTACACACCTATATCCTGACTTGAGCCAGATGTTGACATAGAACCTAGACAAAAAAGGTGTACAAGAGCTTTCATAAGAATATAATGTTACATACTGTAAAACACAACCATTGTATCATTCCCCACATGTGAAGTTTGAACAAATAAAAGACTAGTAATTTCTAAGTGTTAGTGTTGGTTTTGTCTCTATTTGTATGCTGCGTTTTTCGTCAAGAACCAGACCGTGACATGAACTAGGGGGCTCGTCGAAGTGACTGGTGGGTTGACCAATTTACCAGTCATCGCTGAAATTTACAACACTGACACACACACACACAATCACACACACAAACATGCGTGCGCGCACACACAGCACTGACCACCCCTAATCTTACACATATACAGACCAATATGTGCGTTGGATAAAAAAGGCAGCTGCTAAGTGTAATTGAATGAATAATTTTAAACCGGCTCTCTGCCCCTTTTTTAAGTTTGAAGACCTCTGCTGTGGAAGATGCAAAATGTAGTGCGTGAAATCATCCCCTTTCAAAACTGACCTTGTGTGTCAGTCATGTTTTGACTGTCATGTCTTCTGGGTCCTGTCAGATATGTCAAAAAAAATATGTAATATTATGTACAGAAGTAATTTTAGGCAATCTAGTGATTTACTGACTTTCAAGTCACTTTACAAGTGAGATATACTGACTTTTAAGTGACTTTCAAATGAAGGCCACATTACAGGCTTTGCCTAATCCAAGTTTTTGCTTACAATATGACACAATACATGGACAAAAGAAATAGATGACATTTGATAATAGGTGGCAAATTTAAGGCCTGCAGTGCTATGCTAATGTTCAAATATGTGCAACAGTTGGCACACATACAAGTTCATATAGAACATATAGAAATAAGAAGTGAAACGCTGTCTCTTCACTCTGTGAACTACATTTGCAAACATACGTTTTTAACGTTGGGGTTGGACAGTAGTGGTGTGGATCGGCACTGCCCTCACGATCCGATTCGATCACGATTCGGGAGGTAGTAGATCCGATTCGATTCTATTAGATCCAATCCGATTCGATTCAATTCTACAATGCATTGCAATGCATTACATTTCTACTGAACGCAAAGCAAATGTTCAGCCATGAAGAGGAAATACAAGTAGTCAGATACTGAGCAACAATTTATTGGCTGTTTTCTGTATCAGTCTGTATCAGTCTTGCAATGTTTTGAAGTGTTTTTATTTAATTTAACATTCATTTGCTCCCGAAATATCCATGGAAGTAATTGAAACTTAAAAAAATTGCCGGATTGATTCTGGAACTTGCCGGATCTGGATCTGGATCGTCCATGCCCCGGATCGATTCGGATCGCCGAATCGATCATTGTTGACACCACTATTGGACAGTTGGTTTATGGACCAAGCGTCCCCACTCGTCTCTCTCCTCCCAGGTGACGGTGCAGCCATGGCCTTTGACCTTTTTGGGCATCACCAGGTGTTTTGTAGCCTTTGTTATGTCTGCCAGCAACTTTGCTCCATCGTCAGAGCTCGCCATATGTGAGCAAGAGAAAGACAGAATCGTTGTGTATGTGTGTGTTTGTTGTGAATGTGTGTGTGTGTGTGTATGTGTGTTTTTGGGGCTCTTAAAAGAACCTTTGGGGGGGCTCTTAAAAGAACCTTTCTGTTGTTTGTGTGTGTGTGTGTGCGCGTGTGTGTGTGTTGGGGTGATGGGGAATGATGTGTGTATGTATGTGTGTGTGGGGGGGTGGTGGTGGATGGGGTTGTGAGTGAATGACAGTGAAGAATGCAGTGAAGACTTTGAAATACTGTTTGGCAGTAAGCAGGAAAGAAAGAAAGAAAGAAAGAAAGAAAGAAAAAGACAGAGATATAGAACAAGAATTTAACATACTAGAAAAGCACTACGTGTAAATAAAAGATTAGTCAATGTCTGTTTAATAAGCCGGGTGTCAAGGTACACTATGTCACAGTAGTGACACAACACGTTTTCAGATTTCAAATGGTGCTTTTCCACTGCACGCATTTTCCCGGTATAGCACACCTCAGCTCACTGATTGGTCAAGAGGCGTGCCCGCGCAGGTGTGGGTGTAGGTGTGTGAAAATAATATATTTTAATTTATTTGTATTTAATTTAGGCAAATAAGTATTTGACCCCTCTAGATAAAAAAGTGCTTTGTGGCAAAGCCCTAGTTGTCTAGCAATGAGGTCAGATGCTTCTTTTAGTTGATGACAATGTTTGTGCATATAGTAGAAAATATGTTTGCCCATCTCTAAAACATTAATAGTTTGTGGCTGTAGCTTGGCAAATGGGAGGTTCAGTTCTCTCCATAGAATTACTATAGGGTTAATATTTGGAGACTGTCTAGGCCACTTCACGACTTTAATATGCTTCTTATTGAGCCACTCCTTCGTTGATTTGACTGTATGTTGTGTATTATTGTCATGTTGGAAGATCCAAAAATGGCCCACCCTTCAGTGTAGTGGTGGAGGGAAGAATGTTTGCACTCAGGATTGCACATTACATGTCTCCCGCCATCCATTCGTTGATGATGTGAAGTTGTCCTATTCCTTGGCCAGACAAACACCCTCAAACCATAATGATACCACTTTCATGCATGATGGTGAGAAGGGTGTTCTTGGATTATAGACAGGAGTATTCTTTCTCAAAACACATTGAATTGTGTTAATACCAAACAGCTTGATTTTGGTTTCATCTGACTACAGCACCTCCTTATCATATCCTAAACCAGTCTGATGTCCGTTGGCAAACCTCGGGTGGGACTGCACAGGTTCCTTCTGAAGTAGAGGGCACTAAATGTGTGCACAACAGGATTTTACCTCTGTGGCATTAAGTTATACCAGTAGTTTTCTCAGTGACTTTAGTCCCAGTAGCTTTGATATCATTGCCTAGTTCATCCCGTACAGGTCTAGGGTGTTTTCTTTCCGTTCTCATGATTATCAAATCCCTACAAAAGGTCACATCTTGTCCCTGATATCATTTGACCACTCTTTGGTCTTTCCCATGCTGGTGAGGTTGGAGTGTGACTGATTCACTCATGCTATGGACTGACTCTGCTGATTCAATGTGTCTTTTATGCATGTTAGTATGTACAGGTGTGCCCATCTGGTCTGTGGGCCCGGAACTGTAATCAGTTGGCAGGGGATCAAATACTTATTTTGCTCGATGAAATGGAAATAAATTAATATATATTCTCTTAAGTTGATTTCTGGATTTGTCAATGTGTCTTTTATGCATGTTAGTATATACAGGTGTCTTTCATTCAGATGACAAGTTGATCGGAGTGCCCATCTGGTCTGTGGGCCCGGAACTGTAATCAGTTGGCAGGGGATCAAATACTTATTTTGCTCGATGAAATGGAAATAAATTAATATATATTCTCTTAAGTTCATTTCTGGATTTTCTTTGTGATATCCTGTCTCTCCATATTAGAATACATATTATCATAACATTTATTGACTGATCATGTCTTTGTTAGTAGGCAAACCAACAAAATCAGCATTAGGCTATTCACAGGTAGGAGGAACTTCTCCAACAAGTGTAAGGATCTAAACTGTCTCTGGGTAGGCAATGATTCCGCCAGTCGAGTTGACATGTCTCTCGCTAAGCAATTGCGTTTGCACCACAACGTTGGTGTCACGATATTGCAACAGCTAGAAATGATAGAAGTGGATTTACCTCTCAAAAGTTTGTTTAGCCTTACGAAATAGCCCAAAACAATAACTGACACTCCACAACCATCCATGCACTGCCACTGGATAAGGGGATTCTTGCACATTTCATTCTGATTCAATAATTAAGTGAACGGCTCAAAGTAGCCACAGTATGTTGTCTGTCTTGTTATTACAAAAAAAAATATAATATAATATAATATAATATAATATAATATAATATATAGGCCTATTACTGCGCGGTGGGGACCGCTGCACTACTGTAGAATTTGTAGGCCTACTACGGGTGTTAGCCAATGAAAATTGTGCTTTTTAATTTGTATTTTGTTTTAGATGGTAGCCTAATGAAAGGCATGCTGCCAATCATCAACAATGTGACTAATATGTAGCAATGAGCTTCAAGGCTTAAGTGCATTTGCAAATCACAGAAGGCATAGGCTATAGCATGAACAATCACTTTGCCAATAAAACAATCAAAGGTGAACTAAACAGACCACAGCTAGAGGACATGGAAATGATAAAAGAGACAGATAGAACTATAATTTGGTTATGACTTGACGGTTCGATTACCTGAACACAAATGCTATGTAGCCTATAGGCCTAAATGCATGAAACCACATCATGTCCAAAACGAACTGAACTTCCTTGGCGGAGGTCTGCGTTCTCTGAATGCATTTCTAGTTTATCAAAGGGATATCCCCATAAACACATTTTAAAAGTCCCACGTAGGCCCTACAGTAGTTTAACCTTACCCCTTAGAGCAGTGGTGCGGGCACCCCCTGGGCGTGCACCAGAGATTGCAGGGGGTGCACGACGGTTTGTGTTGACATTGACTTACCACCACCATCAAAATCTTTGTATTCATTATGACTGGAAAAATTATAGGCCTACTTTTCATACATGTAAAGGGGAAATTTCTCCATGGTCCGCCATTTTGAATCTCCAGAAATAGAAATTTTTAGCTGCAAAAATGACTGTATTTTGGCCATGCTAGTAAATGTTAGTTTATTACTTAGTAAACATTCATGAAAATATGAAACGTGGCAACAGGAAGCTCCATTTCAATGAGCTGCATAGTTGCAATACCTACTCTGGCCACAATCTTACACAGTGCACCTTTAAGGGGTGGGGGTTGTGCCTTTATTGAAATAGAGCAGTGAAAAATTACAGAGTAGGAATATTATCTAAGCCAGTCTGGGGCGCAACTGTTTCTTCATGGGGTGGGGAACCTATGTTGAGGCTGTTTTATCCGGCCCTCGATGTAATTTTAATGTTATGTAGCTTCACAATAAATATGACATTTTTTAAAGGAATCTTAGAAATTACATTTGCAATACAAGTAAGTTATATTCAAGGGACCCAGAGAAAGTGGGGTCTGTTTTAAAGGTGGCTGCCTTCAATATAGGTCTAAAGTGCAGGGGGAAATCCTGGTTTGTGTGCATAGTATGGCCCTCGGGGGACTTTTACGGCCCTCGGATGAATTTGAAGTGGCCGCTCGATTGAAAAAGGTTCCCCACCCCTGCACAAACTGATTCATTGGCCGTATCCCAATGTCTAGTGTGCATCTTCTTCGAAGTGTGTCAGCCTTCGTAATCACACCCAGTGATTGGATACTCTTTGGTGAACTCTGCGGACTATCCAATCACTGGGCGTGACTAATTAGGCTGGCTGACACACTACCAAGGCTCATACACTTGACATTGGGAAATAGTGATTATGGCGACACCAGGAGACTACTGCCACTTTTACTTAACATCATTTGCCTGCCATAATTTCAGCTATCCACCAGATGTCGCCAAGTTGCTAGTGGTTCTTAACTTTTTTTTTCAAGCACCACCTTACCTGTGCCCAAGACAAGACGCAAACCCCCAATCGAAACTTCTGCACATGTACACACAAAAAATTATTAAAGTGATGAATTACAATGATTCTTGCTTGAGACATTAATGACTTTCCATGGGGGCCAAAACATGTTTTAATTTAGGCTAAAGTTCCCAAGCAGAATTTTGGTCACAACCTCAACAAGCAAAATTCGTGCACCCCCTGAAATCTCTGGCGCACCCCAAGAAGGTGTCTGATGCTTTATTTTATATATATATATATTTGAAGAATGGGCACCCAGTTACTTTTTTACTTTGGTTGAGTTGAGTTGAATCACATACAGTTGAGGACGATATTATTAGCCTCCCTCCTGAAATTAGACATTTCTCTTGATTTCTCAGTGAGAATGACCATGATGAACCGTTTCTATTATTCGGGAAACAAATGAACTGATGGAGATAATGTCCAATGAGTTGAATTTTCATTTTTCTATCGTCACAATGAGTTTAAACAAAAAAGGGCAAAAATGACAAGGACAAAATGATTATCCCCCTGATCATTAATAGTCAATATGACGCCATTTATGAACCAAAACTGACAACAGGCACTTTGATCAGTTGTTACCTAGGCTGGCACATACCCCACTAGGGATTTTGGCCCATTTCGCCACTGTAAAGTGTTCCAGCTGGTCCAAATTGCATGGATGCTGAGCATAGACATTTTCCACAGACTCTCAGTGGGATTGAGGACTGGACTTTGAGCGGTTCATTCCAGTATCATGGTTTTAGTGTCCTTGAAGAACCTCTGAACTAATTTAAATATTTACTTTGGGTTACAATGTTGTTGGAGGACCCAGCAATCCAGATCCAGACCCAGACTCCCTGTGTCTGAGGCTGAATAACAACTTGATGCCCCCACCACTATGTGTAATTGTGGAAACTGCTTAGTCTCAGCAGACCAAAGCATTGGACACCTGCCTAGATGATTGTTATTAACCTGGCCTCACCTGGAGTTTTTATTTCAAGAAAGACAGCTGTTAGGGCTTGTCATCATATTGGGCTTTGGGGTCATCATCACAGAAGAACCCTTTTACTAAAGAGGGTGCATATCAGAGTGTTATTGAGCTTTGCCTATGAACATGTGTAAGTCAAAAATGAGTTTTGAATGTCTGCTTCATCTGAGGAGATTCAATTGCACCTGCTTTGATGCATGAATTCTGCTTCTGTCAGGTGAAGAAAGGGATAGTCATTAAATCTTTATAACATGGTTTAATTAAACATGGTGGTGGAAGTATCATTCTGTGGCAGCCTCAGCCACTGGAAACCTTGTTTGGGTGTACGGCACCATAAAAACAGAAGATTATGATAGAATGTGGAAGGTGACCATGCAAAAATATGCTCATAGAGGAAGCTAAGATCTTCAATGGATCTTTCAACAAGATAATAACCCAAAACTTTCATCCAAAATTGTTCAAATGTTCTTCAATGTTACTAAAACCATGATCATTTTGTGGTTCAGATCTCAATCCTTTAGATAGTATTTGAGGAGTGCTGAAAATGAATGTCCATCCTGAACATTCATGCAATTTGGACCAGGTTAACTATTTGCAGTGAAAAAATGAGCCAAAATCCCTGGTAGGGCATGTGCCAACATAGTTAACAACTAATCAAAGTGCCTGATGTCAGTTTTGGTTCATAAATGGCACTCTATTGACTATTAATGATAGGGGGGGGTAATAATTTTGTCCTTGCCATTTTTACCCTTTTTTGTTTAAACTCATTAAAATGGAAAAATCCAAATTCAACTCATTGGACATTATCTCCATCAGTGTATTTGTTTCCAGAATAACAGAAACGATTCATAATGGTCCTTCTCACTGAGAAATCAAGAGAGATGTCTAATTTCAGGAGGGGGGCTAATAATATCGGCCTCAACTGTAGCTTGCAAATCTGTCATACAATCAGGAACATTTTTTAGAAGGTTCATGAGATGTTATTTGCCCATCACTACTGTGCTCAGCAATAACTCCTTCAGTCTCACTCTCTCAGTCTGTAATCCACGGCTGTGGTGTAACAGCCAAATAAATGTGCTGGCTAGATATGGCTTCAGCCTAGGGGCCAGGGCCCCCCTGTTTGGCCAAAGGAAGAGAAAATATTAATTGCGGAATTGCAACAAGACACGGTATTGAATAAAATTGTCTAGTAGGGGTGTACCGTAAATCAAAGCCTTTGTGGTTTATTCGATTCGATTTTGATTTCTCGGGCCAGCGATTCAATTATTTGATACTCCTTGATTCAAATGGTTCAAAGTGGTTCATTTTTTTTTTTTTACTTTACATGCTTGGCTTATGTGTGATGTTAAATGAATTAACAAAAGCTGAAATATCTACATGCATTTTATTTGAGGAGCATCATTATTGCAGTCAGTACTATTATTAGTCATGGCAGTCATGGGTAAGCGGCGTCAGACTTGTAGCCCAAAGGTTGCCGGTTCGACTCCCGACCCACCAGGTTGGTGGGGGGAGAAATCAACCAGTGCTCTCCCCCATGACTGCGTTACCCTGAGTATGGTACTGTCCTGTCGCACTGCTCCCTTGGGGCGCCATTGAAGGCTGCCCCCTTGCTAGGGTGAGGCATAAATGCAGTTTTGTGTGTGCTGTCACAATGACAATGGGAGTTTGAGTTTCCCAAAGGGCTTTCACTTTCACATTCTTACTTCACGAGAAAAAAAAAAAGAGCCTCACATCAAAACTTGATGATTGAGTAATAATGATTAATCGATTGTCTTGTGGATGAATCAATTAATTGAATCGCCTGCAGGATACATACATCGATACAAATTCTGTGATGGTTATCATTTACACCTCTACTGTCAAGACAGATCGATCAAATTTTATTAAAACGCCTCTTCTTTATTTTGCAGACATGTTATCCTTAATTCCTGGCTCGATGCAGTTGATAATTTTGTCAAAGAATTTCTCTTCATTGGGAGCCGACAGCAACCTGTAGCTGAGGCGCAGGCCCCAGGCAATCTTAATCCAGCCCAGGGTAGGCTACCAGCTGACACCCGCCGGCAGGGAGATCCAATTGGCTTGCTGTTCCACCTTATTGCAGTGTACAGCTAGGTGAAAAATGAATAAACGGCTTACATTATAAACTTATAAATGCTGACTTGGCGCCACCAGAACGCGTTAGGAAGCCACCAAACACAAAACTTGAGTAAAACTCTGTCTGATGCTTCCGGCTCAGTTAGCACCTCCAGGAAGAGGGTTGTTGGAAGAGGACCAGGCAGGGCCGGATTGAGGGGAATTGAAGATGGATGTGGATGACAGAATATGGAGGTAGAAGATAACCTGTTACAAGCACTGACATATATAAAAAAAGACACCTCTGGACATAAAACAGTGTAGAAAGTGGTTCCTTTGTGTTGATCTAGCCCAATTTTACACACATCTTCCTGACCGTATCCAATGTTTTCAGTGCCGTTTCCACGGGATAACTTCCACAGTAGATTACAACTCACATTAATTTAGGTTCACATTCATTTTTTTCCCCCTCATAACTAATCAGGCCTACAGGGGATAGTGACTAGGCAGTTACTTGTCCAGTCTTAGAAATTAAATGTTTTTGGCATTGTTTGACCTGCGTACAACTGTGTTTCTGTTGGGGATACTGTAGTTATAGGGATGGGGAGAACAGGGTTACAGGATAACTTCTGCCAATTTCAATATGCTGTTGTATTGCTGACGCTACCCTTGACTTGTCAGTACCCGGTGATGCTGCATTTTTCCACCTCAGCCCTTTCCGAGATCTGAGCTATTCTAATGGGGGCAGATTTTGTTGAAAACTTAAACAAAGGCCTACTCCAAATATTACCCCAAGAGGTATCGCTGTTTGCTAGTAGTCTGCTGATGTTGCATAACCTTTTGGATGTTACTGGGAAGAAATCATTTTTTTTGTGTGTTTTTTTTAATGTAAACAAACGCCTGCCCCCATTACAATGGCCAGGATCTCGGAAAAGGCTGAAGAATGGGGGAAAAAAACTCAGGTAGGGCCTACTGACAAGTCCAGGGTAGTATGAGCATTACAACTACATGTTGAAATTGGCAGAAGTTACCTTTTAAGCCTGGGAAATCCTATGCTGCCCTGTGGTGTAGTTCTGAACAGAATTAAATGAATTTTCAGGAAATGCTCACGGCAGGACATGGAAGACATGACTTCATTTCTACTGATGGAGGACTGCAGTACTGATTGTTAGATATTCTCTGAACATTTAAGATATGCAGTATACATATGTGTAGATATGGAGTAATGGATATTTTTATATAGTCAAAATGCAAATTGTTACTCACAAAATACCTCTAGTGCCCCAACCAAGACAGTATGACTCAAAAAGCAAGTTAGATGTCAAAAAAGTGTACTTTACTGGAAACATGTACAAACTGCAGCTCCTCTCCAAAAGAATTTTCCAAAAGTGGCTCAATAACGTATGTACACAAATGCTGTATATTACACGACAGACGAAACACGGAAAGGGGACAAACACAACATAGAAAAAACAAACAAACAGGGACAAATCCCGAGGTGGTGAGTATTGCTCCATAGTTCAGTGGGTTGCCAAGGGAACGTAGGGTAGTCTCCCAGTAGCAGGCCAGTGTGCTGGCTTACATTTTCATGTTGCTAGCAGGCAGTGTATTCTTCTTCAGGTCGTCAAAGTATGGGTGGTTCATGGCTTGCCGAGCTGAGATGCGCTTCGGAGGGTCGTAGATCAGCATTTTCTGACGGGGAAGAAAATGAAAAAAATATTAATCACTGTTAGTAGACTAGTAAACTAGATAAACCCACCTAGCAGCAGAACATAGTTTTTGTCTGGTAAGTTGGTCTAGTATAGCGTTTGTCAACAGGGGCTCTACAGGGCATTGAAAAGGACACAGCTGAGAGGGGGCAGTGCTCAATTTCAAATGGGGGGGCATTAGTCTATGATACTAAGGGGTGGAGGGGTCATGACTGTTGCTCTGATTGGTCACAGCATGCACAGACAGTTTGAACAACAACAATTTGGTCCAACCCACATCCCTCAGCTTTCTGAACTGTGGTGCCAGACTTAAATTTTCATATTACTGTATAGTCGAACTTGCCAGGCTGGGGTTTTGTTGTAAAATTTGGAAACCAATGTTAGAGTTGCATCCAACTTGTAGACACAAACAAACTAGTTGAAGATCAGAAATGCAATCATGCTATCGCACACGCAACAGTGTGCCATAACTGTTACAATGGTCATTCCCCGTCTGAATACTTAGAGGTGCACGGTGTAGGATGGTGGCCATGTTGCTGATTGAAAGTTTGCCTATTGCCATTTTTCCTGTTGTTAACTAAATAATAAATAAATATTTACTAGTATGACCAAGTACAGAATGTTTTGCAGCTAAACATGTCTATTTCAGAAAAATCGAAATGGCGAACATGGAGAAGATCCCTCTTTTCACGTATAAAAAGTGCAATTTTCCCGGTCATAATGAAGACTGACGAATTTGATGTCGGTGTTAAATATTCAGGAAAGAAACATTTGTGAACGGGCAGCATAAATTCTGGGAAAAAAAAGGCTAAATATATTACTCAGTGCCTTCCAAATTAATGCAGTCCGTTTGGGAACTCACCCCGAGCAGTTCTATGCCGCTCTTGTTGAGGTTCTTGACAGCGGTGGCCAGGTTCCCTCCCTTCCACTTGGGGAAAGTGTTCTTGTAGTCGGGCAGGGACTCCACGTCGGGCCAAACATCATTATTGGGTGTTCCCAAAGTTCTGTCATCAAAACCAAAGAAGACAATTCAAATACAAAAGTAACAAAATTAATATTAGCAAGAAAATAAGATGCATAGACACACACACACAGGGAAATGGGTGTGT
This sequence comes from Engraulis encrasicolus, assembly GCF_034702125.1. Taxonomy (NCBI): domain Eukaryota; kingdom Metazoa; phylum Chordata; class Actinopteri; order Clupeiformes; family Engraulidae; genus Engraulis; species Engraulis encrasicolus. The sequence goes on along the minus strand of NC_085880.1, from coordinate 12,121,476 downwards.
GTGTGTGTGTGTGTGTGTGTGTGTGTGTGTGTGTGTGTGTGTGTGTGTGTGTGGTATTACGCCAGAAAACTAAGGATGAAAGCTTGTATAAAAGCGAAAAGTCAGAGGGCACAAAGGAGGGCTTTGCCATAAAATCTGCATTGCACAATTGTAGACGGAGTGCATTCTGTTTAATTCTAATTTACATCAACAGGTTATGTTGTGACGTTCATGTCATCTACACAGTCAAACGTGGGACAACTTTAGGTCAGGGAGTGTTGTGTTCATGTGTACGTCAAAAGCAATTTGAAGTAAAGGCACTGTGGAAAAGCCAGCTGACAGTCACTATATGGATGATTTATACAGGACATATGCATGCTGTATAATGTACAACTGCTGAATTTAGCCTGCTTTTAAAAAAGACCTTTTTAAGACCAATGCTGATCAATCACAAAAAGGGAGGACGACTAGCAGTAACTACTTGCTGACACTGAACAAACGGCACTATATCACTTCCCCAAATGCACAGCAGGTTGTGTGTGGCGGGCAGCAAAGACAAACTTCACAATCTTTGTTGAATTTTGCGCAAAAAAATGCGGACTGCTCGCAAATCTAAGCGCAAGACAGGTGCATATTCAAAGGACTGAGGTGAAGTAGTGTAATGTGTACAATGTTAGTCATGCATAAGAGAATGCATTTAGTCACTACAATACATGTGCAACATCAATTACACATACATTTACAAATACAACAATTTACACATACAATTACAAAAGAAAGCATCAAACTCATCAGTGCAACATGTCCAGTATGAGATGAACATGCAGTACATAATACAAAAAAATAAAGCAAAGTAATAAATACAGTATCTGCTATCAAAGACAGAGGTTGCATAGCTGTGCTAGACACACATTATATCAAGTTCAAGTGGCAGTGAAACTCATTCCATAAATAACACTTAGCTGACCATTTTATCCAACGAGACTTAGTTATTTGGTATTGGTTACAGTCCCTGAAGCAATGTGGGGTTAGGTGCCTTGCTCAAGAGCACTTCAGCCATGGATGGAGGTATAGGGAGAGGTACGGGTGGGATGCAAACCACTAACCTTCTGATCTAAAGTCCATCTCCTAACCATTAGGCTATGGCTGCCCTGAAACTCAACTGCTGACGATGAAGGTACAGCTGAAAGATGGAGGTGGCTTGAGACTACAGAAGTTCAGAGACATACGCACCTAAAGATCCTGAAGAGCTGGTCGATCTCTGAGTCTCCGTGGAAGAGGGGCTTCTTGGTGGCCAGCTCGGCGAAGATGGTGCCGATGCTCCAGATGTCTACGGGAGTAGAGTAACGGGACGCGCCCAGAAGCACCTCTGGAGCCCTGTACCACAGCGTCACCACCTAGGAGAGGGGGGGCAACAGAGAGCCATGATTAATGTTTGGCGATAACCAGCTGGAATGCATACCATCTACTTGCATCACACATTGACAGGCCAAATCAAAAATTCAATGTACATGTCATGAGCGAATAAAACCAATTTCAAAATGTGGCAATACCCTCTCCAGTATTGGCTTAGTTGCTTTTGATGTCAAACAGTGAGTGAGTTCCAATATGCGACCTTGCATCCTCCACTTGTGCTTGTGGCCTCGTACCAGGAAGTAATACCAGTATGTCATGATGACATCACTGACAACAGCACTATATTTTAATATCTCGTAAAAGATCAATTGTGAAGTCATTTTCTCATTTGCAAGCTGGATGGTGAATGAAGAATAGTCCCCCCAAAATTATTTTGGCTATAATTACAGCGGGGAAACTTATTGGTTTTCTCCACGGAGGCGGGTCATCGGCAAACCGTGAGTCCACAAGCACAAGTGGAGGGCGCAAGGTCGCATATTGGAACGTACACATAAAGAACTGCTCTGGGACTTCTGTACTTCCTGCCATTATGCCATTACCTCATAGGCATACAGTACAGTCGAGTTGCACTACGTTCTTCAACACTTAACAAATACAATGACAACTCCTTTGTCCCAACTGCCATTAGATGCTTTATGACAGAGAGACATGCCATACACATACAGTGCACAGTATTACGTTTTTATATGTTTTTTTATGTTGTGTTGTATGCTGGTTATGTGAGTACACACTGTAATGTCATGCTGTGGGTGAAGCCCAAGACAAATTTCCCCCCCAGGGACAATAAAGTACACTCTACTCTACTACACTTGTGCCGTTACCTCGTGTGTGTAGACCCTCACGGGCACTCCGAAGGCGCGCGCCAGGCCAAAGTCGGCCAGCTTGATGACTCCCTTGTTGTCGATGAGCAGGTTCTGCGGCTTCAGGTCTCTGTGCAGCACCCGGCGGCTGTGGCAGAACACAATGCCTTCCAGGATCTGGTACAGGTAGCTCTGATGGAGAGGAGAGGAGGGAGGTGGAGAGGTAAGGAACACTATCCTAAGGAACACACAGTAACACTTATGGCTGCACAATTAATCGAAAATGCGCAATTCTGGCCACAGCGATTAAAAATCGAAGCCGTGACAGTTTAATTGTGATCACACAAGGCAATATTTGGGCGTCCTTGAAGCCAGAACATGTTGACAGGCTGGAACGACGAGATGAGTCCAAAAGCGGTGAATGTGCACGCAACGCAATTTTTTAGGAATGGAAAAGAACATGACTAAGTACTTTTTAAAAGTCGCGCAGCAACACAACTTGTTACTCTACTTTTAGTAACGGTTAATTTGGACATTCAGTACTGAAGAGTTGGGACATGGTGCAAGTAAGTAATACTTAAATTGTCCCAGTAGGGCCATTGTTTTACTCATACCAAGACCTGTTTCCACAAAACATTTCAAGACACAAAGTTGTTATGGCCAGTCAGTGATGCCATCTCAGGTACAACAAGCCAACTTAACTTATGGATGTGACTGGACAAGCTCGGGGGAAAAAGCAAGAATATACTGAGCTCAGTGTGCGTTGCTGCCATATAATGCATACCCTCATCACAGAGGGGTTTTTTATTTTATTTTATTTGGACAGTGGGACCATTTAATACATGTATTATTACAAGGGTGGGGAACCTTTTTCATTCGAGGGGCCACTTCAAATTTTATAATTCCTCCAAGGGCCGTACAGGTACTATAAACACAGATCATGATTTCCCCTTGCACTTCAGGCCTATACTGAAGGTGGTCACCTTTACAACAGACCCCACCTTCACTACCTAGATCCCCTGAAAATATAACTAATCGTATTAAAAATGTAATTTTTAAGATGGCTTTACAAAACATGGCATATTTCATGCAAAACTGGAGGCCATAGGTTCCCCACCCATGCATCATTACGTTGGAAAGTTCAGAATTTCTGACATTATAGCCTGACCTTACAGTAGCCACATTACAATGCATAACCACATAAAATGGCAGAACTGACAGCTTACAACTACGCTGAAGCATAGCTCAAAGCAGAGTCCCTGTGCACAACCAGGTCTTGGTGATGTGCAATCAAGGTAATCCCCTTCTTTGCCGGAAGTTTATTAGGTGAACAACACGTTTCGCTGTTGCTTCATCAGGTTCACAGCAAGGAAGACCAGTGTGCTGTGCTTTATTCCACCATTTCCCTGCTATGCTGAAGCATGGTTAAGGAAGGGGTTTGGCAGACATACTCACCTTCACAAGCTGTGGTTCCATGAACTGTCCAGAGGGAATGGAGTCCAGGTACTTCTTCAGGTCCATAGACAGGAACTCAAACACCAGGTAGAGCTTGGACTCCTGCATCAGCACGTCCAGCAGCCTGAAGAACACACGTGGGAACAGGTAAGTCACCATTGTAAGAGTGTGTGTGTGTGTGTGTACAGTATACAGTTTCAGCCATAACTGGTACGTGGTTATGAAGAACTGCAGAGACATAAGATGAACACACTAGCGCATATGTGGGAAGAGAACAGTGACAGAATGTTTATCTGCCCAAAGTATGTAATTAACGAAATTCATATAAATGAAATGAATTAGCACTAGTATTTTGTGAGAGAGGCACAAGAGAGCATACTGTATATCCTGTATAACACCATGAACTAATACGTCAAAATGCTTGCCTATTTGCAAACATGGACAAGCCTCCTTATATTTTCTTACACACAGGGTCCCTTTCAATACAAAGCCTCCCGTCCTCATGCTAGTGGACCTGCAATGCTGGGCAAGTCATCATTGACGATAGAAGTTTGATTCAATATCATTCTCACAAGCACAATTCAAATGTCATTTTCTCATTTGCAATTGGGGTCGTTTTCTCCACAGAGGCAGGGTAGGGCGTCAGCAAAGCAGGAGGCCACAAGTAAAAGAAGAGGACAGGTTAGATATTGAGAGGGACCCAAAACCTCTTATATTCATATACCAGGAAAAAGCACAATATGGGGGGCGCTTCATACAATACATCTTACTTTTACTGCACCGAGTACCTCTCATTGCAGGACAGTAACTTTTTTTTGGTGCAACACTCACTCTACCCAGACATTTTACAGCGCGCGCGCGTGTGTGTGTGTATGAGGGGGGTCCTCATATAATGTAACCACTTCTCTTGTCACCGTATGTGGTGACTACTTGACCCTGGCTTTTCCTCTAGACCTGAATCGCGTTTCTCTAAACCACTGTTGCTAACCAGTTAGCAACTTACTAGGTTACATATGGGAAATTGCATGGCAACCAAGTCAGTTGCTAACTTGTAGACACTGTCGCCTGCCTGGAAAGTGGGCTTTGCTTGGCCTTTTGGTGGCTACACTACACTTTTCATTTTCAATTACTGCTGCTGGTCTGTGTGTGTGTACTGCTGGAAGGCTGACTGTACTCAAGTGTGTGCTATACGTGTACCGCAATAATGTGTATTAGGTCTTTGTCTATTTTTGTATTTATGCAAGATGACAGACACCTTCATTTCCTTTGAGATTAATAAAAAAATACTCAACTTACCGCACAACATTTGGGTGCTGCAGCTCTTTGAGGAGAGAGATCTCTCTGACGGCGGTACTGGGTACGCCCTCCTCCTCGCTCTCCAGACGAATCTTCTTCATGGCAACAATCTGACCAGTTGACTTGTGCCTTCCCTTGTACACCACTCCATATGTACCTAGGATCACACAAGACGACAGCAAGCAAGCACTGTGTAAACAGTTGTGGTCAAACGGTAAGGGGGTGGGTCTTGGGTTCAGAGGGTTGCAGATTTGAATCCTGTACCACCTGGAGTGATGTGGGTGGCCTGCTAATACCCTCATCCATGGCTGCCAAAATGCCCTTGAGCAAGGCATCCAAACACACATCACTCCAGGCAATGAGTTCTACTGTGCTTAATTAACTTGGGATAAAAGTGTTGTGTAATGTAAACAAAAGAGAAGCTTACTAGGCCAAAATGACTGACAACATAGGTCTGCAACCCGCAAGGCCTAACAAAAGCAATGCTTTGAAGAATGCCACACACACATGACAGCTTTTAATTTCACATTATTAAAACCTGGACATCAAGGGAAACATCATTGGATGTGGTCACATCAACAAACGACAATTTTCCAACCAAAATCCTAATGTGCACAGAAGCAAGCGTTTTACATCCCCTCCCCTTGTTCAGAAAACAGCACATTGCAAAATACACTATCTCCTTTGTGGCTGAAGGCCCCAGTTTGTCAGAGCACACACGAAGCCTTCTCGAATTTACAGTAAAGAACAAGGTGATCAACCTCTCTAAACTGTTTTGTGATCTCAGCGTAAGATAATGAAACTGTTACTTTTCTTACCTTCACCAATTTTCTCAATTTTTAAGTAGTCCTCCATTTTGTCCAGCGCCTACGGTGAAGAGGAGTTGAGAGTTTGTGCCAGTTTACACAGGATGCAGAACAAATTCAAGGTAGGCAATCAAATAATGCCAATATGGTCCATAGCAAAAACATATCTATCTGAAGATGTATTTTTTAGACTTGAAGTCATTATTGCGAGAAATATGTATCATAGTTCACTTTATATTTCGCGGACATAGGCCCACGTCCTATCAACCATGAAAAGTCACGCCACAATTTAAATGTACACAATCACAAACTCAGATCACTAAAACCCTGTATGCACCCAAACAACAAAGTTAATAGTAGACTGGATTACTCTGAGATTACACAAATGTTAACAACGTGACAGGACTGTTAGCTAGTAAGCAGAATACAGCTACTTAGTTCCCTATAGTTATCAAAATATCTGCACATTTACATCTGACACTCACTTTGTACACACTAAATAGTAGCTAAATATACAACATGTGTGACTAACTGATATTCATATTCGTAAAATATTCTCACCGCTTTTTCCAACCAAGGTCTTCAGGATGGCAGACTAAACCCTATCCCACTTTAGCTAGCCTACGGTGTGTGTGCTGCAAGATTTTGCTAAGCTTTTTCCTTCAAACTAAACCGCGCCCGTCGTGTTTGAAAATGGACCAATTGCGTGAGCCAGCTGTTTTTCAAAAGGGCCAATGACGCAGGAGGCGATGCAAGGCGGGAGGTGACTTTTGGAACGCGGTGCTGTCGGGAAATATTGTTGATGTTGACAACTTGTTTACATTCGTTCAGACCAAATCAAAATGCATATTCGCATTAATTTGGTCAAGATTTTGGTAATTAGGGAAACTGAGATGATGCCTTTTTTCTTGGGTTGTGTGAACAAAGAAGACGCAAAACGAGACATAACGATTCAACTTTAGTTTATGGGTGTGCAAGAGATCGAGGCTAGTCTACAAAATGCAACTGTCTCAGTCAAGCGCAATACCATTTAATCTGGTACCACTTTAATATCAAATGAATGTTCAGTACAATTCAAAGAATATGTAATTATAATATTGATCATAGCCCAATAACGTTCTGTTGTTTGTTTATTGGTGCGCAATCAAGTGTTTCTATTTAGATGGATTCTAGATCCGAAAACCACTTTATTTTGATACCAGAACATTCTTCTAAAAATTGTTAGAACTAATGTAATACTTTGTGTTGCCAGCAGATGGCGGTGCTGGTGTGTGCCTGGTGTGCCCTTCCCTTGTGCACTCATGTGTGTGTAGGTGTGTCTCATCTCGTGCACGAGCCAATGGCCAGAGAACGACACAGGTGAATAATGTAGAATAAAGGAGGAGACATGGGGAAAAGAAATTAGCCTTCCATCACTGTTGAGCATGGCCATTCCACAGCCATTACCAGCTGATATTTTGTTCTCTTAAAATGTGTTGATGTCTTTGTGTCTCACTTCCACACTTGTCTGCCTTATCCATTGCTGTCTGACATGCTTGTTTCGGTCTGTGTATATGAGAGGTTGTGTCCCTAGTATCCCCAGATCTGGGTGTAAGAAGCACACAGCTGTAATAAGCCCCTTCACTCCAGAGAGTGCATGTGGCAGCGACCCAGCACTTGCCATGGCTTGTGGGTAAATCTGTGTCAGTCCATTGAGCCTTGAGCCAGTCCCTAATCCCAAGGGAAGGGTGGGATGGAGGATGCAGGATGGTGGAGGTGGTGGTAGCTGAGGGCTTTTGGACATAAATATGAATCTGGCAGGTAAAGGGGTGCTAAAACCTTGGCACCGGAAACACGCCTCAGATAATTCTCTCTCCCTCAGGAGGGAAGTCCTCGGCAACACAGTGTAGCACCCTCTCAATTACACACACACACACACCCACACACACGGACCTGGACAGACACACACACAAAAACATGCACGCATGCTCAAAATGGGCTCAGAGACAGTAATTGCGCTGCGTGGAATAGCCCATTGCATCATGTCATGTGTAGCCTACCTCGGACATTTTTTCAGTGTGCAATTTTTTACATTCTTGACATTTTCGTCCGTCTTTGTCTGGTGTCAGTTCTGTAGGATTAGTTTGTTCTGTATGATCCTTCCGTGTCTTCATGTCATTGTGTGTGTGTGTGTGTGTGTGTGTGTGTGTGTGTGTGTGTGTGTGTGTGTGTGTGTGTGTGTGTGTGTGTGTGTGTGTGTGTGTGTGTGTGTGTTTGTTGATGTGTGTAAGCAGAAGAGGGCGTGGTCCTTCACCCTCTCTTTTACTCATGCTCCTCTTCTCACCGTCTCTGTCTTCCTCTCTCATTCACCCATGTGCTCTCTCGCTCTCCCTCCCTCTCTCTCTCTCTCCCTCCCTCTCTCTCTGATCTTCCCTCTCTCACAAATGCACATGCTCCCCCTCACTGTCTGCCACTCCCCTCTTCTCCTCCTCTTTTCGTCTCTCTCCCTCCTTCGGCTCCTTACAATTTCCCTTTTTCCACTCTTTTGTTGTGCACTTTTTTCCTTTCACTCCATTTTTTGCACGATTGGTCTGTCTATACCACACTCTTTCTCTCATTCTCCTCCTCTCTCCTCCTCTCTTCATCTCTCTCTCTGTCTCGTTCCCTCGTTCTCTGTGCTGCTCTCTCTCTCTCTCTCTCTCCTTCTCTCTCTCTCTCTCTCTCTCTCTCTCTCTCTCTCTCTCTCTCTCTCTCTCTCTCTCTCTCTCTCTCTCTCGCTCAGAAAGCTGATCTGTTGACAGTGTGCCCGTGGAGAATTCCTTTTCTGGAGGGACCAGAACCACCCGCTCCCTCTCTTGTCCCTTTGGGGGTGTCTGTAGCATGGGGTGTCACATTTAATAGAACGCCACGCGCGGAACCATAAGCCATCACAACGCACACGCACACATGCACAGACAAGCAGTACATTCTCACACATGCAAACAAGCACACTCCATGTCCAGTCAGCCATCACTCAATCTCTTCGTCAAACTGTGTTTTCTTTTCTTTCATTGTCTGTATTTTTTTTCCCTTCCTCTCCATCCTTCTTTCTTCTCTGTGGGAGTTGAGTGGGGTTTTCTATATCAGCCAGGTAGGAAGAACAGCGCCTGTCATTAAAGGATTCTCCTTATTTGTTTATTTTTGTGTTGCTCAATTTTTTTTTTCATTTTCTAAATTTATTCCATCACCATGTCATGAAATGTCTCACTCTTGCCATATGTGCGCTCTCTCTCTCTCCCTCTCTCTTGCTCTCGTGCTCTCTTTCTCTCTCTCTCTCTCCCTCTCTCGCGCGCTCTCTCCACGCCCCATGTTTGGAGTGCGATGGTGAGTCTCTGTGCGCGCAGCTGAAGGAGGGAGCGTGTGACTGAGAGTGCGCTCACAGAAGCATCAGTCAGTTTCACTCTCTCTTTCTCTTTCTCGTTTTCTTTTTCTTTCACTATCGCTGCTTTTCACATGCACATACACACACACAAACAAACAAAGCAAGCTCACAACAGAGTCTATTTTTTGTTCTTATCAGGAATATTCTGGATTTTTTTCATTTGAACGTTTTTTTCCCCCTGTTGAGTGTGGAAGTGCCCATGGTGGAGTTTTCATGTGGGTATGAGGGGAGTACCGAAGAGCAGGGCACATCACCGCCTGGACCTCCAAAATGAGTGAAGAAGCCAAGGAGAAGGGCACCGGCAAAACAACACACAAGAAGAAGAAAGGAAAGAAGGTAAGAAAGGAAAAAAAAAACAGCGAAAATATTTTTTCTTTTTTTTCTTTTGACGAATGACTGCCAGCCAAGCCTTGGCTTGTCCACTGGTCGTGGCCCCAGATGGTTTGAGGAGGTATGGGAAGACTTTGGCTGACGGAAGGTGTGAGAAAGTGACTCTGTTGCTTAGTGAGAACAAATTACTAAGCATGCTGTACATAAATAGGTCTTTCTGCGCTCTTCCCCGTCTTTGTTTTGGTGTTATTGCAAAGACATTACCGGGTTAGAGTTTAAGAGGTTACCTCAGTCTAAGCAGGGTGTCTTTCTGGATTGTGATCGTGCTTTTGACACATTTCCCTCTTTGTGCTGCTTTTGTCTTTGTGCGTGAAATCCTATCAAATTCAGCAATGATATTTGGGTGAACTATTCAAATTATGTTGTTGCGTTTTTGTTCGGTTTGTGAAAGGAACCACCTATAAGTGTAGGAAGGTATACCTTTGAAATGAATTGCTTTGAATGGCTTTTGTGCGCCTTAATTCCTCTATTGTTTAAGTGAAAGCTCTGTCTCTATCCTCTTAATACTCTTGATTGTCTTGGCTGCTCTTTAAGTGTGGCCAAAATGTGTGAGCTTACATAAGAATTCTGTGTGTGCTTTTTGACTTCACGTGTTTGCCTGTCATTTTGGAACACATTTGGCTTAATGCCAGTCAGGCGACATGAAGTACTGCTATGTACTGTCTGTACATGCAGGTGTCTACTTTGTGTGTGTGTTTGCGTGTGTGCGCGTGTGTGAGATTAAACGTGTGCGTGAGTTTGAGCGTGTGTGTGTGTGTGTGTGTGTGTGTGTGTGTGTGTGTGTGTGTGTGTGTGTGTGTGTGTGTGTGTGTGTGTGTGTGTGTGTGTGTGTGTGTGTGTGTTTTGCTCTTACCAAAAGTAGCCTGGCAGGTCTTCTTTGCCTCTTTAGGCTGATCTATCTTATCCTCATCTTGTGCTGGGGGGAAAAGCTTTCCCTTCGTAATTAAAGGCTTTTAAAAAAAACTCAGGAGAATGACTCACCAATGGTGTGTGTGTGTACAGGTCAGTATACAGATGTGTGTGCGTGTGGGCGCGTGCGTGTGCGGGCGTGCCGTGCGTAAGTGTGTGTGTGTAATCATACAGGCTCATTGGAAGGGCCTTGGAGCATTGGAGTGCGACGTTTCGGCTTGATAGCTTTACATTTAACGACATTTCCAGGGTTATCTTCCCTGTCATTGAGCATCCCACCATGATAACACAACACAACACAGCCGGCCTCACAGCCTGTTAAGACATGCAAGGCAGCTTACTGTAACGCAGTGAGGAGGACCCCCAAAAACGAAGCAGGTGAGACGGACCGACACGGTGGTCCTCGCTAAGGATTGTGGGAAGGAAGAGGGGACACGGAATGCTACCTTAAAGTTCAAGATTGACAACACTGGGTAAGATGTGGAGGCCACACCCTCCCGCTCCCATCCCCCCCGCTCAGTTGCATCTCAGTTACCATGGCAACTGGTTTCCATGTGGAGGCGTTGCTATTGGTTAAAAATTCACATCAGTAAATGCTGTGGGGCAGCTGAGGTTTTTTTTTTTCCTTGGTAGAGTATCTGGACATTTATATTGCAATAGTAATCAAACACACACACGCACACGCACACGCACACGCACACGCACACACAAAATCACCTCACAAAAAAGCCCACCCCAATAACTGTCATGGTCTTTCATTTTGGCCATATTAATTCCAGTCCCCTTGGGCAAAAACGTCAAGCTGTTTCCCACCTGAAATGCCAGGAGATGTTGGTGTAGTGTAGACCCACTGTGTTCTCTACTGAGGCTGTCTGGAGATAGCCTGAGGCAAAGCAGCCCCACATGCTGCTGCTGTGTGTGTGTGTGTGTGCGTGTGAGCGTGCGTGTGCGTGTGCGTGTGCGTGCGTCCGCTTGGAGGCCAGTGCGTCTCATCACAGTGACATGATTGCGTTGTCATGGAAATGTGAATGTGAGGGGGCGGCCTGATTGCACGTCACTCACTCTCCGAAGGGAAGATGGCGGTGTGTTGTTGCTGTTGTGTCGACATTGCATTGTGCTGGACGGACACCGCTTAAGCTCTATTATCCAAAGTAGACAGTGGACAAGAGTAGAGAATAGGTGTTTTGTTAATCCCGAAAGATTTTTTTTCCAGCATATACCTCCTATACATACAGTCAATTTTGCAGTGTTTATTCAATAGTAGTAAATACGAGAGGAGTGTTACATACAACTCGTAAGTTTTAAGACTAAAAATGACGTATGTGCGTATGCAATATACATGTACACTACGTAGGTTCAGGGAGTCAGTGTGTGTGTGCGAGCCAGGAGGAAGCTGAGAGGGTGTGACCGGGAGTCAAGTGAACACACAGGTGGACTTTTCATCCAGAGCAGACACACACACACACACACACACACACACACACACACACACACACACACACACACACACACACACACACACACATGCGCCCGTGTGTGCATGCACACAGAGTTGCGCGTACACACACACACAGACATGCGCGTGTACACACACACGCACATACATAAGCACGCACACATGTGCACATGCATGCACACACCCACAAACACAAACACACCCACACACACACATACACACACACACACACACACACACACACACACACACACACACACACACACACACACACACACACACACACACACACACACACACACACACACACACATCCAGACTGTGATTATTGCCACCAAGGCCTTTGGCCAGATCTCTTATTGTGGTTTGCTGTTCAGTGGCTTAGTACTGTATATGTACCATGACAGTGATATCACACAGATAGAAGCATCAATCACAAGCAAGGCCAACAAATTTATTTTATCTTAGCATTCAGCATAGGACACTTAAGCTGCCTGCAAGTGTAATATATACCTTAGGGAACGGATTAGTTGGAAGGAAGCATCATTATGTTGACCCATGGTCTGTCTGTCTGTCTGTCTGTCTGTCTGTCTGTCTGTCTGTCTGTCTGTCTGTCTGTCTGTCTGTCTGTCTGTCTGTCTGTCTGTCTGTCTCTTTTTCTCTCTCTCTCTCTCTCTCTCTCTCTCTCTCTCTCTCTCTCTCTCTCTCTCTCTCTCTCTCTCTCACTCACTCCTTTGCTCCTCACTCATTCTCTTCATCTGCTTCTTTCAATATCTCTCTCAATCTCTTTCTCTCTCTCTTCCATACACAATTTGATTGTCTATCATAAGCTGGCAGGTGTTTTTATGTGTGTGTGTGTGTGTGTGGGGGGTGGTGTGTGTGTGTGTGTGTGGGTGTGTGGGTGGGTGTGTGCTTGTGCATGCGTGTGTGTGTCTGCTCATCATCACGGGCTGTCGGGTGGTTCCCTGACGGTGGAGGTATATCACCTGGCTGAGATGGGAAATCTTGCGTCCACCGAGACGACAAGGTCAATGTTAGTCACCCCATCATGTCAGGCACAGCACAGAGCAGATCTCCCTAACCTCCTGAGAGGTGTGTGTGCGTGTGCGCGCGCGCGTGTGTGTGTGTGTGTGTGTGTGTGCGCGTGTGTGTGTGTGTGGGTGGGTGGGTTGTATGAGTGTTCTCATCGCACTCTTTCAATCCCTCACTCCCTCCATTTGCCTTCCTCTTCTCTCTCTCTCTCTCTCTCCCCCTCTCTCTCTCCATTTGCATTCTTCTTCCTCTTCCTCTTCCTCTCTCTCTCTCTCTCTCTCTCTCTCTCTCTCTCTCTCTTTCTCCTCATATTCCTTACTCCGTCTCCCTCTCTTTCTCTCCTTCTCCCTTTATATCTCTTCCTCTACCTTCCTCTTCCTCTACCTCTCCCCCCACCTCCCACACACACACACCTCTCTGCATGTGTCCCCCCTCCCATCTTTCTCCATCTCTCTCTTTTCTGTGTGATGTCTTCCTCTCCCATCCTCCCCTCATCCATCTCTGGTGTTTTCTCTTTCTCATTCACGGTCCCTCCCTCCCTCCGTCTTTACACAGACGGCTACCCCCTGCCCCCCTCCTCCCCTCTCCTAGTGATGGCACTCCTTTCTCTCTTCCTCTCTCTCTCTCCATCCGTCTTCTCATCCCTTCTCCCCCCCCCCTTGTCTCTTTCAGTTGCTCTCGTCTGAGGCTGTCTGATAAGCGTTCAAGCAGAGTTCAGTAAACACAGAAGAGGCTGCTTACTCTCTCTCCCTCTCTCTCTCTCTCTCTCTCTCTCTCTCTCTCTCTCTCTCTCTCTCTCTCTCTCTCTCTCTCTCTCTCTCACTGTGTGTCTAACTCACACATACACACACACACTCTGTCTCCATGCTGTCACTCACTTACACATCAGAGGTGCACAAAATGTCCGTCTGCCTTGCTTTTGTGATAGGGAGAGGAAGAGAGAGTGGAAGAGGGAGAAGAAGAGGGAGTGCGAGTGAGTTCTGTAGGAGCTGCTGCCTCTGAAGTGGATGGAAAGGATGGGGGGGGGGGGGTGAGCTCTTAGCGTTTTGTATCGAATGTGTGTCTGTCATTGTGGAAGCATCGTCTACGGTGACGATGGCAGCGAGTGATGTGACGGTGTCTGTGTCCTAGTGCCACTGAATCACTGGGCTCCTCTCCTCATCTCCTCTCTTTTCCTCTCCTCCATTCATGCCCCGAGCCCCTTTTGTGTAGCTGTCTCTCTCGTCTCTCGTCTCTCTCCTCTTTCCTCTCTCGTCTCTCTCCTCTTTCCTCTCTCGTCTCTCTCTCCTCTTTCCTCTCTCGTCTCTCTCTCTCTCCTCTTTCCTCTCTCGTCTCTCTCTCCTCTTTCCTCTCTCGTCTCTCTCTCTCCTCTTTCCTCTCTCGTCTCTCTCTCCTTTTTCCTCTCTGGTCTCTCATCTCCAGTCGGTGCTGTGAAATCTGGCTGCCATTCCTATTCCTGCCTGCGTGCCGTGCCGCCTGTCATCATGGCTGCTTGTTTGTCTCCTTGACTCACAAAAACCTTGCAAGAGACGACAGCAGCAGTGACAGCGGTGCGAGAATACACACAGTCATTTTATTTCAGTGTTAATTCAACACGTGGAGAGTCCCAATTCAACACTCCTCTACTTTGTCCTACTCTCAAAGTGTTGGCTTAACACTGGACAATGTACTGTGTGCACTTGTGTGATCACAACAATGGATCCTCCACACGCTGGCAAACGGCTGCTTTTGTTGGAGAATTGCTCTCGGCGTGACCCCCTCGTGTAGGCTACTGTATGTGGGAGTGTTTAGATATATGCACGTTGGATGGTGCGCTGGTGTGTGCTTGTACACAACCGCTGGTGAGCGATAGCCATGCGAGATGTATTAATGATTGTAGCCATGGCAACAGAAGGGTTCTCCTCCAAGACCGCTAGGACTGAGAGGTGGGGAGAGAGAGAGGGGGAGGGAGGGAGGGAGGGATGGAGGCATAATGAGGGATAAAAAGAAAAAGAGAGGGAGGGAGGGAGAGAGAAAGAGAAAAAAAGGGAGAGAAAGGCTAATTCTAATGATTCAGAATGTGTGGGTGCAGTGAAAGGAGAATTTTGATTTATGATCCGAAATCATAAAATGTGAAGTGAATAGTAATACATTGTTTCAGTAATTCTATTGATGTGCTGGGGCACATTTACATTTTAACTGTGACATGTCTTTGTTTACATTCAGACAAACAGAAACCATGGTGCCAATACCCATGTTGACACACTACAATATAGCCTACTGTATCATTTATACTGTACGT